>NW_021604579.1:16222102-16243652 GCF_004785775.1 Grammomys surdaster
TCTCTCTCTCTCTCTCTCTCTCTCTCTCTCTCTCTCTCTCTCTCTCTTTCTTCTTAAAGTACCCAAGGAAAAAATTTTAATGGGAATGTTCAGACTGAGCGTCCTAAGCAGTAACAGTTGACACTCATCTGGTCCCAAAGACCTAATTATGCTCTGCCTCCTGTTTCATCAGTCTGCACTTGGGACGAGTGAAATCTGTGTTTGCAGCAACATGCTTTCCGTGTGCTGGCATCTGCTCCCTTAATCTGCTAAAGACTGCCTTCTGCAAGCTCTCGGCTGAAGGTTTGGGAAACCGCATCGGCCACCATCACCAAATTAGGTTAATTTGCTGGCACCCTGTGAATCAGCAACATGGAAGCTGATGGCAGCGAGCTCCCTTCCCTGTCTGGCCTACCTCCTCTGTCCTCTATCATCCCACCAAAGGTAGTGCTTTGCTTATGGTCATTAGAGGGAGGGTACCCTGCAATAATTAAGAACCTGCCAGGTACCAGGCACCATGCAGAGCACGTGGGTCCATGACAACCCTTCTCTGATGTGGGCTTTAGTTAGCAAGGTGCCTTGTTCATGTGGCAGTTTCCACCCTCGTCTTTAGTCAGGCATTCTCTGAAATTTTTCGCAGGTCAAGTTTGGATAGTGATAAGAACAAGAAAAGGAACTGGCAAGCAGTAAGCACTCTTTATGTGATTGGCCTATTGTGCACCGGCTGGCTCATTTACTATTGGCTATGCAGCTGTGAGGCAAGCACATTGCAGATGCTGACAAGCGAGTAGCTGTTGTCTAGCGTGTAGCTGGTAAGTGGAAGACCTGAGCCTCTTTGCTCCCTCAGATCTGTGCTTTAGACACTATACTTGTGATTTTATGATGACATACGATGACAGAGTTGACAAATCAAAGCATGAAGAAGCCATGATCTCTAAAATAAAAATGTAATGAAGGAGATAAAAAAATACACACAAACACAGAAAGAAATACACACAGTGGGTACTGAATGGTAGTATGAATGGAATACTGTATACCAAAAGAGAGATTAACTCTAGGTTAGTGGCAGTAAGAAGGGCAAGGCTGAGTCAGGAGTGTCTGAGATGGGCTTTTAGGGACAGGGACATATTCGGTAAGAAGGCAGAGATGACAGATGATACTAATGAGAGAAATGGTACTGGCAGAGGATTTCACCTGGAAAAAACAGTGAATGAAATCATTGTTGGCTATCAGAAAACATTTACTATAGGCTTGCATAGAGAATATGGTTGGAGGGTCCACCATACCTGAGATATGGGGGCAAAGCCTGTGATGATGTGATTAACAACTCCACAGGACCAGGTGAGCTGGGGGGGTTGGCGGTCAGTGAAGTGGGGGGTGAAATAGACAGGCCAAAAAACGTGGGTTTTTTTTTGTTTTTTCTTTAAAAAAAAAAAAAGCAAAATGCTGTGGATGCCGAGGGACAGGATGTCAGGGAGAGCCCGGGAGGAATGTCGAGAGGGTTACTGGCAATGAGAAAGAGATGTGGCCAAGAAGGGAACAGGAAATGATGCATTGAAGAGACGCCAGGGATCTTGTTAGACTTCAGCATTTGCTTGCATAAGGAAATAGTATTTTCATTTAAGAAAAATGAGCATCTGAGAAAATAGTCATGCGTAGAAACCAAAAAAAGTGCCAAAGCGTTGGGAATTTTCATGGGACCCATGAGCTTTTGGGGACATGTTGAGTTTAAGGTGGTGCTCAGGGACACCCAGGTGGCACTATGGTCCAGGATGGTGGTGTTAACAAGGGATTGATACTACAGGGTTAAGCTTCACCAAGGCAGCAGGGAAAGCTATGGTAGTCGTTGGGAATGTCTTCGTTCATGGACGTAGATATAGTTAAGGAGGCCAAAGGAGAAGCTCAGGAGTTTCAGAAAGGGGCTAAAAGGAGAGCGAATAAAAATGAAGTCAGAATGATTCTTAAAAATGGCATGTGGTAACTGCACCCCAACTGCCTGCATTTTCCTGTGGCAAATGTCCAGATGGGTGAAAGATCTTCCTGTCCAGATTTTTGAGATAAAGCTGACATAGTCCATAACATGCAAGGGTGAGTTGGAGCACAGGGAAATTGATTTGGAGTTAAGCAGATCTTCAGTGGCTCCTGGATTTTCTGGTGTTTAAATATCAAATGGAAGTCAAGTCATTTAAGGAGACAGATACCTCACCACACACTGAGCTGGGTGTCAAATCATCCAGGAAGATCCAGACACATAAACTCACATAGAGCTGATGCTGGGCAAGTGATCTGGAGAGGAGTAAGACTATATAAACTAACAAGTAAGAGGAAGTGCACCACAGCAGTGTATCAGCAGAGCTTTCCAGGGAGACTTACTTTTGGAGACAGCAGGATATTCAGAAACTTTGGGGGCTGGGGAGGGGGGAGAGGAGGGGAGAGATGGATTGCCAGATGGCCTTCACTGGGTCTGTAAGAACGTTTGAGTGACTAACCTAGGGCTTTAGGTCAAATAATAGCTGCTAGAGATATGAGAATATTTAGAATAAACATCAAGGAAGAAACTAAATAAAACGAAACAAAAAATTTTCTAGGTTACAGAACTATTTTGAAATCATAATATGCTATTTTACAAGAATAGACTGAAATAGGAATCGAAAAATATTTGACTATGGAAATGGATCTGCCTGCCTGCCTGCCTGCCTGCCTGTCTGTCTGTCTGTCTGTCTGACTGCCTGCCTGCCTGCCTGTCTGTCTGTCTGCCTGCCTGCCTTCCTGTCTGTCTCTTTCCCAGATCCTTAGAGAAAGCAGTTTACCCTTCTCAGAAACAAAAGGGAATATTCAGAACTGTTACACAAGCACCCTCTAGTGTCAGAATCAGAACATTACACTTTACAAACTAACTTGATGCCTCTAAGTATGGAACAACTTCTTGCAATTGGATCTGGGAATTGAATGTGTAGGTCATATCTTAACCATAAAATGGTATTTTACAACGCAAAAAATGCTGATTCTCGCCGCTAGACTGAGTTTTATTAACTTATTCCACATTTCTCTATATGTGGAATTATCTTGCACTAACGGTTGCCTTCAGCCTGTCTTCTACAAATTAGAACTGTGGTCATTGGAAGCACACATCCTGCTTCTGGCCAATGTTGTCTTGTTTCTAAGACATCACTATCACTCGAGAGAGTTAGGCAAGTGTGTCTCAACTACTTCATCTGCAAACGGGGTTATGTGAGAAATTAGGTAGTGGGTCTTTATTATGGTAATTAGGCAGTTGCCTGTCTTTCTGCCTGGCAACAGTCTCTTTAAGATAGATACATATGACTGCCCCTACTGCAGTCTGTAGGACTTACGGTTTCTATTGTATAGTAGTTACAAAATGCTTTCATGGCCATTGCTGTGTGTAACAGAAGGAAGAGCCTAATTGTTAAGGAACGATGCAGTCATCTAGCATGCTGGCCAGGTGGAAAGCTTCCCACTGCCTCATCCCACAAATATCCACTAAGTCCTGTCAATTTGTAAATATTTATCAATTGTCCATCAAGCCTTCTCCGTTCTTGAGATTACATGTAGAGGAGGCCATGGCTGCCCCCTAGATGCTTATTTACTTATTTACTCTTCAGCTCCTGAGCTGGTTTTCAAACCAGACACCTCTTGATGTTCTCCCTAAAGGATTTTTTGGAGTGCTCCTTGCCTACAGCACACAGAATAACTCTTAAGCCTTTCATGACAAAGGGGCTGTTGCCTCACCAGCCCCAGCCCTCTCTCCACAGTCTTTCCTCTAGCTAGCAAGCTGGTCAGCGCAGCCTTCTCCCATGCATACCTTTCAACCTTCCTAGCCTTTTTACCTCAGCTGGACCTCCTCCAATAGGTCATTCACCCAGCCTAGTCAGGCTTTCCAAAGTGTCGTGCAAGCCTCTCTAGTGTTGCCTTTATTTCTGAAGGTATTAATGTTACTAACTGGTTTATATATCCTTTAGGTTTTGAAGGCACGGAAAGTGTCTTATTTATTTTCAACATGCTTACATTTAAGTAAATACTCACTAAAAGAAAGATTGAACATGATTCATATTAATAGCTGGAAAGGCAGGCATGTCATTGACTAATATGCTTAGCTAGGGCCTTTGGACTGTATTGCTATCTGAACATCTGGGGTTCAAGCCTGGTCCATGCCTCATGCTTTTATCTTAAATGCAAAACCAAACCAAACAAAACTGTATTCCTACCACAATGAGGCTATGGAGACTAAATGAATGTAAAGTATTTTAACACATGGCATATAGGTAATGCTTCATCTATGTATGGTTTTACTTACAGATAATTTAGATTGTAAGGGAGAGGCCATGTCTTAAGAGTTATGGCAAGCAAATGAAACATCTGTGGCTCTAACTTGAGTCTTTGATACCACATTGTACTTTTTGGTCGTCCATCAATAAACAGGTCTTAAATTTAAGTGGTCTACTAGTTTTGCTTCTTATCCTGGATTTTAGGTCTTATTTACCTCTAGAACACACATAGACCTTTGCATATGGTGGCTTTTGGAAGGTCCCTGTCTGACCCCTTTGCACATGGGATGATCCAATGAGAAAAATATGGCACCTCCTCCCCTGTGACTTTGCAGGTGGGCTGTGGAAACTCATTGTGGAGAGCAAGTTTTCTGCCATAGTTTCTTGGAAGAAATACCACCCCTACTAATTTCCAGTAACTTGTGTTTCCACTGAGAAACTTGTACCTTCCTGGGAAGGGTTTACTTTTATTATGAAAACATGTTCTTCCTACTTTTAATAATCTTATCTTTAAAGAGGGAATTTGCTCAATGGAAAGAGTGCTCTCTCTGCAAACAAATAAGTAGTTTTAATCCCTGGCATCAACATAAAAAAATAGGCATGATTGAGTATATCTATAACCGAAGTCTCGAGAGGTAAACACAGGCTGATCCCCAAAGCTATCTGAACAGCATGGCTAACTCAAACTATAACTGTCTTGAAGCAAAATGTCAGAGTAAAGAAAGACTCTTGACATTCTGATCTGGCCTCCACATAGTCACCTGCCTACTCACGTGAATCACATACACACACACAGAATCAGCCACATACCCATGTGCATCACACACACACACACACACACAAACACACATACACACTCACACACATATACATTGTCACCCACAGATCTATGTATATCACACACAGACACACACAGACATACAGAGACACACACAGACACAGACACACACACACACACAGAGTCAGCCACATACCCATGTGCATCACACACACACACACTCACACACATATACATTGTCACCCACAGACCTATGTATAGCACACATAGACACACACACAGACACAGTCAGCCACATACCCATGTGCATCACACACACACACGTACACACAGGTACAGACACATGCACATAGTCATTCACATACCCATATGCTTGCAACACACACACATGCACACACACACACATTGTTACCCACATACTTATGTTCATACAACACACACACACACACAAATATACATTGTTACTCACATAGCTATCTCTCTCTCTCTCTCTCTCTCTCTCTCTCTCACACACACACACACACACACACACATACACACACACACACACACACGTTAGGGGACTAGTAGAAATAAAAAATTAAAAAGAACAATGTTAGATAATTTTCACACATAATTCTTGCTTGTACATAACTGAAGTTGGCAATATTCTATAGGTGCTAAAGGTAAGGGAAGAGTTAAGTGGTCCATAAATTTAAGTGGTCCATAAACTATAAAGAGATAAATCAAGTGGCGGGGATGTTGGATGCAGAAATATTCACAACGGTAGTTTCATAAGGCAGAGACAAAGCTGGTGTGTAAATTTTAAGTTATCTTCAAGTTTAAACTCTCCTATTATTTTTATTCCACATAAAGAAACAGGAGAATTTAACCTAGGGTTTAATTAGCCTCTTCTACAAAGGCTGTATGAGCTGGAGACTCCTTGTGGGGTTTCGAATGAGCTTGGGAACTAGCAGAGTCAGAATTAATCCAGGAAATAGATATATTTCAAAGCCAGCCTTTTGTTTGTAAAATGGCCTGGGAATGAATCTGTGCTTACTTTGAGTTCACTGCATTTCCCTTGCTCTCCCATGATAAAATCCAGACTATGTAGACTTGGCAGTGTCTACGGTTTGGATGTTAAGCTAACAGATAGCACGTGTAAAGGAACCTGGCCTTCAGCACATGCTCATTCAATGTGAGTTGCCTCCTGTGCCTCGGAGTTTAGTGTGCATGTGTGTGTGTCCCTCTTATCATTGCTAATTAGTAATCTCCTTGCGAGCACACAGACTTTTGAGGAATAAGGTCTGATTGTAACCCATCTGTGATTTTTCAGATTGTTTTGCTCATTTTTAAAAAGCCCTGCAGCCCAGCACACTGCAAAGTATAGGAGAGTCAGATATTTTACAAGTAACTAAAAAAATGTGGATTTTGGCCCACTCATGATTGGAATGTTTTATAACTATATTCTACCTTAAAAAACAGATTTGTTTGTTTTTGTTTTTCTTACAGGCATATAAGTATTTGTCTGCATGTATATATACCATATAGGTGCCCACAGAGGCCAGAAGAGGGTGTTAGATCCCTTAGAAGCAGAGTTTCATATAATTATGAGCAACCATGTGGGTACTGGCAACCTAACCTGGGTCCTCGGCAACAACAGCAAGTGCTGTTAATAGCTGAGCCAATTCTCAAGTTCCTAGGCTAGACTACTTTCAATAAAAGCTGCCGGCAGAGGAACTCGGCAAAATATTTTCCTACTGCCAACTTTAAAACATTCCTTACCCTTTTCAAAAGAAGGTGAATCTTTTGGAGTTTCTTTTTAACAGAAGACAAGAACCTAGTGAACTTTTCCAGACTGAAGATTTTATGGAGTTATTTATACCTTCATAACATACAGTGTTAAAAATGATTGAGTATGTGCCCAGAAACCTTTTAAGTCATGGCTTTCAACAACCAATTTTATCTGGGTTCAGAAACTTAAGAAAACAGGCAATACAAACCCTTTGTCATTCTTTAAATAATAATAATAATAATAATAATAATAATAATAAAACCCCAGCTATCTGCAATTAGTATGAGCCAATCAAAAACATTGTGCTTTGGCTGCTCTGTGTCTCTCCAAGGAGCCAGGCGATCGGTAAGTATGATGGTGAAGTTTCACAGAAGGGACACGAGCCTGTTGCTGGGTGACACCTTAGCTAAATGTCACTGAGCAAAGGCCAATGAGTGAGGTTGGCAAGCAACCACCATTTTTGTTGCAGCCCAAGGCCCCATACAGCCATATATTCAAGTATAATTTGCCAAAAGGTTTTTCCATTTCATAAACAATTTAACAGTTCAGGAAATAAACCCAATGAAAAATTTCAGATAACAGACATGAGTTAAACACTGCGCTTGAAGTTTTCAGTTTGTTTTCTTTGTACCCCATGGGAACCCGAGCAATATTCTGCAAGTCCTTAAGATGGCTGTCTTTGTCACCTGTTCAGTTTCTCTCCTGCCTCCATTGGGATGGCAACAGTTGCTGCTGCTGCTTCAGTAGGGTCAAGGGTGAGGCTGAAACCCGGTGAGGAATGGGAAGGGTTTTACTTACTGCTCGCTGGGGAGTGATGAGTTCCTTGACATCGCTTTTGGTGACAAGTCATAGTCGCTGTCAGATCTGTAGAGGAAAGACTCCCTGCGTTGGCTGTGCCCGGGAAAGGCGGCATGAAGTACCAGTCCTGAAGAAGAGCTGGCTTGAGGGTCCAGTGGGCTCCGACCTGGAGAAGGGCCATTTTCCACATCAAAGCTTAAAAGGAAAGTGAGAAAGTCTGATCAGTTGAGAACTGCAGAGGTCAATTCACATATATGGAGAACTTACAGGTGGCAGGCACTGTGTGCAAGGCTCGCCCTGCAAAGCTTTGCAGAGAGTTTTAGTCTATAGTACAGGTCTTGGTTGCAGTCCTTCCTGTTTTGTCCATAGAAAGTCAAGTTCCACAAACTCCACTCATTACCCAGGTTTACTATTAATAGATAGTAACCCAGAATTTGGACCCAAGGGCAAAGCTTATGACCTCTCCACAGGCTGACCAACTGTCACAGATTCAGTATGAATAGCAGAAATAAATAAATGAAGTTTTTGACAATGAGCAACTCCAGAGGGAGGCATCTAGCACAGCTCTAGGTGTCAGACAAAAATATCATGGGAAGGCGTCTTCCTAGCTGGAAGAATTCTTCCTTACATAAATACCAGCCTCATTAAAGAATCCAATTTGCATATCTCTGAATGTTTTGGGAACAAAGTGTTACCCTGAAAACACTGGCTGTCTGATTAGAGAGGCCCAGGCTGATATTTAATATTCATATGTAAATTTAGCCACATAAATGACTTAATTAATCTGATAACACCAAATTACTGTCCCAGGCTGCTGAGCTGGGGCTCTGGAGAAGAATACCATCATAGGCTGTCATAGCAGAGGGCCAGGGAGATTCTGATCAGTGCCCCTTACCCAGGGAAGGTGCCTTCAAGCCCAGTGCTATTTTAGAAGCTTGGTATCTTGAACATAAGCAAGAGCTATGTGGGTTTTGTGTCTTGTTTCTGCCCCAGCCTCCTGCCACCCTAGAGCAGTACGTCCTTCCCAAGTTTGCTCTAACCATCCCTGATGTTTTTCTTTCTGGATGCACAGCTCCACTTAGCTTCAAATGGACAGAGACCACGTCCCCCAGTTTCTCTCAAACACTCACTGTCTCCCTGTTGCCTCTTTACTGAGCAACTGTGGAAGAGGCATGGGGAATGGGGATAGTCTTTTATCCAGTTCAGCTTCCTTTATGTTTACCTAGCTGCCACAATCATCTCAGGAATCCCAATCTGCTGTGTGTGTGTGTGTGTTTGTGTGTTTTGCTTTTGCTTATATTTCTTAAATTTACAAAGTGCTTTCTGGTATACTATTTCATTAAGCCCCACACACTCTGCCAGCTATATAATTTGATTCTATTACATTGAAGGTAAATAAGACAAAGAAAAACAAACATCAATATCTTGTTTAAGGAAACAGGCTAGATTACTGGTTTCCCTGTGCTCATTGAGATGGAGGGGATACATCCTGAGACCCTCAGCAGATGTCTGAAGAAACATATGGCAGCCAGCTCCATATGCACTGTTTTTACCTATATAGACACACTGATGATAAAGTTTGTAAGTCAGCCACAGCAAAAGATTCACAACAACTATGACCAAGACAATTCTAAACTGTACTGTAGAAATGGAGACATAGCCCTGTGGATATAAATTCTTTGTGTGAAAACACAGAGATCAGATTCTGGAGCTGAAGCACCTCTGTGAAAAAGTAGGTGAAGGGTCACAGCTGTAATTCCAGCACTGGAAGTACAGAAGTGAATCCTGAAAGCTCACAGGCCAGCTAGTCATGCACATCAGTGAAGCCCAGGTTTGCTGACACACCCTGTGCCAAGAAATAAGGCACAGTGTTCTCTTTTTTCAGTTCTTTTCTTTCTTTTACTTTTTTTCCTCAATCTGCTTTTATACCATTTTAATTACATGTAAGTATTTATGTAAGTTCTAGGTTGAGGAACTAGCAATACAATAGATGCAAATAGTCAAGGAACAAGCAAGACCATAAACACAAATAGTCAAAGAACAAGCAAGACAATAAACTAAGTCCCAAGATCACTGTTTCTAAGGCCTTATCAGGATGACCAAAATATCTGAGCCTACTTCCCTGTCCTAACCCAAAGTCATTTTCATGCCTGAAGCCTACTTCTTTGTTCTAGCCTAAGATTTAGATTGCAAGGCAGAGAGTTCTTAAGGAAGACATTTAATGTGGACCTCTGTCCTGGACAAGCATGTGTACACATGTGTCTACATGAATATATACACACATGAATTTATTGAGATAAGAAATACTGTGATAAATACTATTTAAAACTCATGAATTATTTATTTCTAGACTTTTCCATTTCATAGTTTTGAGCCATGTTTGATATTGGACAACTGAAAACATACAAAGACCATAGATAGGCAGAGCTAACCTAGTTGCCAGGCCTGTTTTCCCACTCCGTGACTTTATGCTAGTCTCATCTTTGGTTCCACAATGGCATGCTGGGTGATGGAATGCCATTTCTTTTCTAACAAAAGTTGTAGTTGGTATATAAGAGTCAGTCTATGACCACTCTGAAATGATCCTCTGGGGACATAAAGTGCCATCTTCAATAAGCCAGAAGGGAACAGTAGACTGCCTTGAGCTCTGGCTCCCTTTGTAATCAGATGAGGGAGTATGGTGCCACCCTAGAGACTGTTGATCAAAGCTGCTTTCAGACTCCATACAAAGTCTGATAGGAAGCAGCACATGAGGATCCCTGGGAGAAGGGCCAAGCAGATGCTGCAGCCACCTATTATGTACCAGGGCTTACAAGACTCCACAGATGAGCCTTCTCAGAAGCCCAATGGTCTGGGGTGGGCACTTTCCCAAGGCTGCAGACAGGTGTGTAATCCTTTGAACTCACTTTCTTGCAAACTTGCCTGAGTTGTACTTCATAACAAGTAGAAATATAATGATGTACATTGCAAACTTGCCTAGGGTGAGAACTCTACCAGCTGATGAGAAACTAAGGATTCTTTGTGACCCGCAAATCCTGTAGAACCTGTATGTCCTGATTCTGTCTATGAACTCTTCATACACACACACACACACACTATATATATATATATATATATATATATATATATATATATATAATATTTATTTGTATGTGTATGGATATTTTTCTGTTCATATGTCTTGCATTACACAGAAGCCCCTTCCCCTGGAGGCCAGAAGAGAGTGGAGTTACAGATGGTTGGAAGCTACCATGTAGATGCTGGGAATTGAACCTGGGACCTCTGAAAGGGTAGCTGAAAGGTAACCAATCAGCCATCTCTCTAACCTTCTAAACTCTTCTTAATGGCAAAGAGAGTAGGTTCTTATAAAGGTGAAACTGGGATCAACCAAAGCCTACAATTGGAGTGAACTTCTAAATTCCATGTACAATTGTATTATTATTATTATTATTATTAATTATTAATTTTGGTGTACATCTTCATAGCCTTTGGATACTAAACCAGCAGAATACTTTTAAGTGTGGCTATACAGCCACTATCTTAAGCTCCAGTATGGGGACGACCAAAAGGTTAGTGTCAGGATGCCCAGTCTCAAGCTTGAATGCTTTGTTCAGTGCTCATGTGATATCACTGACTATTATGACTGTCAATGCTTTCTGTACCTATACCAGCATCTGGCCAAGTATACCGACCCTTAGAACTTTTTCCATGTGTTTTCTAGTAGGGCTCATCTGTCTTCCTGCTATAAGCCTTCCTGCTGTGCAGAGGCTAAATCCACAAAACTGTAGCAGGAGAAAGTGAGGCTAGGGGAGGGGTGCTCTGTCACGCTTATGAAGCACTTCGGGCAGACACTAGATTCCTCCCCATACAAACTCTTTCCTCTTTGGTTTTCTTTTCTTTTTTCTTTTTTCTTTATTCTGTAACCCAGTAGCCTAAACTTAAAAGAGAGCTTGCTGGAATTCAGAAAAAGCCAGGAAGAGGTGTCAGTTGTAGGGAAGCAGTCTCAGGGAGACAGACGGTCTTTCACATTCCCTGGGGCACTGTTTCAAAGCAATCAGTGCAGATGTACAGCTTGGGAACAAACATGAATCACCAACCAGACACCAGCCCCAGTCACAGCGAAAAATTAGTGGGCAGACATCACAATACATCCTTCAGATCAAGGGAGTAAGGGGGCAGTGTTGGCCAAGAGAAAGACTGAAGGAGGCCTTAACAAGTGAAATGAATATCCCATACAAATCAGACTACAATCAGGAAAAAAAAAGTGAACCTACAAAGGCAGAAACAAACACATAAACAGGGACATTATTTATTTAGGGCATTTTCTGTCTCTGCCTTAATCAGGACACACGTTTCATCTTTAGGCTTCTTTACATTGAAATATTATATAAGCAGTACAAGAAAGCTCAATAAAACATAGTCAGGAGAAAAAAAATACCATTGCTAGCAGTTCAGCATTTTCTATCCACGTATGTATATGTGTACGGTGTGTATGTGGGTGGGTGGGTGAATGGTGTGTGTTTATCTGTTGGGGGGAAAGTGTACCCACCATCATATGCATGCAGAAGCCAGGGGTCAATCGTAGATGTCTTTCTCAGCTGTTCTCTACTTACAAGGAAACTTGACTTGGCTAGATTTCTAGATGATCTGCTGGTCTCCGTCCCTCCTCTACTCTAACAGTGCAATTACAGACACATACAGCTTCTTTGCCTAGGTTTTACATTGGTTCCGAGGCTCTAAACTCAGGTTCTTATCCCTCCATGGCAAGCAAATTACTAGCTGAACTGTCTTCCCAGCCCCCATCTGAACATTTTTTGTATTGATTTGAATATTGATTTTTATAAGGTTTTACCATTCACTGTGGCTTCTAGAATTACAACTTCCCATATACTACTTAATTGTTCTTCCAGCAGCTGTACCACAATTTTCAGAACACATTCTCTTACATTTGGTGACCGTATTTGTGATTTTAAGTAGCACTGATGCTGGTGTAGTTAAGGGTGCAGATACTTGAACATCTATCATTCAGGAAGTTATCATTCAAGTGAATTTGGAGGGTGCCGCTCATACATTTCTGGTTCTGTGAGTAGCCATATGCTTGTACGGTAGAGGCTGTCTGTGTCCAACATGTGAACTGGTTAAAGACACTTTTTATCCAGGACAAGAGACCCGTCCAAGTTGTCTTGTTTACCCATCTCCAGTGCTCTATATGCAGCTCCTCTACTGGGTTGGGCCCACTTCTCCTGGCCCCATTGTCATCCCTACACAGCCAAGGGATTTTTTTCAATATCTAATGCTTTCACAGTTTTTTTTTTTCTGCTTTGTAGTGGGAGATCTCAGCTCCTTGGGCAGTGGTGGCAGATGAGGCTATACATGAGAAGTGACATTCCTGGAACTGGCAGTCTTTCCCACTGCTGCCTCCAGTATAAGACTCCCTTCTAACATCATTTTGGATCACCCTTTCTAGTGAGCCTCTCTGGTACCACAGTGCCAAACTGATGCTCATCCCCATCCTGTTCCAAACCTCAAAGATGTGGGTGCTTAGGTTCCTTTTATGAAATGGCTTAGGACTGACATATAATCTCCATACCTCCTCCTGTGTAACTCCAATCATTTTGGAGTTTACTTATAATATAAAATGCAATGCACATTTTAGATACATAGTTAATATACTCTATTCTTTAAGGTATGGTAAGAAAATAAAATCTATTCATGTTTGCTACAGATGGATATTTCCAAACTATTTTCTAGCCACGATTGACTTCATCCTCAAACCCATGGATATGCTGGACTAACTATAGCATGAGAGTACTTGCAGGTCTCTGTTTAGTTATCCATTTACTTAAATGCTTCACAACACATTGTCATAGTCAAGAGGGAAATATTACCTGTTTTGTGTCCCAGATATTTGGGTCAGAATCTTGCAAACAACAGACCCTTTAAAAAATGTTGCCTGAACCAACTAAAGAATACTGCAATGTATTGAAGAATGTTTCTCTTGGCCTTTTTCTCCTTCTCACTCCTTACCCTTACCTCAATCAACTTCAGCATCGACTGCTGTGGTTGCCTTCAAATGGATCTATAAAGAATGTGACTTTACTTGGTCAGTCTTACGTGCTAATGATGTAAGAATAAAACCTGAAAGAAACACAGTTGTGGTTTCCCTAAAACAAGCCTGCTGTGCATCACACTACCAGCTCCAATACCCCCTCTCATCTCCTTGCTTTGTGATAAAATCGGGGTTATCCTCTGCTCACACTTCCTCTGACAATGGCTCCTCTCATCCCTTGGAATCTTTGCTAAGCCAGCGCTGGGCTAGTGACAGGAAGGAGCCAGCAGATGGCAGAAGGCACCACTGTTTCTCATAGTTTTCTGGTCTCCAATTTAAGCAAGGCTTGAAGGGAGATGAGAAGTCAACTTTCTGAGACCGGAAGGAAAAATCAGAGATAAAGAACAGAAGTGCCAGGTGTGCATGAAGCCTTTGATTAAACCAAGAGCAGCTCTGCCTTCAAGAATTCAAGCTGAACTAGGAGGTCACAGAATGGCCTTCCATTGTCTCTAGGGGGATGATTTCTTGACTCCCAGTTACCTGTACAAGCCTGTAATGAAGAACGATAAAGCAGAGTCCTAGGAATAGGTCATTTCTGAATCAGTGGAAACATTCTCTAGCTGAGTTCCTTTGACTGATTCTAACAAATCTTCCCACTGGAAAGACAAACTCTTTGAAAAAAAGATTTAAACTCCTGGGTCAGCAGAGCTGCACACTGCCCTGTGGACGGAGCTCTGCTTTTTCTTTTGCTGTCTTTTGTAAAAAACGACTCAGCGAGCATCATCTGCATCATTGAATCCTCACAGTGTGCTAGACTTATTCTTTGTGACCTATTTGAAAGAGGGAAAGACTGAAGGCTCTAAAGTCTAAAACTTCAGTTGAAGTGACCTCTTTTTTATTATACTGTTATATAATCTGTGCCCTAGGTCCTTCCCTCCACCAGGTATTCTTGACTCAAAGTTTGTCATGTTGGACTGTCTTCCCCGGCTTGATGATCTCTCTTCCTCTAGACCACAGGTTCTAGAAGCAAGACTTATGCCTTAATTCATTTCTGTATTTCTAGAGCCTGGAGCTGACTCTCATATCAGAACACACACATACATGGTTGTTGAATGAATGTAAGAATCCCACAGTTGACATCTCTTAGATGACTACTTGAGCTAAAATGTTTGTCAGTTAAAGACCACAGCGGAGTACTTGAATAGAGCTGCTCTAATCCTCTGACATTAACCTTCCTTCCCCATCCTCCCTGCAACACCCTGAGAATGCCATCCTAGGAGCATCGGTGCCTATAGTTTGGATAGAGATTATGTACACGTGGGAATGTTGTTCACTGAAACTAACTGTGTCATTAATGTTCTATTAGAAAATATTTTTCCATTTATACTTAGATTAACATCTTCAAACACTTGTCTAACATTTGAAAAGAAAAAAATAACCATTTACCCATTTCCTTCAGTATTTACACTGACCAGTACTGCACTGTGCTACCTGGTCCTATAGAAGGGAAGCTAGACATCCTCCCCTCTACTCACAGTAACAGATGTGTGTTTATAGAACCAAGTAGTGCCTTTCCTAATGAAAAGCTTAACTGTACAAAATCACAGACAGAATGATGAGTTCATGCCCTAGTCAGAGAACAACTTCTCTGGGCACAGTGACAATAGACTTGAGAATCCACTTCTAAATTCCATGACTCTCCTTCCAGGCACCACGAGAAGTCTAGTGGTCGCTCATCTGCATTCTTAGAAGCACCTTCCTAGTGATTTATTTTTCTTCCCCAGGAGTTTTGAAAATTACATTAATTGTCAATAATTTCACATAGACTTTACTAGGGATAGTGCTGGAATGAAGAAGAGCTCTGGCTCTGGGCATCTGGCTTCTAGTGCCCACTCTGTAGGGAATAGACTGAAACTCCCTCTACTCTGATTCCACACTTCATTACATAATGAATCTGTGAGGGAAAAGATCTCTGGGGTGTCTCTAAGATGACACCTGACAGAAAAAAATTGTTTTTCAAGTGTGGATTTGTAGTAATGGTGACAATAGACATCCAGCAAACACTTAGTAGCACCCTCTCTAAGACAAGGCATGGTTCTTACCCTGCGGTTAGCACAATATAGAAAAGAGTCTCCAAGGAAAGAATTAGCAATAGATAATCATAATAGACAATGATATTTGGAGAAAATAATAAATGCAAAAAAAGCTCAATAGCGTGGTGAGCAGGTCTACCCTGTATGGTTAAGAGCCCTCTACAGCCTTCCCACAGAGGCACCCTTTGCTTTCCTCAGATGGTACTGTCTGAGCTAAGATAGGGCAGAGGTAGTGACAGGGTATTATTGGATCTTTACATCTCTCCATTTTCACACTCACTTTTAACTGAAGAACTTGGTCGGATGGTAGTTGGATTTTCATTTTGCAATGACTTCTAAGTTGCTGAGTTAGCTTTTTTCATGATTTTCTTCTTGTTTGAGATTTACCACCCCTCACAGCTACACCTGTATTGATATCCAGGTGTTTATTCGTGTCTATCAAAGCATCTGTCCCGTGTGACTCTTCTCTACTCATCGGTCCCCAGAGGACCATGCTCCTCAAGAACATAGAATACCTCTTATACACACTCACACACTCATGCACACACACACGGACACACACACACAGACAGAGAAAGAGACAGAGAGACAGAAACATAATCAATCTAACACAAAAGTATAATCATGACATAGTTCCAAGAGTAAATTTTAAACTTCTTTCTGTGGTACCTGACCACATCTGCTCAAACCACCTTTCCTCTATTCTGTAGAATTCAGTCTAAGACTGCTCTGATTGAAGACTAGGCCAAACCCTAGTTCAGGGACAGTGTTAAATAACTATTTGTTGACGAATGAATAAACTCTGGCTTCTCATCCTGCTTCACCTTTTGCTCTTTGTGTGATCGTTTTCCTTATTCTCTAGCCTTGGAGAAAGCTACCTAGTGGACAGTGTCTTTCTCACTCTACTATTTAAGCAGCTCCCCTTTCCCGCAGCACATCTCATAGCTCTGTACCATTTTTATTTATTTATTTTTTCAAAATGGCCTTCTGTTCGTATGAACTCTAAACACAGTAAGGCAATCTGTTGCATTTGCCAATGGCTTAACTAGCAGTGCCTAGCATTTGTTTGGGACACAGCACCAATTCTGAACAGTGGCCTGTTCTGTAGATTACTGAATAACTGAACACAAGGGATGTTCTTGTTGACTCGCAAACACCAAACTTACTAGCTTCTTGGACTCTCATTCATTTGGGAAGGAGCTGTCTTACCTATTTCTTAAGTGAGCTTCAACACAAATTCTAAAGCAATTCAAATCTCAAACAAAAGTTGACCTTTCCTTCAGTCTCTTCTCCAATTTTTTGTCCCTGTGTTTCTTTTAGACAGGAGCAACTCTGGGTTAAAGATTTTGAGAAAGGTGGATGGTCCCATCCCTCAATTGGAGGCCATGTCTACCTACTGGAGGTGATCTCTGAAGAGACTGTCCCACCTTGGCATCCATCCCATTCACAGATACCAAACCTGACACTATTGCTGATGCCAGAAAGTGCTTACAGACAGAAGCTTTGTATAGCTGTCCTCTGAAAGGCTCTGACAGCACCTAAGACAGATGCAGATACTCACAGCCAACCATTGGACTGAGCCCAGGGACCCCAAATGAAAGAATTAAGGGAAGGATGGAAAGAGCTGAAGGGGACTGTACCCCCTAGAAGTAATAACGATACCAACTAACCTGACCCCTCAGAGCTCCCAGGGACTTAACCACCAACTAAAGAATATATACGAGTCATTCCATAGCTCCTGCTACCTATACAGCAGAGGACTGCCTTATCTGGTATCAGTGTGACGGGAGACACTTGGTCCTGTGGATGCTTGTTACCCCAGAGACTGGGGATGCTAGAAGGGTGAGATGGGAGTGAGTGTGTGGGTGGAGAAGCACCCTCTTAGAGGTAAAGGGAAGCGGGGGTAGTGTGGAGAAGTTGTGGAGGGGAGACCAGGAAGGGGGACAATATTTGAAATGTAGATAAATAAAATAATTAATAAAAGGAAATTTAAAAGGTTGATAAAAATCTTGTCACAGAGTTGAAACACTTTTTTGTGGTTATTACTGTGGGTTGATTTTGAAAATGAGATTATTTTCTCATTAGGCATCAGAAGCCATTGGCCTTTCAGAGGCACTGGAAAATAAGGGGTCGATCTGAAAGCTGTGTTCCCAATCCTGCTCGAAAATGCCATTGCTTAGCATTTAAGGGATTTTATTTTTTAAATTACTTAATATATTCTCTCTGGGATAAACAGGCCACATATCTCCTTTTTAGTTGAAGTAGAAGGGTTGGAAGGTGTGGCAGTAATTCAAATAATAATCATGAAATTGGAAATCAATGCCTCAGCCGCCACTCTGCAGAGCCCTTAATAGTGTTTACGTCAGTTAACATCTGCCCCCCAAATGTTATCAGTCTTGAGCTCTGCACCTGCAGACAGCCTGACATTTGGGTTTGAAATATGTGCTTTGGGAGGAAGAAGCAGAGAGGAAAGCCGGAGGAAAAAAGACATGAGATCAAATGGAAAAATGAGATTCCAAAGTTGCTTCTTCTTTCTTAGGCAGCCTGGACAGAAAAAACTGTACTTCTTTTCCCCAAGATGCTGAGTACTTTGAGTATACACTGAGTGTACCCCACCAGGTGCTGTGTACTCAATATGTCACCCCCATTTCAAAACACTCATCTCTTTGTGAGGAAGGAGGGAACCTTTTACAAATGTTTTTATTTAAAAATTTAAAAATGTGTAGAATGATTTCCCTGCATACAGTCTATATATGACTTGCATGCCTGGTGCCTGCAGAGGCCAGAAGAGAGCATTTTATCCTCTGGAACTAGAGTTACTGGTTGTGAGCTGTCTGATGTGAGTGTTAGGAACAGAACAACCCAGGTCCTGGGCAAGAGCAGCAGATGCTCTTAACTTCTCAGTCTAGACTGCTTCTAAGGGACATGGAAACTTAAATTCAGAAGGTTTGTGTGTAACTTGATGACAAGCATTCAGTTCTTTGATGGTAGGGCCTGAATTTAAGCCTGTGTTGATTGAATACGTTAACTAATTGGTCACCTTTAAACATCTATTCTGTTTTCTTGCTTCTACAACTGTGTTTCATGGCTTTATATGAGGTCAGCCTCTGTGTTCTGACTTCTGTTCTCTCCATATCAGGACATACTATCTCTTCTTTGTATCATTGTTTCCAGTTTGTATGCCAGCAAACTGAACTGGAAGATCTCTATCTAAACAAAACTACCCCGACCCTCACCAAGCAATATCTATGAATTCCACTGGAATGATGAAAATTGAAGACCTTAATCACCCACACACCAAAAAATCCAAGGAGTGGCAGAGAAAAATACTTCTTGCCGAAAGTAACACTGGATGAAAATCTAGTTCTACACAAAAGATCATTGAGTAAAATGTAAATATTTTAAGATGCACTGTGAGGTTCACGTGTGTGTGTGTGTGTGTGTGTGTGTGTGTGTAAGTAAATTATATGACAACAAGGCATAGAGTCAAAGAAGGGAGAGGTGGAAACACTATGAAAGATCTTTATAGTACCTAATAGTATCTATGAAATGGTATCATATCACTTTTACTTAGACTCTCGTAAGCTATTTTACTATAAATCTTGTACTCACCATTATTTTTTAAATGATGTCATAGCTAATAAAGTAATGAAAGAAGAAAGTGGTAGCATAAAGTAGACAAGTTTTCAAAACAGAGCTGAAAAAATAGAATACAATGAATTAAACTAAATTATGCCCAAGTATATATTTCTTTTGTAGAGTCCTTTGGGGTGACCAGCAATCTAACTGTGTAATGAACAGACTGGAAGCTACAGGGTTGAATTTCACCAGGTCCAGCAGCCAAGCCTCGGGCAATCAGAGCTGCCATCAAGATACTAGAGCCCGCTCAAACAAGGCAAAACCCAAGTGTATACAATCAGGCCATTCTGATCTCACTTCTGTTTGTTGTCCACAAAAGCTACCCAGCTAGACTGTGTAGTGGAGCCCCTCTGACTGCAGAAGGCTATCTAACATCCAAACTGTTCTTAATTAATTAAAATCTGTTAAAAGGACAGATAAATAAGATGAACAGAGAACAAACAATAGGTTCAAACCTGACCATGGTGATGATATCTTCAAGATAAAAATCACCCATTTTCAGGATAGTGTGAAAACCATGTCTCAGAGACTGCTCCACCTGGGGATCCATCCCTTGTGCAGTCACCAAAGGTAGATGCTGATGTGGATGCCAGGAAGTGCATGATGACCGGAGCCTGATACAGCTGTCTCTTTAGAGGTCTGCCAGAGCCTGAGATATACAGAGGCATATGATCACAGCTAACCATTGAACTGATGATGGAGTTCCCAATGGAGAAGTTAGAGAGAAGACTGAAGGAGCTGAAGGGGTTTGCAGCCCCATGGGGAGAGCAACAATACCAACCAACCAGAGCACCCAGGGCCTAAATCACCAGTACATAGGAAGAGACTCATGGCTCCAGCTGTATATATAGGGGAGGATGGCCTTGTCGAGCATAGGTGGGAGAGGAAGCCCTTGGTCCTTTGAAGGCTGGATGCCCCAGTGTGGGGGGATTTAAGGGTGGGGAGGAGGGAGTGGGTGGATAGGGGCACATTCTCATGGAGGCAGGAGAAGGGGGTGGGATAGGGTTTTCTGGGTGGGTAGGGGAAATGGGGAAGGCGGATAACATCTGAAATGTAAATAAAATATCCAATAAAAAATTAATCTAAAAAATGAAAAAGAGAAAAACATGTCACAACTACAACACAGCTTAAAATAAGCCACTCTACACAGGAAGACAGAACCAGAGTCAGAGGAAAAAATTACAAAGAGTCGTACTAAGATAAAGATAATGGAATGCAACAAGAATTGCTGACTTTATATAAACAAGTAGGGTTTCATGGCTTCCACATTGTCTGTCATGAAGAGGGTCACATCTTAATGATAAAGGAAGAAATCTATGTGGATTATATAGCAGTCCTAAATATTTATGCAACTCACAACAATTTTAAAATACATGAGGCAAGACAGATAGACTAAGAAGAAAAAATCAGTGATTAATAAATGGAGACACAGTAGCTTAGAGTAGACAAGGAAAACCATGGATAACACCATCCATTTCGACTAATTGACACTGATAAGACTGCAGCTAGCAATGCTAGAATACAGATCTTTCCAAGTGTGCATGCAACATTAACCAAGATAGATGATCTACTAGGCAATAAAATAAGTCTGGGTAACTCAAAAAATATTCAAGCCATGCAAAGTTTGTTCCCATCGCAGAATGAAATTAAGTGAGAAATTAACAGTAAGCCCAAGTGTTGAGAAATTAAACAGATTCTAAACAGCCCCTGTGCCAAAGACCAAATGAAAAAGGAACTAACAACTTGAGGCCCCAGGGAGTGGGGAGGCCTGGCAGAAGGTAGGAGGGTGAGAGGATGGGGACATCCTCTTGGGTTCAGGAGAGAGGGGGGAAGAGGAATGGGATGAGGAACTGTGGGAGGGTGGACTGGGAGCAGGTAACAACTGGACTGTAAAAAATAAAAGTAATAAAAAAATAAACAAACCTTATATATTGGACAGACAAAAAAGAAATAATGAATATTCTCAACTAAATAAAAAATGGAAATCTACCTATCAAGCTTTGTTAGACACAACTTAGGAATATTTACAGAACTAAGTTTATTTTATTAGAAAACAAATATGTAAATGGCTTTAGTAGACAATTTAAGAAATTGAGGAAATAAGAATCCCAAATAAGCAAATGAGAAGACAAAGAGGGAGAGGGAGAGGGAGAG
>NW_021604579.1:16244052-16288644 GCF_004785775.1 Grammomys surdaster
GAGAGAGAGAGAGAGAGAGAGAGAGAGAGAACAAGAGAATAAGTGTGCAGGTTACTGTTATCTCAACTGGACACAAGCTGGAGTTATTTGAAAGAAGAGAATATCAACTGAGAGAATGCCTCCTTTAGATAGTGTGTAGGCAAGGCTGTAGGGCTTTTCATGATTGGTGATTGACCCTGGGGACCCAGAGCACTGCAGGTTGTGCCACCCATGTGCAGATGGTACTGAGTTCTATAAAAATGCTTTGTCTTGGCATTTTTTAAAATATTGCAGACTTTTTTGCTTATATATTATTATTTCCAGTTTTGTATTTTGACAAGATTTGTATGAGTGAGATTGTGTGGTTGCTTTTGTCTCTGCCTGGTTCATCTACATTTTCCTTGACTTTTTTCTGTTTGTTTTTCTCATTCTGTTTTGTTTGCATTATATCATCATCATCATAATCATCATCATCACCATCATCAATGTCTGCTTGTTTTCTAATGAGAGAGAGAGGGGGGAGAGAAAGGGGGGAGAGCGAAAGACAGGATGTGGATTTAGGTGGGAAGGATCTAGGAGAAAGGGAGAGGAGAAATCATAACCAGAATGTACTATATATATAAAAAAAACTATTTTCAAAGAAAAGTCACAGAAATTAAAACTAATTGTTTACCAAAAAAGGAAAGAAAGAAGAGAGAGAGGGGGGAAATGAGGGAGGGAGGAAAGGAGAGAGAGAGAGAGAGAGAGAGAGAGAGAGAGAGAGAGAGAGAGAGAGAGAGAGAGACAGGCTGAGCAAGCCACCAATAAGCAGCACCCCTTCAAGGCCTCTGCCTCCAAGTTCCTGCCCTGTTGTACTATTATACAGAAAAGTAAGTGAAATAAACCCTTTCCTCACCAAGCTTTTGGTCACAGTGTTCAACATAGCACTAGAAACCCAACTAAAATAAGAAAAAAGGATAAATACTAGTTGTTGAGGAAAGACTGACTGCAAGTAATGGACACAAGGGACCATTTCTAGTTTTAACTCTGCCAAGAGTATTTCATTTTTGCTGGTAGATAAGTGCATAAAGATATATTTGGTTGGGCATGGTGGTGAATGCATTTAATCCCAGGACTAGGTAGGGAGAGACAGGTAGATCTCTGTGACTTTGAGGCCAGCCTGTTCTATCTACAAACTGAGACCAGAACAGCCAGTGCTACACAAAGAAACCCTGTCTCAAAAAATCCTTTGTGTGTGTGTGTGTGTGTGTGTGTGTGTGTGTGTGTGTGTGTGATACAATGTGAAGATCTACTTTTTGAGAATGGCTAGTTTAACTGTACAGATATTCATTAAGATATATAGATTTTGGGTCTGCTTAAATTTCACTGTGTGTTGTTTTTATTCATAAGTTCTTCATAAAAATGTTTTAATACATTTTGGAAAAAGAGAACAAAAGCAATGCATGAAAAAATTCATAAACCTGTAGTTGTATTGAGATCAAGAAATGGAAAGAACTAGAGAGAAACAAACTCTCAATATAAGGAAGGAGAGGGCAAGATGCCAGGGGAGATTCTAAAGGCAAACGGAGGATGATAAGGAGGGGTACAAATAGCTTTATGCCAATACATTTGATGAGTTCTATAAAATGGATAATTTCATTAAATTATGGAAGGTACTTATGTTCACGCATAAAGGAAAGGGCCTGTATCTATTACAAAAATTGATTTTGAGGTTTATAACTTTCTCACGAAGAAGACTAAATGCAAAAATTTAAAGAAATTTTACTGATTCTACTTATGCTGGAATGGAGAGAGTATTTACAACTCGTTGCAGAACGTCAAGATTTCTCTACTGTGGAAGTCACACAAAAAAGAACCTTAACAAAGAAAACTACACAGCATGCCCAGATGAGGGGTGCAAAAATTCTTAATACCCAATTCAATATAACATGAAGATGGCTTATGATAGACAAATACAGATTTTCAAAGAAATGGAAGGTTGTCGTAATGCTCAAAACCAATGCAATTTGTTATGGTAAAGCCTAGAAAATAAATTGAATAAACAATTATCTTAGTAGATGCAAAAAAGGTAAGGCATATAATCTACATTTAAAAAGAAAGTTAATAGCAGGGAAATTCTTTAACCAAGTGAATGCTACATTAAAGACCTTTAACTGGTATCATAATTTAGATGAAAAAGTGAATTATTTTTTCCAAAGGAAAGGAAGAATGCATATTCTTACTATCTGGGCTCAGTGTCTTGCTGAAGGCTATACGTAATGTGGCTAGAGAAGACAAACATTCAAGACCTAGACACAGGAAGGGATGAGGTAAGATGATCTATTAACAGATACAATATATAGAACAATCACTTCAGCCTTTGCATAGGAAACAGCTGGAAATGACACAAATGACACAGGTGAATGGAAAAGTGACCTGTCATGTGATCATCTAATGGATCACCATGTGGCACTTGGAAGGAATGAAGTATATATATCCACATCAACCCAGGTAAGTAGTAAATTAATTGTTTCTAGGTAAAGAAGGCAGATAGAAGAACACCTGTTCTACAATTCATTTGTACAAAACGTTTAAAAATCAAACTTACCTGTACTTAGTTTCTTAAGCTATGCAGGTCATGTAACTGAACATGGGAGGTGAGAAATTTTTGGCAATTGTAAAAGATTTCTGGACAAAGTGACCAAAAATTAACTCAAAATCAAATATGTAATGGTTCAGGCTGTTCTTGACAGCTGTCTCCTTTATTGCCCCATGGTAGGACATCCCTGCTGCCTTGGTTCTGAATATGTAACATGGTCACTTTGCATTCCACATGATATAATGCTGTGCACACCCCAGTGAGCCCTGCTGGAAACACAATGAGACTCAGACTCCAGACTATGTATGTATGATGTGCAGTGGTTGTATTATTTACAGGTAAAATTTCCTGTTCTTTCAGAAACAGCCATTTGATTATGGAACATGCAGACTTCAATACTCCCTATTCATTCTTCAGCATTTACCATATGAGTGTATCCTTGGATTCTAGTGTGCTAGAATGTTTGATTCTTTTTTTTTTTTAATTCTTGATTTGCTGACCTGGATTTCACAAAAATTCATTCAGTAGACTTTGGTTTTGGATTAGGAAACAATTTCCAACAGCATCTGAAATGGCTCTGAATGTATTTCTGCCTCTTTGTGTCTCTGTGAAGTGGCGTTCTTAGCACTGACAACTTAGTCACAATAGATAGACTTTGAAAAAGTATGGAAGATGTTCTATGTCCTGTAGTTTCAAATATTCAGCCAATATTTACTTCTTTATGTAAGAACAAACAAGCACACCCATTTCCTTAGCATTTATATTTTCTTTCATCTCAATAAATGCTAAAATTATATGTCTATCAAAGAATTGTTTGGAATTAATTTATCTATAATGTATTATCAACAAATGCTATTAGATATTTATCCAGAATAAATCAGGAGAGGTCACCCAAAAATGGAATGTAATGATTGTTTCAAGTGCATGTATAGGTGTGTGTGTGTGTGAGAGAGAGAGAGAGAGAGAGAAAGAGAGAGAGAGAGAGAGAGAGAGAGAGAGAGAGAGAGAGAGAGAGAGACTCAAGTAAAAGAGAAAGAATGCTCAGGAGGTCATGAGGATAGAACAAACTGGGAGATATAAGGTAAAGCAGATACAATAATGGAAGGTTAAAAAATCAAAACAACAAAACTCCAATGATCCAAGCTACAACATGAGGATTAAAGTTAACAAAAATCTCCTATGTTCAAGGTTTTTGTTAAATGAGTAGATCTAGCTTCTTTTAAAACTAAAAATTTACAATCACAAGAATGTAATCTCAGTGACTGTAGTGAGTGCTTTACTATCTCGTGATCCCCACAACACTGCATATAAATCTCAAACACTGGGAATAAAGCAAAGCAACTATTTGATCCCCAAGAACTTGGAACACATGCTAGGCACAAAGGCCAGAGACACATCAGCCATGAAGGAGCTGTGAGGTCACTGCCTTCACATCCTCAATGCCTGTCTTCACAGCACAGTCAGGGTTCACCCACAGTGTTTTAGGGGACTCTTAGGGTGGAGAGGATCCCACACCTTTTGCTCTAGGCAGTGGGTAATTCCAGCTGTCATCCTTCTCCCCAGGGAAATTTGATGCACACTTGTCCTCATTACCTTTCAAGATATTTTTAATTTTTCTGCGTATTTTCTCAGCTTTTTTCATCTTTCCCAAATTCAAAAAGTTGGAAAGTTCTTAAGCTCAGTGCATTTTTATTTTTAATTTTTAAAATTCTTTAAAATTTGCATGTTGTATCTATTCCAACAAAGTTTACTAAAAACTTAAAAAACTAAAACATGAGGAAGAACAAAGCATAAGCAAATAGCTGTGAAATATTTAGACCCAGAATTAGCCTTCCTAAGTGTTCAAGCGTATTTTCAGTATAATAAGTTATTCTCAACCCCCATGTTTGACAATGTAAGCAATGGTTATTAATGCATTGTTCATGTGATTCAGTGCCAGGTGAGCTGATGTGTAGGAAGGGGCACACTTGAATATAATAGTGGGTGCTTTGTTTCTTTAGCATGCTGTTTCTAAAGCTTTAAAGCCGGCTTTATAGAACTGGTATTAGGGAGAAATAAATCCTATAAGTTTATTATACAACATAAAAAAGCTATTAAGGATGAAAGGGTAATTTGCACCTGATTTACCCGATTTAATTGTTAATATGTTAATAATATTCAGGGTGCACATTTTAATGTATTTGCATAACAAAGCATGTACATCTCAGATGAAAATTTAACAGGGAATAAAAATGTTTACTAACTAGATGTTAATATTTACAATTGTAAGTGTGAGACTAACTAAATAGGCTTTTTTCTGACTGATCAAAAAATTCAGTGTGCAATTATTTTATCATTTTCTTTTCATTTTTACAACAGCTTATTATTTTTAAGCTAGAATATCTTTGAGAATTTCATACCGTGCAATCTTCTCATCTATTCACAATGACTCCCTGATATGACTGAAGCAATGACAATGAGAGGAAGGAAGGAAGTGACAGCTGGCCAATGCAGTAAGACACAAGCCTGAAGGATAGCAAAGACAGTTCAAAGGACAGGATTGGAGAAGGCTACCAGGCTCCCAGCCTGTGCTCCTGAGCCCAGATTTAGATTTAGGCTGTTTCATGTACTGTTGTCCTCAGTTTCGGTGTAATTGTTATGTAAAATGCAAATAGTCCCTATAAAACCATTTAGCAGGTGCCCTAGTTAAGGATGTCTATTGTTGTGATGATACACCATAACTAAAAGTTACTTGGGGAGAAAACGGTTTACTTAGCTTATATCTCCATGTCATGGTTCATCATTTAAGGTGGTCAGGGGAGGAAGTCAAACAGTGTAGGAACTTGGAGGCAGGAGCTGATGAAGAAGCCATAGAGGGGTGCTGCTTACTGGCTTGTCCCTATGGCCTGCTCAGCCTGCTTTCTTATAGATCCCAGGACTATGAGCCAAAGGATGGTCCCACCCACATGATCCTTCTGCATCAGTCACTAATTAAGAAAATGCCCTACAGGTTTGCAGCTTAATCTTATGGAAGCACTTTCTCAGCTTAGGTTTCCAACTCTCAAATAACTCTATCCTGTATCAAGCTGACATAAAGCTAGCCAGCACAGCATTGATTTTGCATTTGAAGACTTTCAGAAATGTCACCATTCCAAAAATAAATGGCATTGTGATTGCATTAGTTCCCAGTCCTGGTCCCCAGTCATTGTCACGCTGGCATCATTGGTCGTTAGTTTCATAAATTAAATCTTCCTGTGATTTAGATCAACAGGCCCTGAGTTGGTCTCAGCTTGTCCTTCACCAGGGAAGGTTCCTCTGCTTAATTCTCTAAGTGCTAAGGTGAGAAGAGACCAGGCAGGTTGGAAGACTGGCTCACCATGGCAGCATCCTTGTGTTTCCTTGTGTTTTTCCCTAACACAGACCATAGAAATCCTAAGTCACTGTAACAAGGTTCAACTTTCCTGCCCAGAGAATTCTTTTCGAAGGTGACATAGAGAATCAGTCACTTTTGAAGGTGACACAGAAGCTCTTACTTTATTCTATTTCTGTTATTTATTTATTTATTTATTTATTATTTTTATTGAAAATAGATTTTTATACAATATATTCTGATCACAGTTTTCCTTCCTCTAGCTCCTCCTAGATTCTCTCCACCTCCCCTTCTACCTCTTATTTTAAACCAATGCAACTTCCTTTTCTTCTTTAGTTGTCAATTCCTATTGAGATTTCCATTCAGAAAAGGTGTTGTTACTTTAAAAAGTCATCCTTCAATTGCAGAAACTGTCTACCTTCAGATCTAAGTCTGAGGAAACAGGCCTGCAAAGTGTCTCTTCCAACAGCATCTCTTGCAAGTCTGTCTGCCTACTCACAAGCAACTAAAGAGATTGTTTGAAGGGCTGATTTGTTTAGTAGGCTCATCCACAAGTCCTTCTCAGCTTTGCCAATAATCCCATCCTGCCACTCCCTGTTTTTTTTCTTTTTTTGTGTTTTTTTTCACAACCACTGTTGTCAACATGGATTTTTTCTTTGTCTTAACTGACTGATAAATTACCTGGTCCAACCAGAATATCACTTTCAATAATCAGAAGGTTAGATAACTTTCCACACATTTCTGACCCAGGTACTTCTGACTCACAGGTGCATGTACTGGTTTCTGTGCCTCTTCGATAATTCTGAATTATGTGGACAAATGAGATACATCCCACCAGCCTAGCTCTGTGCATTACATACTACTTCTCAATTTTTTAAGTGAGTCACTTAACTTCTTCACTATTCTTTCATATTTTTTAAAATATTTTATTCTGAAGCATGACTATTCCCCAAAAGATATGAGAACTCAGACACTCATTTCATTTCCTATGCTGTTTTACAGGTTTATTCTATTTTAATGTAGAATTGGGAGGTGTTCCAGTTACATTCATCTAATGGAGGCAGAACCCACTTTTGTACTTAATGGGATGATTGTGTGTGTGATAGCTGATTTTCTGTTTTATTGATATAAAGACTAACAGCTGAGCCATTGTACAAACTCCAAATCTCCTTGCTATTTTGGAAAAAAATATCATAACGGAAAAAGCCACAAACTCTCAACCTTTGTAATCTCTGTAGTAGAGATCTAGTTTTGCACTTACTTCTACACTTTACATGTATAAATGTATGTTTAAATATATATACTTTGGACTCAATGAATTTTTAAAAATTGAAAACATAGAACGAAACTAAAAGTGGCATTTATCTGTCCTTATCTAAAGTTGGAATTCATCACCAATGCTGAGTGTCGGGCTTTAACAGCATGGTCTGTTTTTTTCCAAGACTTGTATGCCACCACTGTTGGTCTGTATTTTAACCAAGCTGAGTCACACACTGTCCTAGCACTGAGCTCACTCACTTTTGACTATGTTTGCCATACTCTTATTGCATCCGCATCATCTAGAACAGCTTTCCTGGCAATTCCACAGACCCTAATGCAAGTGTAAGCAGACTCCACAATGGTAGATAGAAAAACCATATCAGCAACTGTAAATGAGGGCATCTACTTAAAACCTCCAGTCTTTGGAATGATCAAGAAATATTCAGAGGGACTCATGAGATCCTCTAAATGGAGGTAAATCATTGCTCTGGATTGGGCAAAAGCGTTGCACAAAGGGGGACCTGAGATTTAATAGAGACTCTGCCATTTGCCAGTTAAAGGATCATGGATGGCTGTTCTCTGAGACAAAGCATAAAGTAGTGACAGAGAAGAAAGCTGAAAGACCACTGTGGGGACTGCTAAACAACATGTAACAATGAAGCTATTCACTGTAGTTTTCCTGCCTTGACAGCACAGGACCAAAATGGTACCACAGAAATGACATATGGGCCTTTTTAGGGGGGAGACTTGAAATCCTACCATTCTGTCTCATCTGTACACACACAGCTCTCCAAGATCTGTGAATGTAGATAGGGAGAGATGACCCAGCAGTCCTCATGCACACAGGGAAGCTGTTAATGTGTGAAGCACAAAGTCAGCAGTACTTGAAAAAGCTAAACTTGTGAAGGGATGGTGGTCACCTGGGGACAGAGGTTTCCAAGAAGGTGGCCTAAAGCCAGGAGGCCAAATAGGTTTTTGAAAGGCTAGTGAATCAGGGACAGCTGAAGCAAGGGTGGTAGGCATCGATCCAGCTGTCAGACAGGCTCATACAGTTTTCATTTGCCTGGAAGCTAGTTATGCCTTGGGGACATAGCTATAGTCAGTGAGATGCAGGCAGAAGTTTTTGGTGTGCCTTTAAAATAATGTGTCAGATCATATTGAAATTGTCATGGGTTATGACTTAGAGTATAGTTAAAAATTAGCCATTGCATCGAAACCAGGTAAAAACACAACAAAAAAGCTAAAACTATTGGACAATATCCCAGATGAACACGGATCCACAAATGCTCAATAGAATAACTGTGGACAGAGTACAGATATGCATTGAAAAGTTTACTCACTATGGCAGAGTTGATTTTATCCCTGAAGTTCAACATAAACATGCAAGTCAATAAATGCAATAAACCACATAAATGCACTTAAAAACAAAAAAAATCACATGATTATCTCAATATACATAGAAAACACCTTGATGAAATCTGACATGCCTTTGTGATAAAAGTCCCCATGAATGTGGGACTAGAGGGAACATATCTCAAGATAATTAAATCAATATGAGAATTCCACTGTCAACATCATCATGAATTTTAGACAAACTCAAGGCAATCCCAAAGCAGCCAGGAATGAGCCAGATCTGCCCACTATCTACACTCCTTTTCAATATTGTTTGTAAGCACTAGCTAGAGAAATAAGCCAAGAGAAGAAAATTAGAGTGATTTAAATATGAAAAGAAAGAGTGAAACTATTACTATTGGCAGATGACATAACATTATACCTAAGAGATCCCAAAAATTCTACCAGAAACTTCTAGAAATGACAAACAAGTTTGGCAATGTGGCAAGATTCAGAATCATCTTACACAAATCAATAGCATTTCTATACGTCAACAACAAAAATTCAGGTAAGAGGTCATTGGCACACTTCCTGTCTCAATAGGCTCAAAGAAGAAATATCTAGGAATAAAGGTAACCAAGATGAAGTACCTTTACTATTAAAACTTTAAATCGTAAGAGATACAAGAAAATGGAAAGAGAAAACCCCTATCTAATTCTTTAAAAACCTGAGGGGAAAAACTATCCTAAAATTCATATGGAACCATAAAAGACCCAAATAGCCAAAATAATTCTGAGTAAAAAGAACATTACTAGAGAGATTATTATTCCAGATCGAAAGATATGCTGCAGAGCAACAGTAATAAAAAACAAAGTGGTGCTAGCATAAAAATAGACATGTAGATCAATAGAACAAGATTGAAGATTCAAACATTAGTTCATTAATTTCAGCCATTTAGCAGTTGACAAAGAAACCAAAAACATAACTAAGAGAAAAGAAACCATCTTCAGTAGATGTTGCTGGAAAACCTGGATGTCCACATGCAGAAAAATTAAATTAGACCTGTATTCATCATCTTTCATAAAAGCTGACTCTAAATTTACAAAAAAAGGCTTCCACTGAAGAAGAAGCCCAAAGAATTGGAAAGAACATTAGATATATTAATATGTAGAATACAAAAAATTCAAATGTAAAAATCAGAAAATAAACAAAAACCCCAAACAAAAAAATTAAAACCTAGCAACCCACTCCAAAAAACAAGTCTGGGATCTGAATAGAGAGTTCTCAAAGAGGAAAAAGAAATGCCTAAGAAATGTCTCAAAAGATGTTAATTGTCCCTAACAACTAGGGAAATGCAAATCAAAACAAATTTGAGTTCTCATCATAGCCAGATTAGACTGGCAAAGGTCAACCAAACAACAGACAGTAAATGCTGGAGGGGTTGTGGGAAAAAGGAAACTCTCATTCACTGTTGATGGTATTGCAAACTGGTCAAGTCACTCTGCAAACCAGTGTAGAGAGTTGGTTATTTTTGTTTTTAAAGTTAAAGGAAATCTACTATATGACCTAGCTATACCATTTCTTGGAATATGCCCAATGAACTGGACATCCTACTTTACTCACCCATGTACATTGTTTTGCTCTTTACAATAGCTAGAAAATAGAAACAACCTAAACTTCCTTCAACTGATGAATGGTGATAATGCAGTACATATACAGTATGGAATACTAGTTGAACATAAGGGAAAGTGAAATTATGAAATTCAGAGGTTAATTGACAGAACTAGAAAAGATCATATCGGATGAAGTCGCACAGATGCAGAAATACAAATACTGAACTCTCTCATTGGAGGCTCCTAGGTCCAAACCTTCAGATGTCAGCATGTATCCTGGAGTAACTGCAGAAACTAGGAAAGTAAAATGGGACCATTGCTAGGCTAAAGGGTGGGAAAGTAAGTGATCTTAGAAGGAAATGGAAAAGAAGTTGGCTCTCTTAGGGAGTGGGAAGGGAGAAAAATATAGGAGAGAAGAGGATAAAATAACAGTAAGGATGTCTGAAAAGTCAAAAGGAATCATGTTATTAACTACCTACCTAAAAATACCCATAATACATGTAAGTCAGTGTACAGACACATGCAAACACATTTTAAAATAATAATAATTAAAACAATCTAGGATAACAGTGCGCTCTCCAAGAGGCATAAATTATCTAATAAAAACCCAAACACCAGGCATGAGAAACCCTCTTCCTTGTTGTTTGATCATGGTTATCCAAGAGCCTCCCAAAACACTATAGAAAATTGCTAATGCTCCTGGTTGCCTTTCATAGGTGGAAGGTGTTAATTCCCTATTGCTTAAGACAACATGCATATCAAACACAGGGCCCAGAGCCTCCTGCACTGCAGCTGAGCTGAATACCTCCTCCCAAGGACTAGCTTTCATAGTACCAGATGGCACCACACAAACTTCCAAAGGAGGAAAGCAAACAACAATCCTACCTAGTTATGACACATATGAGCCACAGTGACCAATATGGCACGACAGTACTACGGGTGTAGTATGACACACATGCCTTGGTAGTAACCAACAGCTGTTTATTTGGACTTAAGACCATTCCACAAAAGGATAATCATACCTGGTTCAGGAAATGTAGCCAACAACCTAGGGCTAGTAAAGTAACGGGTCTTATGGAAGAACCTACAACTGCTACTTCACTAAATCAGCATAATTTCTAACAAAATTCTAAATATTTCTTCTTATACCTATAGTAACTATAGTCTTCTACCTGATCAAAGAAAATTTTACTTGCAACAGACAGGGACCATTATAGAAAACCACAACCAATTAAAATGCAGAGGGAAGGCCAGTCTCAAAGAATACATTTTTTAAAACAACTCTCACACCTATGGCTCAGGAAACATTGTGGAAAGTAGTGTAGAAAGACTGTAAGAGCCGGAGAATCAGGGAATTTTCTGTGACACTGTGCCTCCTAGAATTGCTAGAAGTTATATTCATAACATCTCACCAACATGACTGTCTAAACCTGAGCTGAACAAAGATGATACTTGTTGAATGATTATTAATATATATTCATAAAATTAGTACCGTGGCAGCTTTTCCTTACCCAGCTAGTTCCACAAATAACTACACAGAGAAACTAAGATTTAATTCAAACTGTACCTCAGTATCTGGGCAGTTAAATTGTTTACCTTAACCCCCTATGCTAATCTGGCTACCTCCCAGTCCTTCCAATGAAACTTGCATATTTTTATTGATCTGGCTCTTTAGGCTATAGGTTTTTGGGATTTTTTCCCCCCTCATTTTCTTGGACTGTCTCCTCTCCTTGTGGCAGATCTGAATTTCCCTCCCCCTTTCTCTCTTCTTCCCTACTGCCTTCTTTCTTCTGGCTGGCTGGAGGAAGTTTCCACCCTATTATCTCTTCTGCCCAGCCATTGGGTGATCAGCATTTAATGACAAGGCAGAGAATAAATGGTAAGAACTGTTTACACAAATTTGAGACAGGAGACCCTAGACATAAGCATTACAATGCTGTGTCCTGGATTGAAACAAGAGATGAGGGCAGAAAAATCATCATTTGAATAACATGAGGATAACCTTTTACACAGTGCATAAAAACATTATGCTTACAGACACCAACAGACTTGCTAATGTGGATAGAGGAGGAAGCTTTTGAGGCCTCAATCCTACACAAAATCTACAAGTACCTAAGGCAAGCTGAGAGTGGAAGACATAGTTTTCTCTGGGGGTGATCACATCAATTAGTCATATAATAACAATTGACCAGCCCCCAAAACACACATATAACTAACATTATACAGACTGGGAAAGTTGTTTGAAATTTATATAACAACAATTAATGAAAGCAGAGGCAACGAATTTGAAAAAGATCAAGGAGGAGCGTTAGCTTGCAGGTGATTCTGCGAGGCTCCTCCCAGGGACATAGCTTATATCATCACCTGCTACTGCTGCCAGGTGCTTCAGGTGTGGGCTGCATATAAAAGAACTGCTCTACCACTCCAGTGAGTCTCTCTCTCTCTCTCTCTCTCTCTCTCTCTCTCTCTCTCTCTCTCCCCCATGTGTCCCAGCCAATCTCTCTGTCCTCCCTTTCTCCACTCTGTCCATCCTCTTCTCTGTCCTCATGGCTCTGCTCCCATCTGTCTGTCTGTGTATCTACTCACTGCCTTTACCCCTTCTCTAGGTCCTCACTCCCCTCCTTTCCCTCCAAATAAACCTGCTTATACTAAATCTGTTGCATGACATAAGTTCTCAGGGGGACATCTTGGAATGGACCGGACCCTGCAGGTACCCGCTCGCTGCATTATATTTCATGATAAGGAATATACAGGAGATTTTAGGGAGATGAAAGTGAAGAGGAAAAAAAAAGATCTAATTATATCATGAGCTCAAGGAAAAAAACCCCAGCCATTATAGATGGCTTACCATGTAGAAAACAAACTTCAATATGTATAATTCCTTCACTTTTGTTTTCTATACCCTTTATGGTGTGTGTGTGTGTGTGTGTGTATGTGTGTGTGTGTGTGTGTGTGTGTGAGAGAGAGAGAGAGAGAGAGAGAGAGAGAGAGAGAGAGAGAGAGAGATGGGAGCTTGATTCCTAGACTCCAGTGGTAGCAATTCAGCATTGAGATAAGCACTGGAAGAGCAGAGGGAAAGGAAAAGATGTTTAATCTTTTCAGCACTGATTGGTGATAGCACTGAGTGACATACAGTCTTAGACTACCTGCTCCTGGAATTCCTGTTGCAGGAGATGAACACAGCCTTTGTTGCCCTGTCACTGCAGTGGGGCAATGTCTGCTATAGTTCAAGATGATCTACATATACCCATCATATAGCATTTTTATCATCTATCCATTATTTATTTTATCTCATTGTATCTATCTATCTATCTATCTATCTATCTATCTATCTATCTATCTACCTATCTATCTGTCAATCATCATCTCTGCTCCTATCAATCTTTCTAGCTAGCTAGCTACAAGGCTAGTTAGGGTCTCACTATTCAGGTCAGGCTGTCTTTCTACTCTCTCGTTTTTACATTTATTTTATGTGCATGGTGTTTTGCCTGCATATCTGTCTATGTCAGAGTGTCAGATCTTGGAGTTACAGACAGTTGTGAGTTGCCATGTAGATACTGGGATTTGAATCCAGGACCTCTGCAAGAACAGTCAGTACCCTTAACTGCTTAGTCGTTCTCACCAGTCTCTTGTCCTCTTAAACCTTCTGCTCCAGCCTCTAGAATAGAAGAGCTGAGATACATGTATTCATCACCACATGTGTTTGAGGTATTCCTTATAATATGAACATTCTGAGGGACAGCAACCTACTAATCCTTCCCAAGGTCACAGATTTGTTGAATAGCAGAATCTGGGTTGAAAAAAAGATTTTTTTCAACTCTTGATTGAGTGTCTCTAACCTCCTCGATATACCTAACTTAGAAACTCAAGTACCTTATCAATGATAAGAATATCCAGGATGACTCGAGTGTCCAGTGCCAACTCAACATTTACACATACATCTCTGATAGGTGTCTTTGATTGCAAGTGGCTGAGCCCAAGTCTCTTTCTCCCAACTGAATCTGTTCCTCCAGCCCTTCCCATCATAGGAGATAGGGCTGTTATCTGATTACTTGCAAGGCCAGCAGCTCTGTGTCTAACATCTGCCCTTAACTGCACGTTCTATTGGATTAATAAATCTAAACCTCAAGAAAATTGCCATTGTCTTCTATCTGCACTTTTCTCAGGAGTCATTGCTTTTTTGTGTCTATTCTTAGATCCTTATCCATTATGTCATCATGTTACCTTGATTGAAATTTGGAAAAAAAAACCCTCAATCATACTTGAAAATGTCAATAGCACAATCAGAATAAAACCCAACACTCTTCTTACTGTCTTTGTTGCCTTTCTGGTCTCATTTTATACCACCATCCTTCTTATTCATATTTATATTCCTTTTCTTAAGTAATCCATATTGTTCTGGAAGTGGGCTTTTGGCTCTTGCTGTTGGTTCTACTTAATACCGTTTCGTGCTTCTTTCCAGAGTGGCTTGTTTATATCTTAAAGCCTTGGAGTAAACACCAGCTACTCAGGAAAGCCTTCCTTGTCTTCCCAATCAACAGGACCCAATGCTGAGTGAACATTCCACAGGAGATCATATTATTAATGCTACTGTATTAGCCATTGTTTATAACCCTTTATCAATTTATTTGTGTGCTCCTGAATGAAGGCCCCAGGGCTAAGAACTTTTCCCAACTTGTTACTCACTTTATATGCACAAAAATAGGAGGTGGAGAAACATACATACAACCTTTCAAAACACTTGGTGGTGAAATGCAACTAGACATGGAGCAGTAAATTAGAGGTGATGAAGTTCATTGAGTTTGCTTAATGCTACATCTGTGTGTGTGTGTGTGTGAGAGAGAGAGAGAGGGGGGGATCAAAATGAGAGAAGAAAGGCTAGAAGAGATGTGTACAGTGGAGACTTTGGAAGATTTTATGACATTCACATTAGTTGTCTTGTGATTTATTCTAGTTTTCAGTAAGAGCTTGGTAAGTGAACATATTTGGGAAGAGCTAGAGAATGATGGAATGCTCTGAAATAGTTGTTTTGGAGACGAGTGCATGCGTGTGTGTGTGTGTGTGTGTGTATGTGTGTGTGTGTGTGTATGTGTGAATTGGCAAGCAGTAAAACTGTAGAGGAGCTGGCTTTTTATCTAAGACTGTAGTCACTGATACTGGACAAGCCTGATCAATGTGGTCAGGGGTTTCTCCAGCCATGTTTGTTTGCTATTGATTTGACTCTGAAAATAGAGAGGGGAGTGTTGATGGCAGAGGCTGAGGGGAGCAGAAAGCAGAAGGGGAAAGATGGATCTGGAGAGCATGTTACAAAGAAATGTGACAGGAGAAATGGTCTTAAATATTATTATCATTTAGTTGTTGTATCATTTGGGAGACCTCACCTGATACATTAAACTTTAAATTTTCTAACCTTTAAAATAGTTATAATAATATTGCCCGCATGTGTCAGAAAGTTGCTACAAGGTTAGAAACTACATCCCATATTTTTATGGAAAATAAAGCTTTTGATTCCCAAACATTCATTTTCTACTTTAATGATATCAGAATCTCCTCTTAAGCAACTTTTTTTTTCCTGATGAAGTCATGGCCAAGGAAGTCCTGAGTGATCAGACAAGGGGCCTGTATATCATCCATGTAGACCAAATGAGGAGTCAATCCTTAGAATTTAATACCCACTGAAAGGAGGAAGAGATGAAAGGCATCTCTTCACAGACAGTGCCGGCTGGAGACTGTCTGTAAAGCCCTGATTCATCTCCAGGTTTATCTGGGTTACTGCCTACTTGAAGCTTACTTTCTGGGCTTGCACTGCCTTTTAGTATGCTCAAGAAAATTTCGATAGTTTTCCCTCAGCATATGTTAGTCAAAGGCAATATCTGCTGTAAGAAATCAAACTGTACCAGGTACATGAAGAGGCACCCAGATCCTGGTGGTGCTACTATTAAGAGCAGTAACATTTATGGCTGCTTCTTACTTTTGACTCCAAGACTTGCTCAGAAAAAATAAATGAAAATACCAACATCACGACTCTCCCTGGTGGCTGGGCAGCATCTTCTACTTCTTTTCCTTCAAGGAAGCATCATTTCCAATTGTTGCTAACTGATCAGCTCCCAAATGCTCTTGGCAACAATTTTGAGACACATTTCTAAAGCATTGAGTTTGTTGTATGGGTCACAGTAAATTCACACTTGTGGCTTTAAGAAGAGCAGAAAAAGCAGCTTCCAAGAATGAGGAGAAGAATAAATTATGTTCAAAAACATGTCAGCAACTAGAGAGAGCCTGCGCCTTAATTTATAATGCAGAAGAGCCCGCCATCACCATCCATCTTAGCTGCAAGCATCACACAGAGCTATGTTGCAGTTTGAATAATCAGTTTTTTACAACTAACATCTGCTTTAGAGAGCCCTCAGTTCCATGGTGCGTGAGCGGATGCTGAGGCACCGGGTACCTGGATGTCTCTCACTGCATCCCTTAGAACCATTAGCTGCCTATAGATTCTCAGGGCGGAGTGGGGCCTTATGAGCTCCTCCTTAGTCCATGATGGGATGTTAGCATGCCCAGTCTTGTGCAGATTTTGTATAGGTAGTAGCAGCAACAGTAAGTTCATGATTACAACGAGTATGTCGGGTCCAGAAGACAGACTTCCATAGCATTTCTTTCTATCATCTGACCCTTACGTTTGTTTTAAATCTTCCAAACTTCCACAGTGTTTGCTGGGCCCTGGAGAGGTTGATACAGAAATCTCCCTTTGGGTTGAGCATTTAACAGTTATTCACTCTCATCATCTTGACCTGTTAAGTTTCTCTGCATCAGCTCCCTCCCAGTACAAAGAGAAGGTTCTCTGACCAAGGCTGAGAGCCGTACTAATCTATGGATACAAGTGGGAATTCAGATTGAGTCTTGATGACATGTCCATTTAGCAAAGCAACAATAGTACTGCTAGGCATTAGTCCTTATGCATCTGCCTCTGAGACGGGCTGCTAGGAAGAGCTACCTGGCTTTTAGCAAGACATACACATTTTAGAGATCTTGAAAAATAAATTCATGTAGCAATTCTGAGCTGCATGCCTTCTAAACTTTTCTACTCTATCCATCGATACCAAATGCTTCGAAACAAAAGGGCCATGCCTTCAGCTTTCTTCAGCCTGAGAAAAGCATCAGTCCACTTAACAGTGAGTGTTTTTAGTTTAAAAATGAAAAATATAATTTGATCTTCACAGTCAAAACTTACCAACCAACTTAAAAAATAGATGTCTACTGCCATCCTTAAAATGGCACAACTATTCAACCAAGATCTACTTCATTTTGACATATCAAATGGCTCACTCTATTAATATGCTAGTATGTTAAGATAGATAAATAACATCTCTGCTCTCAAGAACATTACAGGACACAAGCAAAACTCTGACACCAGATTTATGCCAAGGTCACATTGCCTAAAAGGTGAGGGGGAATTCCTTGAAGGTTGAAGGGTCATGGAATGATTAACACTTTCTGGGCAAGAGTGGTTGGTGAGCAGTGATATTGGAAAAGATTGCTCATCTAGGAAGAGCACAATTTGTTATGAACAGAGGATGGTTAAGGAGAAGGAGGAGCAGTGATTCCTGAGCCCAAAGTGCTGCCAGTGAGCTTTCTCTTATATCTTTCTAAGTTAAAGAGAAGAGAAGGAAGAAGGGAGGGAGAAAGACAGACAGACACACAGACACACTGACACACAGAAACACATACAAACACACAGAGACAGAGACAGAGAGAAACAGAAAGAGACAGAAACAGAGGCATAAAGATAAGAGAGACAGACAGGGAGAGAGAGAGATAGAGGCTGAGAATATGAATAACTGTAACCAAGGTTCACCGCTTGCCTCAGTCTGGCCATTGGAGTTGCTGCTTGAATGGGTACTGCCTCTTACTGTATGATACATGAACTGGACAGTGACCCCTCAATTGATGCCCACAGGCCTGACAGAGGCACCAAGATTAACCAGGTGAATACCATGTCCCTTCCTTTAGCATTCTCCTTGCTTTCTGTTATGTAGCCGATAGAATGTCACCTGCTTAATCTTTCTGTACCCTTGTATAAAGATGTCAATCCCTCCATCATTATTGTTCAGTGTCTTCTCATTCTCCATCTAAATTGCCTGATTCTGGGATCCTTTCCTGCTACTGGATTGCCTCATCCAACCTTAGTGAGAGAGGATGTGCCTAGTTTTACTTGATATGCCAGGGCTGGTTGATATCCCTGGGAGAACTGCCCTTTTCTGAAGAGAAATGGAGGAGGAGGAGGAAGAAGAGGAAGAAGAGGAGAAGGAAGAGGAGAAGGAAGAGAAGGTGGTGGGGAGGGGGAAGCTGGGAGGAGAGGAGGGAGGAGAAACAGCAGCAGGATATTAAATAAATAAATGAATAAATAAATAAATAAATAAATAAATAAATAAATAAATAAATAAAGGTAACCAACAGCTAAACAGAATTTCTCCAGTTTCTTTTGTATAATTCAGTTTTCAGCCTCTGGGTGTTTTTCATCACTTAGAGATCAATGCTCTCCCACCCTTCAAATCCTAACCATCCCTCTAAGATTCTTTTTAGATGTGACACCCAGAAAACTTATGAATTACCAGTTTAATGATCTTAAATTAATTCAAAAATATATTTAATAAATGACTATGTGTGCATAGTAGTAGTCAGATACTTAGGATTTAAATAGTTTGTGTTGAGAGCTCTACCACACAATCGGGGTGTGAAATAAACAGTTGACAGTGTAGATTTAGTCAGCAAAATATAGTTGCTGTGTCTAATAGATACCTGCTACACAGGAGGCTGAAATGCGATTTTTCCTCCATGATTTTCTTACATGGGGTATGACAGAAGGATTATAGCCTGTTCTTTTGTCTATATTTTGACATTATAGCTCTATTACTGGGTGTATTTTGAAAAAAAAGTACCACTGCAGTTTGAGAGGGGAAATGAAATTTGGAAACAAGTTAAGAGATCAGACTCAGAGAGGGTGGAGTTGGTCAAAATTTAGGTTTGGAAAATTCCATCATTTCCACAAATTGACCTTAACTTGAGAAGTTTCAAACATTTCTTTTTTTTCTGATTTTAGTTACTACACAGTGTGTTGATGTAAGTGCTGCTTAAAACCAACCAAAGAGTACACATGGAGGACCCCGTGGCAGAGATTGGCCTTGTTGGACATCAGTGGGTCCTGTGGTTTGATGTGCCAGTGTAGGGGAAAGCCAGGGCAGGAAGGCAGGAGTGGGTGGGTGGGTGGGGGAGTACCCTTGTAGAGGTAGGGGGAGAGGGATGGAATAGGGGGGCTCCTGAGGGGAGACCTGGAAAGAGGATAACATTTGAAATGTAAATGAAGAAACTATCCAACAAAAGAAAAAAAAAACAAAACAAAACCCACAACCCGAAAGGTTTGTCTCACTTTTAAATCTATAGAAAGTTAGGGTGGATATTAGGACTCAGGAGTGAGCCAGTGGCTGGCTACCCACACTCTACACAGCCTTGGAAGTAAACTAAGGCAGGGTCAAGATTCCAGAAAGAGAACTCCACGTGGCACCTAAGTTGCAATCCCATTGATTTTAAAATTAAGTTTATGATCAGGATATTATATTTTAGGCTACTATTAGGCTCAAAGAGTTAGTGGACTTTGTTCAAGCTCACATACACAGTAAGGTTAGAGAGGACTCAGCAACTTAATCCTCATTCCCGTATTGCAGCATACCCTTTGGATGGATAGATAGTAAATGGATACATGATATATATGCTAAATACCTTCCACCCAGTACATCCATGCTGAAGTGTGTCTGTGATGCCTGAAAACACAAATGAATTGGGAATATTCACTGGTTATAAGAACCCGAGGAAGTCTTTCCTCATTCACAGACTCGGTTCTTCTTTTTCATTGTAAAATTGAGTTAATATATTCTCAACATTATAGTTCTGACTAAGTGCTCTATTGTTTGGAAGATCTCAAATGTACCTCCAGGATCAAGAGTATTAATAGATAATAAACAGTAATTATAGGACCAAACCTAGGATTCCACAGAGAAATAAAGATTTTGATTAAACAGTATTTCAGTAATAAATGTGAGGCTGATAAAATTAACAAACTAAGCAATTTAAATCCCAAAAGTCCTGTTGATTATTCTCCATTGTCACTCTCTAGCCTTATCCTTCAATCCATCCTACACTTTTCTTGGTTGCCTAGGTGATTATTGATGGTTTCCTGTACCCTCTGCTTTTGGTTATGGAGACACCATTCAAAGAGAGGAGAAATAAGTGAGTATAGCTGTTTTCTTGCTTCTGATTGCTTGTCAATGCAGCCTGGCAGCTGCTATATTGTGTATTGTGTATAATGTATCCCACATTAACCAGATTCCCATCTTTAGATCCTCAGGACTACCAGTACTAATCACTTCCCAGTAAGTAATCTTTGGATGTTTCTGCATCTCTTATTAATTAAAAAAAATAATATTTTCTCTGTGAACAACTAACTCTTTATCCAAATGCCATTCAAACTCCAGGTGATGTGCTTTATGGTCGCTGCCTGGTTAATGACTGCAACAATGTTGGGGGAAACAGGTGTAATAGCCTCTCCTAACCTTCAAAAATGAATGAGATTGGACTAAATGCTGCCATACGACATACTCAGGCAGAGACTCAGAAAAGAAACCAAGAACACTTTTCCCCCTGTATCTTCCTCTCCTGCTCAATGGCTAGCTATTGTTTCCAGGTTGAAAAAATACATTTGGAATGAATGAAGTAGGTATGAAGTCATGTATAGTAAGAGTAATTCAAGCAAAATATTTTATTTATCTCCGAAGAAAGGGAACTTATAGCTGGAACTTATAGCTTCAACTCATCGTACTATTCTGTATAATAACACTGGAGCTGAGACCATGGTACTCAGAGAATAATGCTCAAATCTGGAAAGAGTTTGATGCCCCCAACACAATGTTCAACACATAGCCATATCTTTTATTTGTCAAAAGGAGTTTGTTTGTTTTGCTTTTCCTTTCTTTTCTTGCTTACCACAAACCAACCACTTTGGAAGAAAATGCATCAAATTATTTCCTTAACTAAAAATCAATTCTCTGAGACATTTATTCATATATTTTAGGACAGTAAGATCATACCTAAAATGATTGCTATGGATGTGATGTACTTTTGACAGAAGGAATATATTGTATTTAAAGAGTAATTGGCTCAACATATTGAACTGTACTCAAGTGTTGTTACTTAGATAATTTACAAATGCAGTTGAATATTCATAACTATGTTTAGTGATGCTATTTTTATAACACTGCTGCAATCATTTGGTGCAAAATCCCACCTCTCCTGGGAATAAACCAAGAATAATTTTTCTAATTAAAAAACGTACTCTATTAGTCTGGATTCTCAAAAGAAATAGAGCCAACAGGAAATGAAGCTTTTCTACACTGGAGGGAATGACAAAATGTTTCCCTCAAACAACCAAGAAAAATGTTAATCTCATCCAGAAACACAATCACAGATTTTTCCTGAGCAGTGTTTAATCAAATAGCATGTCTGAAGAGGCAAGCCAAGACACTCATAAATTTAACAATACAACATACAAGTTAACTGGAATGCTTGGGGCCAGAAGGGTTTGAGATTCGATGTCTTTCAGTTTTGGGAATACTTGCATAGATTTTACTTGCTTCAAAGATCTCCAAGGTTTCGAGAGTTTCTGGTTAAGGATGTTTAATTTGTACTTCCTTCCTCACCTTCTTCCTTTCTTTATCCTTTGATACAATGCCTTAATAACATTGTAGACACACCTCAGTACTGTGCAAGCATTACATGTTTTAGAGGGTATAGTCTACACCCCTTTAAATATCCAGCCTCATATCTAATACCATGCTATTCCCTTGTGCTTCACTAGGTAGAATTTTGGCTTTGGTCTTTCATGCCTTGTCCTAGTCCAGTACAATGGGGACAGAGTTTGATACTCTATTACCTTTTCATTTCTCCCTTCAAGATATAATTTCTAGAGGGCTAAGGGAGATGCTAACTGAATTAAAGAAGGCAGAGACACACTATGAAACTGAACAGTGATTGGTTCAGGGAACTCTCCTTATTCTACCTCTAGCTCATGTGAATGACATGTTTTGATAGGGGGTAGGATTCATAGTTTTCCCGTGAAATGTCCAGATTTAGGTCAACTCATTATATCTGATGGCTACATCACACTGATTTTTGGCCTTAACAGAAAGATATATCTGTTCTGTGGTAAAAGGCAGTTTCACCAGCAAATAAGCAGGACATGGAGGTGAGGGAGGTGAGGCAAAGGGAGAGACCAGGACCTAGAGGAGAGGAAGGAAGGAAGCTGCAATCAGGATGTAAACACACACACACACACACACACACACACACACACACACCACCACCACCACCAGCACTGCCACCACCACCAACCACCACAACAATAAAACATTCTTTCCATGTCCCCTCCAAAATAATCAGGACAGCTTACATCTCAAACCTTCATTGTTAATCTTTGCTGTGTGAGGTTATAGAGCTACAGAAATGCAATTCTTCCTCTTTCTAATGAAGCATAACCAGAAACTGGAACTTCTAATATCAACCCTAGGATTCTTCACATTGTTACTGCTAGATCTCTCATCTCCTACCAGCACCTCCCAGCCTCAGGATTTTGACCAATGTATTATCCTTTAAAAGTCATGTTTGTCACTGCTGTCAAAATGATTTGCCCTCTGTGAATATTTGCTAGCATTGGTTTATGCTATAATCTTTCCATGGACTGGCTGCCTATGACCCACAGTTCGTGAGATGTCTGAGGAATTCTGACTGCCTCTGTATCCTGTCTGTACTGAGACTTCCATCTCCTATCTCTATCTGCTTGTCAAAACCCCATTACCTCTTTGAAAACATCCCCTTAGCTGTCACAGCAAGTTTCTCTTTATGTCACTAAAGTCTAGACTCCTTTACATTCACATATCGCCCTGTTCATTTTCACCCTCCATCTCTCTCATACCCCATCTTGTCATACTCTTGGAGATGTGTCCAGAGCTTTACCTGTGTTTCCTGTTGGAATTTGTGCCTTCAAACCTGATCATGTGAGAGAAATCCATCTTCAGTTTCATCTAGTTATTCATGGGACTCTCTGCTCAGTTTAGATGGTTTGAGATCCCATTAGTTGGCATTAATTAAATCAGGAGCAGTGTCTATAATGCATAATATTTAGGACTATTTAGGCCATGCTCCAATGCTGCTTCTGCTACTTAAATTTGGGCTGAATAATCTCTCTAATCTACTGTTTTTTTTTATTTGTAAAACAATAAAATTGGTGTTCAGATTAAATGAGACATTTCATCAAATATAGGATTTTATGGGTTTTAAGACACCTATGACATAAATATTTAATGGAATTTTAGAACTGATGTAATAATATGTGTATAACTACTCCATACAGGACCTCAGCAACCCTATGTACCCAGCAAATAGGTGTTCATCTTCAACTATGTCATAACTATAACTTTAAAAAAATTACTATCTGTTGACCCTGCAAAAACTGTTCAAATTAAGAAAACATGCCAGGAAACAATATAAGGATGAATAAAAGATCTGGAAATACCAATGACTTTTATTACAATCAGAAGTTTTCTTCTTTAACAGTCTAAACGTGGAATTAACTCTAAATGTGTGCTGAAATATTTCCACTAAAAAAGAGGAAATGTTACTTAGCTTCCTTTTTTACAGGTTTGATTAATTATTGACTGATTGGTTGATGTGTTTATTTACTTATTTTTGTGTACTGACGTTTTGCCTGAATGTATGTCTTTGTACCACTTGTATGCCTTGTGCCCTCAGAGGCCAAAAGGAGTCAGATCCCTTAAAACTGATGGTTGTGGGACTAGAATGTGGGTCTTCTAGAGGAGAAGCCAGTTTTCTTAACTGCTGAGGTGTCTCTCTAGCCCCAGCTTCCATTGTCTCATTTCTGAGATAGTAGCATGTCTCTTAGCACAGGTATGTTTTGGGTGACGTTTTCATTTTTGACAGAAATATTTCTCATACAGAAAAATGCAAGTAGTTGTACAGCTGGTAGAAGAGTCTGAAAAGACAATCAGTACTAAATGATAGGTTATGATAATTGCTTAAAACTTTCCTCCTGAGAGTGACAGGGGATCATGGAATTATATATACATGCTAAAAATGAGACAATTCGGGGCTGAAGGGATGGCTCAGCACTTTGGAATGTATGCTGCTCTTGAAGAGAATCTGAGACTTATTTTCAGAACCCATGATGGACAGCTTCCAACTGTTTCTAATTCCAACTCCATGGAATACAACTCCTCTTTTCTGGCCTCCATAGACACCTGGACACATGTACATGTACATTAGTATGCATACATACACACACACACACACACACACAGAGGGGGTAGAGGGGGAAGAAGAGAGAGAGAAAAGGAGAGAGAATGAGAGAGAAGAAAAAAATGAGACAACATATAATCCCTGTTTGTATCTTCAAAATAACTGTTGAGATAACATGATACAGAATTAAATTAGAAATGGTGAAATATAAGTATTGAGTGAGCCAAAAGCCACAAGGCATTCGAAATTAAATGAACATGGGCAGTCCAGATGTACCTGTGGTCTCTTTTGAGCAAGACAAGAAAAAGAGTTTTAATACATACAGTTAGTGGTTGCTTATATAGTCAAGCTTCAGAAAGGAGATACCTAAAGGGAAAAATGTACAAATGACATGATGCCAGTTCAAAAGACTGTGTAGCTTGCAAGGTTTTTCAGTACCAATTGTTATGGTGTTCAATCAAAGGTTTCTATTAAAAAATATCAAGGAGGTAGGAAAATGGCTCTATGCTCACTGTAGTAAAAGCATTAGGAACTGAGTTTGGATGCCCAGCACCTATATTAGGAACCATGGAACTGTGGTGTTCTTAACTCCAGTGGTAGGAGACAGAGAGAGATGATTCTGGGGACTTGTGGAGTAGCAATCATATCCCATCAGAGAACTCCAGGTCAACCAATAAAAACCATGTTTCAAAAAATAAGGTACATGTGATCAAGGCAGGCCCCTGAAATTCATCTCTTCTCTCCAGACAAAAACACACAGGTGTCACACACCCATACTATTGCCTGTATCTACAGCCACACATACTTCCATTCCATCCCCATATATACTAGAAATGTCAGTGGTATATTGCAAAGATAAAACTTTGGAAAGAAAAACTATGGGAAGAGTTAAAGGTATCTTAAGACAAACGCTGGAAGGGATTTGAGGCTTAGTAGTCTTTATCTTGATGTCAGGAAGGAAATACGTGGTAATTTTTGTGTTAGGGTAGCAAATTCACTTGGCAAAAGGGATTCAAGGTACCATGGTCCTTTTGGGTAACCGTAATTCATTTTGTACCATTGGCAAAGCATCAGGCCATTTGTGCCATTGGCACATGCTCAGGCCATTTGTGCCATTGGCACACCATCACACCAGTCTCTGGGAGCTTTCCATGGTGTCCTTTGCAAGATTGATGATGGACAACAAAGAAATGTTTACAGAAATGTAAGGCAAGCATCTGTATCTATGGGCTCAAGCAAATGATAGAGCTAGACTGAGAGAGAAGAAAAGAAAAGGGAGGGGCTAGGAAAAGAAAGAGTAAAGGCAAATGCAGGCAAAAAAAGTAAGACATGACTGACACATTGCCTAGGAATTGAGTGGACTCCCACAGTGCTGGAGTTGGTTGATACCACCTGTGGGTGCTGCCAAGCTCCTCACTGGGTGCCTCCAGAAAGAAGAAGGGCAAGAAAGGACCTTGTTGAGGTGCTGTTTTCTGTGCAAGCAGCTATTACATTTTGTCCCTATTTTCTGCTTATGCAATGTAGCTCTAAGTGTCAGCACAGACAAGGGACTACTTGGAAACTAAGCTATGACTCAGAAAGAGTATTAAGATGAAACGCTCCAGGATTAGTGTCAGTACCCAATGCAAGCCTGATACATGTGTCAGAATTATTGAAGGGGCTCACGATATGGTACTGAATACAAGAGAAATGACATTCAGAGTTTACACGCTGACAGTGGGAAAAGATAATGAAAAGAGAAATAGCAAGTCGATTATATAGTATATTAGAAATTAATAAATTCTGTAGAAAAATAAAAGTACTAGAGAGAGATCCATCGTAAAGTGGAGGGTAAAATTAGGGCCATATGAACCCTGATCTATGATAATGTCACAATGTATGTGTGTGTGTATGCATATATATGCGTGTACATATGTTTATGGAATTCTATGTAGCCAAAATGAGAAGTAACTTAGAAAACAGGTAAATAATGGAAATCTAAGCTCGTAGAGCCTTTACTCAGGATATAAACAGTCAAAGGAGGAGTCGAAGGCTTAGTATCTCATGAGACACATTTTGCTATTGTCTGTTCTGAAAGAAGAGACGAGCTCTGGGTAGTAGTAGATCTTGCAATATAAAAGTTACAGGAGAAACTATTGAGAAATCCTCTTGCAGTGCCTTTGAGCACTCTGAGGCTAGTGGTAGAAGGCAAGCAAGGTGCACGACACTTACTACCTAATTGGGATCTTATGGATATTTCATGGATGAAGATCTGTGTTTCCCACTGGGTAAGGATGTCCATCGGCTGAAATGTAACTGAGCTTCCTCAGGTAATTGAAATGACAGGCTGTCTGAGCAACAGTGTTGTGCTCTATGACATACCACAAAACATCATAAGGTGGGGGGTAAAATTAGGGCCATATGAACCCTGACCTACCACAATGTCACATTAATGCTTATGGAACATCAGACAGCTTTTTTGGTTCCCCTAAGCTATACATTATTTTAAAAAGAAAACAAAGCAAAATGAAGTAGTTATATGTAGATGTTGTTGAAAGGCTCAAATGAGATACTGCATTCACATAATTTAGGGGGGTGCTAATTTATTTACTATTAATAAGCTAACATCATCTACTGCACTATACAGCACTGTTGTTTAGTAGGTTTTGAAAGAAGTACAGAAAATTCACCTGTAGCAAGAAGAGTATTTGAGGCAGATATTAACAACTGACAGCCCATGGAAGTCTTCCTATTGTCTTAGTGAATTAGAAAGAAGGGGGGGGGGAATACAGGGAACGCGGTGAGTGTTTAAACACAGATTATCATCCAGAATTTTTGGAGAATACACTGTTTGATGGCCTGTAAAAATCATGGTTTTTGCACAATGGAGGAGATATGGCTACTGTCTGAGTCTTAGAAGACCATGTAATATCATGTTTATATGACATGCAATTCCAATAAGCCAATATGTGCGTTGTTTGGCATGTCTCTTATCTTCAAGTCTGTCATATGCTGCTGCAGGTTGCTCTGTCATCATGAAACCTCAAACACAATTACAAGACAAAGGCTTTAGGTGCACCCTTCCTGTGTGCATTCTTCTGCTGACATGTCACTCCTGCTCAACCCCAGTGGCCTCACTGAAGTTTCTTGGGTGCAGCTGTCTGAGGGCAAAGGGGTAGTGCACTAAGTGCTGGAAAGTGAGCTGTGCTTCACCAATTATGGTCTTATCGCCAGGAACAGGAATAGAAGGTGTCATGGCAACAGCTGTGACAGCAGTGCCAGTAGCGACTGCGAGTGTGATAGGACCCTGGCCATAGTCCTGGCAGGTGCCTACTGTTCTTTGATTCCACTTGTCTGCCAAAACTCCTTTTATAGAACCCTATTAATCATATGGACTATCCTGTATCATGCTTACAAATGACTGTTTTTCAAAGGATTGGTTTCTGTTGTTTGAAACCAGAGAGGCTGAAACACTGATGGATATGATTCACACAAGAAAGGCAAAGACCATGGGCACAAAGAGCACTGCAGTTCCCCAGGCTAAATATACTGCAGTGTAGACTGTAGCTGCTACAAACATACAAGCAAATGCATGAGAGAACAGTGTTCCCAAATAGCGTGAGTTTCAGATATGGGCAGGAACCCATCCATGTTTTAGTCCATAAGACAGGGTTGTGGTCTTGAGCAAATTGTACAGGTAATTGAAAACTGAATCTTCATAGTATAACGAAGTTAAGGATAATAGTATATGAAACTCCCATGATTGGAGCAGAAGGTCAATAGATAATAATTTCAGTAAGAGATGGAATCAGATTCGTGGTGTCACAAGGAGCATTACATACAGTATTCTTTCTTGGAAAAGCACAAGCTAGCAGTTCCTTATACATAGATTGCTGTATCAGAAGAATTCATCAACTCCAAAGGCCATTACCCATAAAAATCAAATGAAAAGGATGCTGATGAACCGATGGAGTAGTCCATCATGAAACTAATGGATCGTCTCCCAGCATCTATTATTGAACATCGTAAGGTGCTGGCAAGAGATGCTGAAACTCTAGAGAATCAGAGCATGTTCATTGGAGTCACAATCCCGGTCTGCCACTTACAATCTGAAAAATTGGGGCATGTAAGTCTATTTCCAAAATGTACGTTTTCATTTGATAGATAGAAGCATATGTACCTCATAAAGTTTCTATAAAACTTAAATAAGATGATATAAACCCAACATTTAGCACCAGACTTAAGTTATAACTAGTAAATTAATATCTTTTCAACATTGTTTCACTGGTCCACAAAATAGAAAATAAAGTTCATCTTGTAATATTTATGTATCTTTGGAAGAGCAAACTGTACATCATAGGAAATTGGGGGCGGGGTTTGCTTGGTATTTCACAATAAGTTTCTCTGTTAAAGTAGAACCCAGGTCTTCCATATTGCTAGCTACCAAGGAATGAGAACCTTCTGAAGGGGGCTATTATACATTCTCTTGCCATTACCTGTATAACTATCCTAGGAGTGCTATTAGTGCTTTGAACTCCACCTCTCAAACAGCTAGCTTGATTACGTGATATTTCTAGCTAGTAGATCATGAAATCTTCTAGGGATCTGTTGCTTAGTCTCTACTTTTTTGACACATGTACAGTCAACTAAGTTGCTAGTTGGTGCATGAGTAGAAGGGGGTGGTAAAATCAGTCAGTGTAGATAATACTTACATGTAAGAGATCTGTTATGTGCTCCTCACGTTTTCTATGTAAGACAAATTTATGACAATTTGTTTCCATTTATGAGAGTAATGTTCCAAAATGGCAAGGAATATTTTAAAAAGCGCGCATAGAAAGCATGGAGTATCAGCAAGACAGCTGCTTAGGTCCACAGGAAGCCATTGCACGCAGTAGAAAATACATTGTGTCATGGTGCAAATATGTCTAAGTAATTGAGTCATACAGAAGATAGAGAGGTCACATTTTAGGACCCTAGAAGCGACGTACTAATTGGTAAAATCAACTCTGAGATGATAAACAACCTGAGTTCACACCTCATTGTTCCTTACACAGTTCTGAAAGACTTAATTTCAGGATTATGAAAATACTCAAGGCATATTTAGTAATTACAAGCCAATAAGAAGATCCATCCAGGAGGAATAATTATATAATTTCTGCATGGCTTCATGTGTGAAGCTTAGAGAATGGCACTAAGCAGATTCCTCTGTCATTAGGACTACGGCCGGTGGTGACTCACCGTTTTAACCAGGAGTGCATCACATCCTAAAACAGTGGCTATTCTTGTCTCCCCTTTGTACATAGGAGAAATTAAGCAGACTTTATTTCCTAGTAACTTAAAAACCTTTCAGAAAGTTCACTAAACTTGATCCCACTTCTGAGATTATTTCCGGTTACAAGATAGAGTTAAAGTAAACTATGATTAAATAAGAAATTTCTGTCTTGAAATGTTTTTCATTTGCCTGAAAGAGCTTGTCTTGTTGGGTGGAAAATTAATTTGTATTCTCAGTGACTTGTGGCTACTTACAACGGCAAAATGCCATCTGTGTAAATAATAGGGGATGAGTTCCTAAATGCATGAGAATAAAGGCTTTAAATCACATTAAGACATTTAATTTTCATGTGTTTCAACCAGTAAACATCACAACAACTCCATTATGAATGTACACATTAGGAGTCGCAAATGGTGATACGAAAAATATAACTATATGCTCATAGATAAGCAAAGACACCATAGGCATGAGTTACAATAAAACAAAAATACAATAAAACAAAATAAACTGCATTTTAACCCTTTACCTCACAGTTAAGAACATGTAAGTATTTTTATTCTATAATGGATACCTAACCAGTGATATTACTATTTCCAGGATTAGAAAAAAATACAGAATTTATTGAATTTTGGTTAAGTGAAGACATTGCTAGCTGTTTAACACAAAGTTTACTGAGTCTTGGAATTTTCTTCCACAAAGACTGTGACAGCGCACAGAAGACCTGTACAGGTTCAGTCCAGATAATATGCACCTCACGTATGTATCAAACACTGTTTCCTCCAAGTCATCGACCACCTCAGGCTCTTACCATCTCTTTATTCTCTTCTTCTGCTTAGGCCTCTGAGACTGGAGACATACCTCTGTTCTTTGGTCATTGGCTCAGTCAGAGACAAGGCTCAATACTCAGAGCAAGAATGCGTTTGGCTAGTTTTTCAAGAGCATGCAGACAGAAGCCATCTGGTTGGTCATTTGTGCCTAGTTCATAATTACATATCTTTCTTGTAGAGAATTTCCAGATTTTTTTTTTTTTGAAGGAAATTGGACTGGTTAGGGAAAAAGAAAGGTGTTCCTGAGAGAAACTGTGCTGACATGTGGACACTTCAGAGGAAGAGAGAAACATATGTCTGGGGAAAGAGATTGTGTCTGATCATTTGAGAGTCATGTGGTCACTCCTCACCTAGCAGTACTGTGGAGTTCAGAGTTATAAACCCTTGATGCCTGGAATATTTGTTGGTTCTGCTCTCTCAACCTTATAGCCTTATTCTCCTCTGTCCCTATAGGCACTATGTGTATACTGAAAGTCCCTGGTAGAATGGAAGGACCACTGCATAAATGAGTTCTTCAGAGACAAAATGAATAATCAGTGTACCTGAATACAGAAAATACCAGGGGAGGTATCATTGTGTAGACTTCAGTAAATGGAATTTGAAATCTGACAAAAAAAGGATTATTTACCATTTGAATGATGTTTGGGTTCTTTTTTATTTATTTATTTTATTTTATTTTATTTTATTTTATTTTTTTTTGAGACAGGGTTTCTCTGTGAAGCCCGGGCTGCCCTGGAACTCACTCTGTAGACCAGACTGGCCTCGAACTCAGAAATCCACCTGTCTCTGCCTCCCAAGTGCTGGGATTAAAGGCGTGCGCCACCACTGCCCGGCTGGGTTCTTTTTTCATTTACAAAATAGGACAATTAGTAGCAGGACTGCTGTTTTACAGCACTATTGGCATAATGGCGGCTATGAAAGTGTTTTGTAACCCACGGCAAACTGAACAACAGTTAACAAATATTATTCCACCATGAAGGTGAATCACATTCTTAACAACATGGAGCTTTGTACCTGACACCCATTGTTGCTGTTACTGGTAACATTCTTTTATGGATGAATGCTAATATTAATTGGCAAAAACAATTTTTGTCAATTTTTTGTATCTAACCTATTTGGTTTAATACATGGCTCAAGATAAACAATTTTTCTATTTGAATTTTAACAGATTCTTGGATATATTAACATAATAGTGGGCTATGTACCCAGAGTGACATGAATCAAAATTTCTATGTCATTTGTAATATGTTTACTGTAAAATTACAGTTTCTTTAAATTGTATTTGACCTTCTCAACATTCTCTTAAAGGAGGAACCAGGAAAAAAAATGAGGCATTCAAGAAATCACCTCTCAGTGGAGGTATTAAGAGATTTGGAAGGTAGAGTTATTGGGACATCTGTCTCAATGCCTGGTCTCCTTAGGTATTGTGGACAAAACCTACAACCTTCCATCCTAGCCTGGACTATACTCTGAATGTTGTCTATTAGGTGACTAATGTGAGCCCATGTAGTCCTTTCTAAAGTATCTAGCTATAGAAAAACAAAAAAAAAAAAAACCAAATCTATGACAAAAAAGCTTTTTTTACAACTAGGTCACAAATTCTAATGCTATGCTGCTCTGCTTTCTGTCACATGGGTTAAAAGGCCTAGGGTATCAAAGGCTGTAGAGAACACTGTGCAAGTATAGAGAAGAGAGGAAGAGCCACAAGTGATCCTGATGTTTTTCCCTGGCTTTGGTGCCTCTTACTTTTCTAGAGTGAATTTTCTAAGACATCATTATACCTATAGCATATGCATAGATACGTTTTGCTTTTATTGTTTTCTGTATTTCTTATCAAATACAAAGGATTTTGAAACTTTATTGTTATTTCATAAGCTTTTCATAGAGGTTATAAAATATAGATATAGAATTTTAACTCAGATTTTTTGAGAACCAAAATTAACCACACATACACCCAAATTTAAAACAAAAGACAAATAACCTTATACCTAAAATTCTCTAGGGAAGCAAACAGAGTGCACTGCCGAATATTAGCTACTTGGCTGGCTAATCTCTGAACCTGAGTGAACGTGAGAAATATTAATGGTATATTAATTTGAAGCTACATTTTACTGACTTTCACTCACATTCTTCTTGTACCGAGTCTCAGTCATCAGCTTGATTTAAAAACAGAAAAGAAAACCAAAAAACAACTCTGCACAGAGAGCAACAGCGTTGATTTCCGTGGCTTTCTTTCTTTCTTTGGGTTAAAACACACACATTCTCCAGTGTAACAGAAATATGTTTCCACTTCAGTGAAATGACAGTAAAATTTAACCGAAGTGTGAAGCAGTTGGGCCTTCTCTTTTGTCGTCAAATTAAATTTGTTTATCTCAGGAGAAATTCCAGGTTGCTGGGAATACTGGGTTCCTTTCACATACTTCTTGTTCACTTTTTTGCTTTTTGTATAATGATGTTTTTTGTTTGTTTCTTTGCATTTTTAATATTCGTTTTAAAGATAAAATGAATATATACAAATAGAGAAACTAAGATTCAGTCTAGGGCCTCTTTGAGATTCTCCCCATCGGCAGGCAGGAAGGTGGGGTGAGGCTATTCTACAGTTTAGGGGAATTTCTGCAGAATTTTGACTCAGTTTTAATTGTGAGACATCATTCTTAAGTGTTTTGTTATAAATAAGCATGAATATGGTGTGAGACTCTGGTTATTTCTTTTATTCTTTCTAACAATAGGAACACATGTTGGCCGAAATGATAGAGTTAACAGCTATAGGTTACTTTGAATTAGTTCAGAGAATTAAGCTTATTTATCATTGGCTATGGCCAAGAATGTGACTCTAGGCTGGGTATATAATTAGACACAGTCCTTTTTCAAGTGCAGAAACCTGGAGGAAAAAAACCCACATGCTTTTCAAACACATTTTTTATTCTAAATAAAGAGATCTAATTTAGATCGTAAGTGGGAGATTCGCAAATATCTATACCTCCCAGCTCTGTCAAAATTAACTTACCAAGAGTGATATTCCTGTTTGGCAAATCCAAGAGGGACTGCAGCAACCTAAGACATCCAGATTTCAATCTCTGAAATTTGATTTAGCAAAGTCAATTACCAGCCTGGTTTCAAATTATTATGGTTTCCATTTGCTTTTTTGTTACTTAAAAAAAAATCTCTAAATCCTGCTTATGCTTCCCTATTTGTCATGTTTAATTTCTATTTTTGTGTTGTGGTTCCTTCTACTTTGTGCTTAGTGACAATCCCTTTCACCAAACGAGTCACCAAGATCTCCATGTACATTAGAAATGTGAAATGCAAAGGACCTTCCAAATTGTCTTTGGCTCACATGGGACAACTGGATTTTTCCTCCTAGAGGTATGGTGGACTGAGAGGGCCATGTCCTCTAAGTCTTCAGTTATAGAGTATCCAAATCTTCCACACTCCAGGCCGCACTGCTGATTTTTCTCTCCCTTATGGGGAAATGCACACAGCACTTGGCTGTCCTGGACGGTGAATCCTGGTACTGATGGCTGTTGATGTAGGTGAAGCCTAAGCTTGTACCCTTCTCATTGGAGAGCTGAGACAAGAACAGTGGAAGAAAGAACAGTTTATCTAGTTCCTGAAAGGGCTGGGACTGAACCCAGGCCTCTTGGATCCCTGCCAAAATTCTTTCTCTTTTATTTAGCCTTGGCAGGCTGTAATCAATTTTTTACTTTTAAGGTTCTTTATTCTTTTTTTAAACTTAATTCTGCAAAAAGCAACACATTCTCAGGAATTTATAGCTTTGTATCATTATTAAGCAATCAATATCACCCTTGGAAGGAAATTCAATAAAATGTTCTGTCAAGGGGTCTCAGTTGCTTCTTGCTGGGTTTCTCAAGTCCCCTAAATATTCTGGTTTATTATTATATTTTATTATTAATTTATTAATGCTTATTGATACATTTTATATTAGTTGGCCAACTCTGACCAACAAGACAGGCAAAAGGACAAGGAGACAGAGGCAGGGGGATTAGTTATGTTACAAAGGACCTGATAGCATGAGAGATCTTCTGAGCTAGGCAACGTGTTTCTCATTTTACAGAAAAGAAAATTTAGGTGGGAGACACTAAGTAATTTTCCCAAGGATCTACTCACATGACAGAGGTAAAACAACTTGAGCCACTTTGACCCCAAATGCCATAATCTTGAAAGAAATGTTTGCAAACCAAGCAAAAAGACAAGGAATGGGACTCTTTAGAAAGACCTAAGACATTACTCATGAATGCTGCTTTTTAAAAGCCACTAACATAAAAAAAAATCTGTATTATTCCTCTAGCCCTTTGGCCATTTCCTCCACAGATGAAGGTCAAGTGTTTGACTCATTCAGTCATGCTAATAATAAATAAAACAATGTGATTTACAGTTTTGGGTGATCTGTCTTTCAGATACCCATGATTTTTCTCTCTCTCATAGGGAAATATACACAGGCATGGACACCCTGGAAAAACATAAATTATTCCAGAAACTGTTCTCTTGGTACTATGATGACTTTTGATTGGATTCAGAGGGTCACCTTCATCATGATCAAGTTTATTTGTCATTCACAGATTACCTGACAGAAAAGGCTGTGCACTGAACTTCAAATAGCAGCCATGCACCACTGATCATTCATTTTACAAAACTCATTCTAGATAACACTTTATAGGACCCATAGCAAGTGGATAATATACACTCCTATAGACAAGAGCACATCAAACTGTCTTTGACAATTTTTAAAATTCATAGCTAATATTGAACATTTTAAAATTATTAGGGGTAACAATTCAAGTTATGTTGAGCTCAACAGTTGATGAAATATTTCATACACATAATTTTAGTGAGTGCTATAAACATCCCTAAAATAAATTTCAAACATTTAGTAAATGTTAGTCTATGATTATAGTTGGGGTATGTCCCAGAGATACAAAACATAAAAGGTGTTCTTTGCCCTTAAAAAAATTTAAAACTCTGATGTATGTATGCATGTATATATATGTAGATATACATGTATGTATACCCATTAGTATATCTGCGTTCACTTACATCTAGAGCTGATGCAAGTAATTTTTGAAACCAAAATTTACCTTTGTCTCATTATAGAAGACTGGAAAGAGTAGAACTTTAAATGATATCATCATGGAAGAAAGAATTCAAAGGAAAATACTCAGGGACATATTTTAACTAGTTATTTCTATTAGTTTATTAGCTTTCAGCAATAATCTTTATAACTTTAAGCACTTTTAATTTATTTTACTTTATGTGTATGAAGGTTTAGCTTGTGTGTAGGTATATGTACCTGGTGCCTACAGCGACCAGAAAGGGGGGCGGTCAGAAACCATGCAACTGGCATGACTGTGTGAAGGACTGTGTGGGTGCTGAAAATTGAACCCAGGTTTTCTGCAAGAGCAACAGGGCTCTAAACTCTTAAACCAACTAAGCCCCCAGTTTGGAACTTCTAAGGAAATACAGACCCTTCTAAACTTTATGGCTGTCAGCAAAATGTTTTACAGCCCTACTAACAAAAGAAAAGTTATTATTAGAAATGGTTAAAGAGAACCAGAACCTAAACTATCATGTCTACATATTCATCTTTGCATGCCCTGGGGCACAATAGCTAAGTGTAAGCCTGCCATTAGGTGGCATTCTGGGTCTCACAGATGAGAAGATGACTACTCTAGAGTGACAAACGTACAAAAGGTAGGTTCTTAAAGCTTTTGAATAAGAAAGAATAATGAATTGAAATATCTTCATAACAGTCTTCAAGAAGAACAGAGTTGATTGCACCAGCTTTTTTTTTTTTCAATTAAAGACAGAAGAAAACGAGTTTGAATTACAGCCCCTAACTATTTAGGTTGTCAATGCAAAATAATTTCTGATAGGTGAGATTGTCGATTTTGGAACCAAATATCCAGGAAGGTTGTGGGATCTCCTTTGAAAAAAGACATGGTTGTGGGAAGTGGGGAGTCTTAATCTCTTCTCGTGGTTCATGTAGGACATGGCCCCAGGCAGAAGGTGAACTAGATGACTACCCATTTTTCTACTGGTCTCATGACTCTATCAGTATGATGGGCTTAGCTGCTAAAAACATCTCCATGTGTACCTCCAGTCTTCTTTCACCTACACAGAGATTCCTATGATCATTCTAAGGAGATAGTAACCACAGTCTTTAGCTCACCAAATGAAGCAGATATGGGCTTCTTTTTTCTCAGTAGCAAAACAGAGACACATGCAGGGATGTGGCAAAGTGAACTGAAGACATTTTCCCCATGTAGTTCACTGGGCTGACAACTAAGAAATGGACTCCAGATGGGTGGAAGATTAGGATTCCCAGCCTCAGAACTACAAAGTTGAGATGAAATTCATGGCCTTTGACTCCCTGCACAGTGACTATTTCATAAAATGTATTTTTCACTGTGGAAGACCAAAATCAGACTTAAAAAAAAGAATATGTTTCAAGATATACTCAGATGTTGAAGAGCTTAGAGAAACCATCAAATTCCTTATAGAAACCTTTGGCTCTCTTCATCCTATGATGATAAAATCAAGTGGTTTCTTGCACTGACAGATGTATACCACAGTCATTCTATTTCTATGAGATTGTTACCTTAGAGGTCTTAGTATAGAAAAAATCCATATCTCATCTTATGAATTCATTATGTGTCAACAAGCCATTACCCATAAGAGTAAGCTTAAGAGAGACAGAAAATACTTGACTAACCTCAATTTCTCAAGTCTTCTTTAATGATCTGAGAGACTTTAGACAAGTAACTTAACTGTTTGTTCCTTCATCTACAAATTGATGGTTTGAACCAGATTGAGTAAGTTATTATCATAGGGTACACACAAGCATGGCATATACTAAAATCTCAGTAAACTATAGCAGCTGCTGTTATTATCAATGCATGTATCCCAGCATTGACCAGTTCCAGGAAGAGATCATAAGAGATAACAGCCTTTACATTGATATAAAGAACAAAGAGGTTCTTACTGGAGACAATGAAACCTTTTCCCATCGCTGTGAAAACCCGCTGTCTACACTACTGAAAGAAAGTTCAGGTGAGCTGACATTTCCTGTATTTCCTAAGGACTGAACCTGTAACAGAGGCTCCACTCAGTGCACTTCAGATATGAAGGAAAAGGTATGCTTAGTAAGGACTTGTGGCTGGAAAGAACAGTATCACATAAACAGATAAGCTTAAGATGCTACCTCGAAAGTAGGTGGATGAGAGACCCAGGAAGGATCAGCTGAATCTACATTCTAAACAAAAAGGAAGAAAACTAATGAACATTAAACAATAGTTTTAGACCAAAATACTAGGGCACTGGCAATCTAGCTGTAAGTGTTAAGAGGTCTTCATATAATACATGAAATATTTTTTATAATATATGGGAAGAAATCCAGTGCAATAAGATATAATGGTTTTATTGAGAGATAAGCTTCCAACAACATTCTTTTAAAATAACTTTTATGAGATTATCAAAAGCATACAATGGGTATAAATATACCCAACCAACCAAATTTTGTTAATGATAAGTAAAATGGGAAACAATTTGCTAGTTTAACATGTCTGAAAAATTATGGTACTATGGTAAGAATCTACAAAAACAACTATTCTCAACTAATGATGAGAATAAGGTATATCCAGTGATGCTTCCATTCCTATAGCTCATCAAGCTATTGCTGTCTTGAAATCAGAGTATCTATGATTACCCACAGGAGATTCTCAAATGACTGTGCCCACTAACATTCCTTGGAGGTGGAGCTTGTGAGTTACATGAGTCATGAGGGGCTCACTCATGGCCAGTGAGGCAGCACACTAGTCACATGTAAGCTGCTCATAGTCCTGTAGGTTACCCTTCTCCATGGTTCTGAGACTCATCCCTCTTTAGGGTCTTGTAGGCAGACCTTTACCTGTGTTCCTATTTACACTCACTGGTTCACTGAACTAAAGTTGAATGGAATCATTTCTTTGGTCTGTTGTTGTAAATGAATGCTCATTCACATTGCCCCAGGAAAAGCACACACAGCACATGCCTGGAGCTCCTGCAGTATCCACAGGAGGCCCACCTAGTAATGTGTGTTTTCCCAAAGGTTATTTGAGTTATTCTTCCAAGCACAGAACCTCCCAGGCCAGCTCTGAAATTTCTTCCACTCAAAACACCTGTGTTCAATGCTGTGTACTAAGTGTTCCCTGGTGGCATTTGCTGAATTTTAGCCCCACTTTCCATTTCTACTTTTACTGAATGAAGGACTTGGAAAACTTGTCTGTAATTGTTAGAATCTCAGACAGCTCATGCTCAATAATACATTTCACTGAGTGAACTCTTATGACCCCATTTATTTGGTTTTATCCCTGTATCTTTCATGGAACCATGATTTTTTTCTTCTCTCATATGCTTTACCAGCCACCTCTAATGATTTTTACTAAAGCCCAGACTAGTTTCATTTCCTGGCTGAAGCAAATTACTGATTCCTCACTACTAAAATCCCCCACACTAGCATTTAAGAGGAGTCATCAAGTGCCCCAGCCTTGCTTTCACCAGATCCCAGAGTTGTGATTCAAAAAAGCCTTTTGTGTCTGTATGTTTCAGGTCATTCCTCAGACCATGTAGACCACTTAGTCTACAGTGACTCTACTACCTTTATTTCCAGAAACCTCAGGAGTCTTTAAATGGTTCTTGGAAACGCTCTTTTAATTCAAATTCACTGTCAAATGTTATGCCTGCACCCTGAGCCTTACATTTTGTAGTGATACAGGTATGTCAGGACCCACATCTTTTCCACACTTTACTATGCTTATGAAGACCAATAATTATGCCCTACTTATCTTTTACCTCAAAGCATCGAATACGTGTCAACCGGTGCTTAATACCTACCAAAGGTAGGGCATAGATTAGAAAAGATGACATTTAAATTATCTAGAAAATGAAAACCCTAATGTTTTCTAACCACATATGAATGGGAAGAACTCAGTTATGTCTGAATGTATGTTGTGAAGTTTGTTACCTGTATCTGTGAAGTGAAAGCTACTAGGTTACTGAGAGTCCTTCCCTGGGATTGATGGTGGAGAATGAGAAGAGAGAATGAAGATCATTCACATTCCCCCGCCCCCAGCAGCCAAATTGCTCAGCAGATGAAACATTAGCATTTGATCATATTTTAACATTAATGTTCAACTGAGTCACAAAAATGCTGACAGGACATAGCAAAGGTTCTCTGTGGTAAGTGTCTTGAGAGTTAGAGTATAACATACATTTAATGGATTAAGCTGATCAATGTAGTCCCCAAACAAAAGCCGCTTTCTGGAAAATATGGCAGCTCTAATCTGTATTATTATTGTTTTGGAGGGAGCCCTGAGTTCAGTACTCTTGAAAACAAAAGTCTGCACCTCAAGAGAGAGGAGGAGAGGTGTTGGTGCTTAGCCAGACTGTTTGGAATAACCCTATCTCCAGGGAAGGCTGTTTCCTAGGCCACTTTCTGCTTCACATACCCTGATTAGAGACAAGCTGAATGGGGGTTATGACATCTGAGAACCCAGGACAAACGTGGCTCATGGCACTGTAATCTGATTTCAGAATGGCTTATGCAACTCACATTCCTTGTGGAGGCTTTCCCACATTTCTGGATAACTGATGAATATTTCTTTTCTTTCCTTCTTTATTTTTTTGTGCAAGGAAGAAAAAACTTCTGCTCATTATTTGACTGAACAGGGCAGCCACCTCTTTGGAGTGAAGGCTGCACATGAATCAGTGATTTTCTGCTTCTTCCTTTCATTTACCTGCTGGTTCACTAGACACCCTGGGCGGCTCTGAAACCTCCTAATGACGTCAATGGGACAGAGAAATTGGAGCAGCAGAGACAGCTGCAATGCACCAAGTCTACTGAGGTTTTATTCTTTTCTCCCAGGGTGACATCTGAGACAGATATTATCTTAAATCAAGCCCTTCTGGCTCAGCACCAATCAAAGGCATTTTATCACGCAAAGCAGTAGAAGCTGCAATTAGAACATTGGTTTGGCTTTTTTCCCTAGGAATATTTTCCTCATGGCAATTAATAATGCAATTAAAACTGAATTAAACAGGAGAATGCTCACGAAAATATTTAATTAAAATATGGGAACAATTTTCTTTAATGTTTCATTTATCACATTATTTAAGAGTACTCTGTAGTTTGCATTTAAAAATTCAGGCATTAAAAATACAACCTTTCTCAAAAACACAAATAAACGACAATGTCTAAGAAATGTCAAGATGTCAAGCAACCAACCAAAAAACAAAACAAAACAAAAACAAGTGACATATATAGTACCATCTGCATTTTCTTTAAAGACTCAGTGGATCAAAAGTCCTGTGACAACCGACTGGAAAGAAACTGGCACTTGGTGAATTAACACATTTTCAAAATCATTCAAAATAAAAACCAAAAAGGAAGAAAAGAGAGCCAATTACTTTTTGTTGTTGATAAACACAACATATTCTTTACTGGTTTTAAAGCTCGCTTCTTAGGAATAGTATTCCATACTTGATCATATAATAACATATTGAAAGCAGAAAACATACAACACTTAATGACATAGTTTAAAAAAGAGGCCTCTAATTTTTTTCTCTATTTTTAAAAAGAAAGTGTCAAACTACTAAAGATATCTAATGCTCTCACAGTAAATGTAACTAATAAAAAATCCTCCAGGCAGGGTTTCTGTTTCTTTTCAAAGTTTCTTACGATCGCTAGGCACAGAATATTCTCATCAGGGAAATGGGTACAGAGCCCATGGCAGACCTGCGTGCCCTTCTACCTGGGAAGCTTGTTGGCAAATGTTAGTGTTCATGTGCATATAACGTGGAATGGAGAGAAATTTGTGCATAGAAATGCAGAAGATGTCAGTGTCAGTCTTGGGGTTATGTAGCAAACAAATTGGACCTAAAGCCACTGGTCGAGAAAGGCAAAGTGGCCCAGGGCAGCAGGCGATGCTTTTCAGCAACCACCTACTGTCCTCAAACTATTGCCATTTGCTCCTATGCTATCTTCTCAGCTAATATCGAATACGACATAAAAGTAGACCTAATAACAGATGCCCCCAAATAATGAAAGGCCATTGTATAAAGACTTGGATTTTTAGTGAGGAACGAATAAGAGGGTATGTGCTTAAGGGTCAGCACCGAGAGTTTGGATTAGGGACAATGGAGAATGACAAACACCTTGCCAAATTCATGTTTACCCATGGCAGGGACCTAAAGTGCTTTTTATTATTTGGATTGAAACAAATACATTTCCTTTTAAACACTCTTTCACAAACTTGTCTGCAAAACAGACAATCTAATGCAGTTGAGCCTCTTAACTGATCCTCCCCTGGATTCTTCATTTATGCTTTTAGCGTAATAGTATTTGGACAGGCATAGAGAGCTAATAGATGTGCTTGTATACAAATCCCATCTCCTATTAGGTACATACTCTTAAATGACCGCATGAGCACAATGTAAGGGACTGACAGGACACACAAATGAAACACCTCAGCTGTTTTCAGATGTTTGCATAAAATTGTGTATTGCTGTCTTTCAGTGCCAAGAAGTGTGCTCATGTGCGCTCTCTCTCTCTCTCTCTCTCTCTCTCTCTCTCTCTTTCTCTCTCTCTCACTCTTTCTCTCTCTCCCTCCCCTCTCTCTCAGCTAGCAACATGAGAATCATTCTTACTTCCTGAAGCTAATCACCACTATCAGTAGCAAAAAAAAAAAAAAATAATCAAATTAAGGCCATTTCACAGCTGTGGGAAACCAACTCCGAGCCAGCAGCCTGCCAAGGCTTGCTAGTGCTATAAGCAGCCTAAATGCCCAGGTTACCTAGCCACCAGGATGCTTCCCCTTTGACTTTTCTTGAGCTGGGTCCCTCTTTTCTGGCTGCAAGTCCCCTACTTCATGTCACCACAAAGGACTATGGCTGCAGCCACAGTTCCTTCTGTGTTCAGCTTAGTCTTCATCCTTGTAAATCATCAACCTAGACACAGTGCTTCCTGCCCAAGACCTCCGTGACTTCTCAAAGCTTTTATGGAGAAAAAAAAATCTGTCTCCTAGCATGTCTCAACAGTTCTTACCTGATATGCAGCTTGATTAATCTCCTAACTTTCCCTTCCTTGTGTGAGTCAGGATTCTCCGTGAAATCATCTTACAAGTCTCTCAATTTGCTGCCCTGTTTCATGTTTTTACTTCTGTCCTTTCCCTCATCTCAACCTGCTGCTTCCTGTGAATAAAAGCTCCTATTATGGCAGATGCTGACCAAACCACAGGCTGTATTTGCTCACATCTGCTTCCTCCCTGCTTGACTGAGCTCCATAGAGGAAGAACTGCAGGTTATGTATTTCTTTGTCTCACCTAGACACAGAATAGCCTGAGGTTGTAGAAACGTGCCCAATGGATCCCTGGATAGGATCACTCCTGATTTCACCTGCTCCATCTCATTAAGAAGGCTTTAACTACATTTTTATGGAACAGGAATGGATTGATATGGGGGATACACTAGCCATAGACCCTATGGTATGGGTATTGTTTACACTGAGGGAATATGTTTTGGTTGGCTTTAAGAGCCATGAGAAAGGATATTACAAGTTCTAGAATTTGGTTCAAGTAAATAAATTCAAAGACCATTCAGTTTTTATGTCAAATTTTTCCATTGTGAGGTTCAGAGATGGGGAGGAGTTGAAGAAACACTGACAAGGATGAAGTCTGACTTCCTCAGCTCAGAGTGGGGTGGGGGTAGGGTGGTTTTCCCCAGTAAAGGCTGTAGTTGAAAGCAGAGAGCTCACATTCTACAGGTTTTCTGTCTTTGTAAGAAGTACACTGTGTACCTTGTTAAACCAGAAATGCAATAGAGCTAGAGGAGGGAGTCTACCCAGCCTGCACATCAAGCGTATTAGTCTTTTGTTGAAGCTAGACTAATCCAAATGAGCTGGATGTCTTGGGTTATTTATTTAGTCATTCATTTAGCAAATATTGATTGTCAACTGTATCATCCTAGAGATTATAGAGTCAAACTTATACTTGTTAAGTATCTATGTTTTAGTTTACCTTTTCCCTAATAATACATTCTTTGATGTAATGATCAGACAATGTAGAGTACTCCTGTTGTCCATAGGCAGACTTTCTACTCTAAGCCATGTTTCTGGGACTTTTCCATCTAAAATATGTTTCTTACCTTCATTTTGTTGTATTGCTAGCCACATGTTGTGTACTCTCCACTGTCTACTGACAAATATGGTCACTGCTGTCTAAGTGTGCACTGGTCTTTCTCTAGTCTGTGGTTATACATTTTCCATTTGACAGTTCTTTGACATTGCTGATTGAATTTCCATGATAAGACTGATAAACACTGACAGATCAATGACTTTAAATGAAGGTAGATCCTTATTGATAGATGGTTAGTATCTATCAACTGAGTCTTGAACATATAAGAGTTATTATCTAAAGTTAGTGAGAAGAGCTGTATCTGTCACTTATTTACTACAGTATCTATATGTGATTCCTCCTTGCCCATAATGAAAATACCATGAAAATTTGTTAACTGCTGTAGTAGGCAATCAAAATATTTTTAGACAAGATCATTAGTCATCAACAAACTGGATAATAAATGTTTTCTGTTTATAAAGGTCACAAAGGAATGTAAATATACTCATTAACTAAAATTTAAATATTTATATGCTTATAAATGATGACTTAAAAGTTAAAATTATTACCAAGAAATCAGTAATTATGCAAATTGCATTTCACATACGCTGAAAGAGCAAGCATTTTGGAGTCACGCAGAACTGAATTTTCATTCAGATTTTGCTCAGTGTGTGTTCCAGGAAAATTAACATCATCGAAACCTCATCTGTAATGCAGAGATAGGAGTATCCGTTAAACAGTTTCTCATGAAAAACAGATCAGTGTACATAAGGAGTGATACTCTGGCAAAGGTACATACTTTATGTTTATCTCTATCTCTATCTCTATCTCTATCTCTATCTCTATCTCTATCTCTATCTCTATCTCTATCTCTATCTCTAT
>NW_021604579.1:16288654-16331180 GCF_004785775.1 Grammomys surdaster
TCTATCTCTATCTCTATCTCTATCTCTATCTCTATCTCTATCTCTATATCTCTATGTCTATATCTATCTCTATCTGTGTGTGTGTGCTCCAATGATATAATTTCATTGATTTTCAGTTTGTTGTGGAGATAAAGGAGAAATGGTCAAAGGGTGATTTCATAGTATGCCCTCTACCCTGGACATTTTCTAAGTAATATATAAGACATATATATATATGTTTCAGTACAAACACACACACACATACACACACACACACACACACACACACACACACCATGCTTTTAGTGTCCTTGATAAAAAGGAAATAATTGCCACTGTGACAAAAGATTATATAGTACTTTAATATTTGAATTATAGTTCAAACTCTAAACTGTATCCTATCTTAGGAAGTGATTTTTGAGAAGGGACTGAAATATTACTGGGTTTTTACTGAAGAATGCTTCTTACTGACACTCCTGTGGACTACTGTGAAGCTTCATCTAGCTTGTGAGCCATTACAACACCCACCTTTTAAAGATTTTGGGGCATTGCTGGATCCTTGTTTTGATTGATTACTTGGATCAATAAAACACCAAAGGCCTTGAGCTCAAGTTCCTAAAATGTCACAGAGCCTAAATATTTACTACATGTGTGATAGACACAGCTCTAGGTTGCCATGTTCTGAGTATCGTTTAGAATACTATTCAGAGCCAACCAGAAATTTCAGTGCTTGGAAACTTTGCTGCTATTGGCTAAAAAGAAAGGAACATCATCTTAATTTGCAAATAAGCCATCCTTTAGCCCAAATGTTCCAGAAGAGGGCAAAAGACCCAGGTTTGTTGTATGTCATATGGACAAAGGCACTGAAATTTCTGGATAGGAGTACATTTCAAGTCATACAATTACTACACACATACATGCACACACATTAGTTTAAGTATATGATTAGTACTTGCTATGGTCTAGTGCTAGTGTAAGCATATTTGTACATATAGATACATCTGTCTATACCATCTATACTTCATATCTATATCCACATGTTAGTTAGCAAGACTGGAAAAAATCTATCTCTCATAGAGCTCACATTCTATCTTACTGCAGTAAGTAATATGGAAAGTGTGGAAATATGCATAAACAAAATATAGAAGCCATTCTGTAGGCTCTATCTTGGTTAGAGTCAGTCATGCCCTTTTCTATCTATGTCTATCTAAAGGGCCTCCCTCACACTCAGCCCCCAGAGATGTGGAGTACAAATGGCACCTCCTCTGTGAAGCCTCTAGTTCTCTGTGGGGCTCCAAAGAGCTTTACGGACAGCTCTTCTGTGGCCTTTCTCCAGTCATTTTCTTGGCAGGTATCTATGTCACTCACTAGAGTACAAAGAGCTCGTAGACAGGTATATGGCAAGGATGGAGCTGCACTAAGTGGTCCATCATTGGGACCATTGACCACAAGCATGAGAGAGGAAAAATCTCAATATGTCAGTTAGTGAAGGAATGCAGTTTCTAGCATAAAGGAAAGGGTAATTAACTGTGAGGGTCACTGTGATTAGGATACTTCTTTGCATACCACCTCCACTGAATCATTCATGAATTTAAGTAACATTTAGTGCGAAGTTGAGCTAATTTGTATGAAATATTTTAGTATTGCTTGCCGAAATCTGATGTGATAGTCATGACAAAAATTCACTTTTAGTTATTGACATAAAAACTAATAAAGTGATCCACCAATGAATAAATGTTATGGCTTGATTGCCTTTTAAAATGCTTAATTTCATCTATGATATCATTTGCATCAGTAGAGCATACGCAAAATGTTTACTTCCTTTAACTTCTGAGAAAATTAAATTTAAGTGCTATCCTAAATAGGGGGTTTTAGCCCTCAGACTGACAGTGATTAGCCCAGTAGTACTTATTTCACAAGGCTGCATTTCAGGCAGGAGTGGTCAAAAAGTGGATGGACCTGCAGCCTTTAACTAGCACTGAGAGCAAGACCTGACAGGCCCGTGGCCTTATAGGCAGAGCTCTCAAAATCACTCTCAAATTTGCTAATGCTTTGCCAGTTGACCTCCAGTCTTGAGATCTTTGTTAGAATCAGCTTGAGGAACTTTACCCTTATTGATTCAACTGTCCAACAAAGAGGAAGCTGTATCTGACTGGGAGGAAGGTCTTAAGAGCAAGCTAACATCCCTTTCTACAGTCAACTCTGAGGATAATTTCCTGAGCCATCTGTTTTAACTAGCTTAGAAGTCCTATGTTCCTTTCAGACTGAATAAGAACAAATTCCTTCTTGCTCTTTTGTCTGCAGAGAAAAAGTCTTTTGCATGACTCTTCAGAGAGATAATCTTATAGGGTTTGTTTTACTGTCCCCAATTCAAAACAAGTATGCATTCATACTTCTTTCCTAGGCCTGCCCCCAACCAACCCTTCACAACACTCAGCTCTAGGCAGAGCAGAATGATAGATGGTTGATGTAAGTGCACGTTCCGCTAAGTAAGCTCTGGGAAATTCCGTTAAATAGCAAAAGAAGAAAATACAAATGTAGGTCTTCAAGCATCATGTGCACTTTCATTTGCCATGGAAGCAGGCTTGTAGACACTTCTTTCTGCTTCTTTTGTGGATGGCTAATGTCTCAGGAGGAGGATGCTATCTACAGCACCAAAAGGAATCATCTTGGGCATCTACAAATAAATTAAGTCTTAGTTGAAATGATTTTTTATTCTGTCTGTACCTACCAGTGCCTATCAGCAAAAGATAGTGCATTCAGATTATATGAATATTCAAAATTTACTGGCTTTTCTCTTCATCACAGGATCCTAGTTTCAGACAGTTTTCTTTTCTCTCCTGGTGCTCAAGTTGTTAGAGCAAAGGGTTATTTCTGAGCTACAGAAAAGCTGTGCTTCTTTACAACAGAACTATACACAGAATTATAACCTAATAGTTGTCAGAATTGGCTTCAGCACGGCTTGACCATTAGCTTCTGCTTAGGGTTGAGGAGTGGCAAATACATTTTGTCAGGTTCCATGGATTTTCTCCTAGTTTAGAGAACAAATATTTACTCATTTCTGGTACTGTCAACAAATTAGTGACTTAGTTCCATACGTGGATGGCTATGGTACTCAGTTAATCTCGTCATCTGATCTATTGGATATTCTAAGAGTAGGTGCAACCCACTTTAAGGTGTAGCACAGAACAAAGGAGTTGACTATGAAATAAACAAATGGGGTACACTGCACTGAGCACATGACTCTCGTTATAGAAGGATTCTTTCTGAGATCTCTTTAAAGTTTCATTCCTGTACAGCATTAGAACGGTTGTTTACATAGAACTGATGTAATGATGTGGGTTCAGAAAAAATAATCGCATAGAATAACTTTAAAAGCTATGGAAACCGAATGGGTTCAACTTGAATAAATTCACCCCACTCTTAAGGGATTATATGAAATCCCTTAAGAGTCACTAAGATTAGAAAGTTGACAAAGTTTCTTACGTAGGTTTCTAAACCTTCCACTGTCAAAATTTGAAAATATTTTCCCACTTTTAATTCAGCACAATAATTGTGATCCCATTTCCAACTTGCCATTGATACACCTCAAAGATTACAGAGAAAGGCAAGCAGACTCTTGTGGGCTTAGCAGCACATGTCTAAATTTTGCCCTGTTAAAATAGAACACAACTCTATTTCTTTGGAAGTACCCCTGGCTTCCATAGAAACCACCCAAACTAGCCTCCGCCTCCAGGCCGGTGTCTCATTGAGCTGCATCCATTCCTTCCTGAATACACTTGTGGGCTCCTCATGGCTCTCAGAACTAAGCTGAAGCTGCTGTGAGGTTCAACCAGCTTGGTCTGCCTTTTCATTGTCTCCAGCAATCCTTCTCTTCTTGTGGCTTGGGACAGTAGGAGATCAGTATTCCATACACCCTACACCCCCTGAGTGAAACTGGCTGTGCTATATCATGACTGGAAGGAAGGTCAGTCTTGTAGTTTTCCATTTGCCTATAGCTTACTTATCCATTAATATTCTGGTAATGAGTCACTTCTTTTATGACCCTATTGGACTCAGGTTCATCTGTGTTGCCAAGGTAAAGCATGCATGCATGCGTTACTGTTGTAACAGTAATATAGTAGTTCATTTATTTTGGGGTTCATCCTATCAGATAGCCATACAACTTTCATTTCCAGAAACCCAACACAGTAGCTGATAAATAATAAGTGCTCAACAAACATGTATTGGAAAGATGAGTAAATCAACCATTTTGAGGGATAAGTAAAAAATTTTAAAAGTTGAATTGTATAGTACGTTACAGCTAAAAAGACAAGTATTTTCAGCAGTGTTAACCAACTTACAGATAATGTTACCTAGACAAAACAGGGAATCATTAGTCTACACTGAGTTCCATGGACCGAATTCTGCAGTAAGTACTTTGACATCTCATTTAAACACCACAGTCAGACGCATCATACCCAAATTATTCTAACATGAGCTTGTATTTAGTGTACTTCATTTGTACCGGGACATGCAATGGTACTTTCCATCAGCCCCCAATCTTCACAACACTTTAAGGCAAGCCCTGGTAGCTCATTTACATCCAAGAAAACTGTAGTCCTCCCCCACCCAAGCTCATACATCTGGCAAACAAGGAGCTTGACTTTCCAGCTTTATGGGTCGGGTTCATCCTGTCTCATTGGAATGGGGTCGCACCCTCCAAACTGAGACTCCTCCCATTCACCTACAAAAGCATTTCATCCCTAAAGGGGATTTGTGATTAAAGAAAGCTTAATTCAACCTTTCTCTTCTTAAAATATGTCCACTTTCTAGAAAGTGGACAATTCTATTGTTCACACAGCACTGTTCTGAAAAACAGAAACACTGCTAGAAGTCAAGGAGCTGTGTCCTACCCCTTGCCATTGCTTTGGGGTCATTGCTTCAATGAATCACATGATAACCTTAATCTAACATAAAGGAGATAAGTAACATAAGGGAGATGGAAGTAGAATGATTGTATATGTTACATTCTTTGGACATGATATATATCTCAATTAAAGACCATGGTCAGACACACAGATTACAGTAGGAGGAAAATAATTCATGTTTTTGATTCAATTAAGTAAATTTCTCTTTTAAAGTCAACATTTTGGAAGGAATAATAGGAGTTCTAAGTTCCTTTTCCTTGCATGTCTCCTAAATTCTAAAAAATAAAATAAAATAAAATAAAAAATAATGTTATCGGGAAAAACTGCAGTTGGACATAGGAGGACTAATTATGTTCAAAATGAGGAATCGGAGTGCCGTGATTTCTGTATTTGCTCATTAATGTTGCTGAAAAGGAATGTAGTAAGAGTCCCATACTAGGTACTGTGTGGTCATTGTGCCAACCATCCTTTCTGTCCTTTAGAACCACTATATGCAGTGCTCAGGCTTAAATTACACGAGCAAATTTCACTGGAATACATGAATCTGGAATTGTTCAATGGCACAAATCACTCAGGTCAAACCAACAAGTACCTGCTTGATTCTGGTCTGTGATATTTTCGTCCCTCGTCCACCTGTAATTCCATATTTCTTAAAGCCATTAGCCCTCAAAATGGAGTCGCAGTTCAGAGATAACAGTTTTTTTTTTAAACAGTGAAAATAAATTTAAGTCTCTTTTATAGCTCAGGCATATGCAATTAGAGGTTGGCTGCAGCACAATAGTAGAGCGGCTTGCCTAGCATGTGTGAGGCCCTAGGTTCCATCCCTGGTACTGCCAAATTAAATAAACAAAAAAGTACAAGATTAAAAACATAATCCATGAACCACATAAAATATGTATTTTAGGCATGGTTTTAAAAATCTTTACAGTTTTATAATAACTGCTCATTACCTTCTTTGTAAAAGTTTAATAGATGAAAGATTTTCAAATAAATTCTTATTTTAAACTTCAAGAAAAATTAATATTCACAAATTTCACTCTGGCTTGAATAAGCGGATTACTTATAATTATATTATATAAAAACTCCACTCAATTTATTCTATATTTCTAAAATTAAAAGAAGCAGTCAGAAAGGAAAGAACTTTTACTATCTGATAAAAGTAATAGAACTTTCACTATGCTCCAAACATTGTATAATCTTACAAAGCTCGCATTGCCCCTAAGCGTCTGCTTACTTGAAATTTCTCATTACTCATGTTTAAGCGTGAAGCCACCTCCCAGTTCTGCTTGTGAAGTGTCAGATCAGGTTTGTGGCTACAGCAACACCTACCATATCCACGAGTGTCGCCTGGGAGGAGGCAAGTCGTTCACGTGCAACATCCTGAACCGGTACACTGTCAGCCCACCGCACAGCAACTTAGCTCATCTCCATGCGTTTCTCTGTGTTCTCGCTGCCAGAGTTTCTACGGAGCTCTTTGTCCGTTCATTTTTCTTTCTGATGGCATGCCACTCTCCATTGCGGAGTAGAGATCATTCCAATGTGAGTAGCAATGACTTAGCAATCGACACACGAGGTTGCAGAGGACCATCGCAAGTAGCTTCCTTTAGAAATCAGATGAGAAAATTGACGTGCAGCCAAATCAGCATGAGAGCTTCCCGTGGGGTGTGTAGCACTGCGTGCAGTTTACCTCAGAGAGGCAAAGAATTTGAGTATCCAAAACTGCAGAAAACCACCCCTTTAAACAGTCTTCATTTTGTCCCTTGCTCTGTATTTTCTCTTCCATCCCTGGTGATATGTCAGCTTATTTGGGGATTTTCTTTTAGCCGAAGTTCACTGTGCTCACATTAATCAAATGAACTCTCTTCTCTTTCCACCCTTTGCATTGCGTTTGGAGCTATTGAACCTCCTGTCTGACTCGTTCTGCATTGTTTAGCCCATTCAGTACACGATGAGAGAACACCTAACACACAGGGGTCAGATTTCCTGACATATGTTAGAACTACAGCCACGGAGAAACCCTGGAGAGATTTTTAAGTCCTTTTCATTGCAGAGGATTATGGAGCAAAGAAAATGTCTGTGTTACACAAAGAAATAACAGTGAGACTGGAATAATGAATTCAACTTTCAGGCTTCGGTGGGCTCTCCTGACTGCTCTCAGCATGCCGGTGTGCATTTAAACTTCCACTCTGGCCCGGGAAGCTTGGTCTTGCAGTAGATGCAATGATCTTTCAAGGCACAGGATCACCATTAACTCAGCACAGCAGGATGAGATTCAAAGACCCTTAGATTGCCCCAGGGAACTAAAGTGATAAATATACCCAAAAGACATTGAACAGGGAGGACAGGGGTGCCAGCATTCTGGCTCCCGGGTAAAATATAGTTATTACTTTTATTAGCAACAGCAATCTTCAGTCAAATGAAAAGGTAGGCTTATGTGGCATCACCTTGGTCTTTTGCTTTGGGCTTTATTCTTATGTTACCTGGATCCAAGTTCTTGGAAGGGTTACTTGGTTTATTTCATGTTTACTTCCACTTCTTTGCTTCCTCTCCCTCATTATGCTCCAAAGAAGCTGACCTTAGGAACAAACTTATTTTTTTCTTTGAGTGATGGCAACAACTGGCATGCATGTGTGTGTGTGTGTGAGTGTGTGTGTGTGTGTGTGTATGTATGTATGTATGTATGTATGTATGTATGTATATATGTATGTATGTAAGAAGGTCTATACTAGACCTTTCGGTCTTTGCTAATTGGACTTTGCTCTTGTGTCGTTCCACTGTGCATTCAGAATAACATCCAGAAAATTGATTAAAATCCCAGATCATAGATTATCCATCAGTCAGAATGCTGTAGCTCTTCTCCCCTATGTTCAAAATCAGAACCAAAGTCCTGATAAGCTCAAGTTCCAGGTATGATCAGCTCTCTGTTCCCTCTCTCACATGCTCAACCAGGGGCTTTTGCTGTTCCTATGTCATGCCAGGAATTCTTCTGCCTCAGAAAAACTTCAGTGGCCATTTTTCTAACTATTTTTTAAAGGGTCTTCTCAGCAAGGTGTCATGGCACATATTTATAGTCTCAGTACTTGTGCGTCTGAAGCTTGAAGATTTGAACTGAGTTCAAGGCCAGTTTAGGCTCTAATGTGAGATCTAGTGTCATAAAGCCCATCAGCAACAAACTCACCCAAACTCATCCTCTCCGAGTGATCTCCCGCTCATTGTAAGGTCAGCTCCTTACAGAGGCTGTGCCTGGCCTTCCTGCTTCTGTGCTCTGCTCTTGGCTGTGTTCATCCCTCGAAGACTCTGTCACTAACGTACAACTTAATATTCATCACATTTGTATCATTGCACAGGGACACTTCAAAAGAAAGAGACTATGTCATCCTTTCACAGCTTAACCGGCAGGGTCTACTTTATTGCTTAGTATAATGTAGCTGCTCAATAAATGTTTGCTGAAAATTAATTCATAAATTAAGATGAATGACAGTCCACAGGTTTATGGGTAACAAGAACAAAAGACAGTTGGCTTAATTTGTGGTTAAATGCAAATGATTTTTTTTGTGTGTGTGTGTGAAAGCGATATGTTGGGCCAGGACAACTCGGGTCCAGGATAATGTGCACCCGCGTGCATGTTAATGCATATGAAGGCCAGAGAACAATGTCAGGGGTCTTCTGTGGTTTTTTTTTTTTTTTTGAGGAAAAGTTTTCTTGCTAAACCTGGAGTCATCATTTTGTTCATATGACTAGCTGGCATGTTCCAGGAATCCACTTGTCTCTTTATTCCACTGTGTGTCGATTTTACATGGATGCTGAGATCCAAATCCAGGTCCCCATACTTGTGCAGCATGCACTTTACCAACAAGGCCATCTTCTCTGGCCCAGCGAGTAACTCTTGTAGGGAAGGCTTTATAGTCTCTGGTGGTAAGGGAATCAATCAACATGATTACGGAGCAATAGTCACTGGGGAGGAAGAAGACACCAGACACTGGTGGCTGAGTCTCTGGTAACTTACCAGATGGCAAGGTGACTTCTGAATGTTACTAACGGATTGCTTTTGGGTGAGTAAAAGGAGATAAGTTTACAAAAGCTACCCAGGAATCTCTGACAAGAAAATTTTAAAGATGAAACATGGGTAATTCATTATGTCATTCACTCTCGCTCGTTTCTGCAGTTGTAGTGACAAACTAAGATTTTATTCTTGAAAAGAGGGTAAAAAAAGAAAATATGACCTTATTTTCTTTTGCAGTTTAAAGGGTTTAACAAAAACTCCTGTGTTCTTTTTATTTTAAATACCTTAAGATATAGTTCACTTGCCGAACAATACACCTTATAAAGTGTCCAATTACAGTAAAAATACAACTGTGCACTGGTCAACACTATCAAATTTCTTAATATTGTCCCCAGCCCTAAAGATATCAAGTTTTTATTCATCATTACCTAAACCTCCTTGTAATTACTACTAATCTGTCTCAGTGCTTTGCCTAGCCTAAACAGATCACATATATTAAAGCATACAGTATTCATGTATACTATAGATCATACATGTATATGCCACACATATATTTACAACACTGTTATAATGGTTAATTTTAATTGTCAACTTGACACAATCAAGAATAGCCTTGGAAGAGTCTCAGTGAAAGATTATTTATATGGTGTTGGCCTGTGGGTTTGTCTACTTTAATTGAACTTATAAATGTGGGAAGACTCAGTCTACTGCGAGCTGTAGCATTCCCTATGCAGGGGTACTGAACTATGTAATAGAGAAATTCAGCTGAGCACAAGTATGGAAGCACACACACATATGTGTTCATTTCCATCTACTCTTAACTGTGAACATACAGTTCCCGGCTAGACTTCTCCACAACAACGAACTCTAACCTGGAATTGAAAACCAGAGAAAAGCACGTTCTCCCATGAGTTCCTTTTTGCCAGGATATTTTATCACAGCCACAGAAATAAAAGTAGGACAATGTACATGTCCATGTAGGACAATGTCCATGTACAATATGTGGTTTCTCTGTCAACATAGAGCTTCACTCACTTTGTAGTATGCATAAGAGTTTCATTGCTTTTTATTATGAAAAGTATCTCATGTGGATGCATCTCATTTTGTTTATGTTGACTGTCATTGGACTTGCATCAGGTTTTTAAAGCTATTGTTAATGAATAATACTTCTATAATATCACTTGTGTATAAGTATCTATACGAATGCACACTTTCATGTTTGCTTGATGAAATTTTAGAATGAAGTCACGAGGTTGTATCGTAATTTGTCTAATATTTTGAAGAACTGTTACTTTCCCAACCACAATGTGAGTTATAATTTCTCAGTCTCTTCTCTACCATTTGTTACTATCTGCCATTTTAAGGGTAGACTCTTGAGCAGGTGTAAAGTGGTCAGCTCATTGTGGTTTTGGTTTGCATATCCCAGGTCGTTAGTAACATCCAGCACATTTTGTTCAGTGTTGGCTATTTATGTATCCTCTTTGGAGAAATGAAGACTCAGATTTTCTGCCGAAGGCCTGGGGTGTAGCTAAGTGATAGTGTCCTGGCCTAAATGGTACAAGACTGTTAGGTTACATATACAGTAAGATGAAGAAACAGAAACCCCAAAGAAAACAAATATGTATTTATTTTCTTGTTTTAAAAACCTGGGTGATGTAGAGTCTTACTGCTGAGTTGTAACAGTTGCTGGTATATTCTGGAAGGAAGACCCTTCACAGATACATGATTTACATGTGTTTTCTCCCATTCTTTGAGTTACCTTTTCAGTCGGATTTTTAAAAATTATTTATTTTTTTAAACTCCAGACTTTATTCTACCCCAGCCGCCCACCCCCTGACTGTTCCACATCCCATACCTCCTCCCCAACCCCTGTCTCCATGAAGATGTCCCCACCTCATACCACCCACCCAACCAGACCTCTAAACTCTGGGACCCTCAGTCTCTTGAAGGTAAGGTGCATCTTCTCTGACTGAACCCTGACCTGACAGTCCTCTGCTGTATATTTGTTGGGGGCCTCATATCAGCTGGTGTATGCTGCCTGGTTGGTGGTCCAGTATTTGAGAGATCTCAGGGGTCCAGGTTAATTGAGACTGCTGGTCCTCCTACAGGGTTGCCCTCTTCCTCAGCTTCTTCCAGCCTTTCCCTAATTCAACCACAGGGGTTAGCAGCTTCTGTCCATTGGTTGGGTACAAATATTTGCATCTGACTCTTTCAGCTGCTTGTTGGGTCTTCCAGAAAGTAGTCGTGTTAGGTTCCTTTTTGTGAGTGCTCCATAGCCTCAGTAATAGTGTCATGTCTTGGGATCTCCCCTTGAGCTGGATCCCACTTTGGGAGTTGTTTTTTAAAAAATCTGGTTTTGTCTTTTTAGTCATAGAATAATGTTCTTAGATGCAAAGAAAGTTTATAATTTTTTTTTATTTTAGTTAAGTCTAGTCGATCTTTCTTTTTTTAATTATGTATTTGGATGCTTTTCCACTTAGCACTTTTAGAACATTTTAAAACAGCGTTTACAATATATAGGCTTTGCATGTTCATGAAAATTTTATTTTGAAGTAATTTACTCTCTTTGATGGCACTGTTAACATAGTTACTTTCTTAATTTAATTTTCAAGTTGGATATTACTGACGTATAGACTTACACTTGATTTTAAGTGTTGATATTATTTTTGAATCTTGCTCATCTTGCTTTTATCTTGCTCAGCTTATTTGTACTTTTATTTATTTTCTGGTATGTGTTGAGGAGGTTGTATGCATTCCTTGGTATCTCCAATGAGTTTTTTAACAGCAAAACTGATTTAGTTTAATTTGTGCAACTGAAGAAAAATATACTTTGAGTTTCTTGAGAGAAATCCACTGACTCTCCAGTGTCAGTCCTGGCAAAATGGATGATCTCTGACTTGCATGTTACAATTTTTGTTCTCATTTTAAAACAGAAACTGAACCTAAGGAGGTAGCTCATGAATTTTCATGACTGCAGTTAATTATCATGGCAGCGACTCAAATGTGAGCTAAACAGATCTGAAAGGTGAAGCTTATACTTGGGTATCTCCTTGTCAGCTGTTACATGTGAGCATTGACTGCTGTTTCTTGTGTAGTAAACCCCACTGCCTATAACAGTGGTTCTTGGTCCCCTCCGAAGCAATAGTGGAGAATCCTCAGGGTTAGGGAAAGGTTACATATAGGAAAACTGTATTTCAGGATTGCATCTACAAATGGTTCTTTTTGGCTTTTCTGTTCCAGCAGGTTCTGTGCAAGGATCTTAGATTCAGGTTTGGTTGCCCCTCAGCAACCAACAGCCTTTCCTGAACAAGCAGTTCCACTGATTGGTGATTGCAGTCATACCAGTGGGGACCTGCACAGCCTGGCCCAGAGCAGCTGATAATTTCTTAATCCAGACAGCACTGGTTTATGTCACCAAACTTTTTTTGCTAATTTCTCTCTAACAAATTTTAAGTGTTTAAACATGACTTTAGGGGCTAGAGAGATGGCTCAGTGGTTAAAGCACTGGCTGCTGTTCCAGAAGTTCTGAGATCAATTCTCAGCAACCACATGGTGGCTCATAACCATCTGCAATGGGATCCAATGCCCTCTTCTGGTGTGTCTGAAGATAGTGACACTATACTCATATACAATAAATAAATGAATAAATAAATCTTTTTAAGAAACATGACTTAATTGGCTGAAGTATATTACAATAAATGTTGTGCTTCTGAACAAAATCCGATTATTTGGTTTGGCTTCCAAGCTATCTCCTTTAATGAACATCTCCTTAATATGAAAAATCAGGATCTGTGCCATTTTCCTTATAAATAATAAAAGCAACAATAATGCTGATGGTGATCATTATAGAATTTTATCCAAGCAAACAAGCAATTAAAAATATAATTATTAACTCTAATTTTAGAATTTTCAAAAAACTTTCTTGCATATCGTTACATTTAGTTGCCCCCACAATCTTGTGATAAAAGTATATGTATTTCCTTTGTATGATTAAGGGAACTGATGTTCAGGCAAACCATCAGTTTGAACAAAACCCGCCGAATCAGTTATTACGCCTGATATCACAGTTCTTTCGGATCATAGTGACCTGTAAGCCCTACTACTGGTTGAAACACCTTTTGAGACAGTATTGCTATTAGTACTTTGCAGATGAGTCTTACAGTGGATTTGTCTTATACAGTGTTCAACACTGTAGAAAGTAAAAAGCAGGGAAGGAGTAAGGAAGACAGTGTCAGCTCAGTTCAGGAGATGGTCCATGACTTGTGCATACGGACGATGAGACAACTGACTTCAGATCAGGTTGGGCTGGATCTTCTGTTTATTATAAAGACAATAGCTAGCTCACTGACTATTATCCTAACAATTCACAATCCTTAATTCTTTCCTTGGTTTAGTCTGTGCCCTCATCACCTTACCCACATGCTATGAACAGAGGAGTCAGCACAGACTGTAAGCAAATGGAGATTTGTAGTTATGAAAAAGTGGAAAGTTTCTTGGCTACTCAAAGCTTGATGCATCTTCTAATAGAGTTTTGCTTTTTTTTTATTATTTTGTTAAATTCAGTAACTAGTTCTGAATGATTGTACTGTAGAGTTTGGTGATGCTTCACTCTCCATATTCCACACATTGTTAGGCTATCTTTGTGTGCAGTGTGTGTGTGTGTGTGTGTGTGTTAGGCAAGGAGATCGAAGGGCATTAAAATGGCAAAAATCAAAGTAGGCAAGCACACAATCCCTCAGCACCTAACATCCCTGTAAAATTGCAAGCTTGTCCCTGAGTGTTATTTTTCCAATATGGATAAAGCCAAGAGACAGAAAACCCACAAAGCATCCCGGGAATGACCTCACACTCAAAACTTTCACTGACTATTTGGAGTGTCCAGAGACATTCACGCACCAGCTATGAACAGGGCACATCTTCATCAGTCAAGAGCACTTGGATTAAGATAAGAGTCCTCTGATGAGTGCCTGCCATGCATGAGTGTGATATGGGCATTGGTAAGTACCATGGGTTTTATACAGATTCTCATAGACTGTAACAAGTTTATAATTTTGTTGCCATCAACTCTGTTTCAAAGACAATGGAATCAGATATCCAAAAGATTAAGTCATGTGCTTAAGCTCACAAAGCTAGTGAATTTGAGAGTCTAGCCCAGATGTGTTTACCCATGAAACAGTGATGCTTTACACTGCCAGAAGTCTGAGTAGGAGAGCGGTGGATTAGTGGCTGATCTTAAGAACAAGGCTGTGGCCTAGGCTAAGTCACTGAACTGCGGGATCATATATGGAAATGGTCATAGTCATGTGATGCTGCAAGCAAGGAAGCAAAATGTACACAGTAGTTATAGCATGACCTCTCTAGCTTTGGAGGGAAAACGGGTAATTTGTGGAAAACTACTTTGTGAATAGCAAAAGAGTGTCTAAATAAGAACTTTAAAATATTAGAACTTCTGCAGAAAAGAGATTCTAAAGGGATGAATTGATTTCTTATTCAAAGAATTAAGTGTTCAACCAGATACTCACTCAGAAACAATATCCTGATATTTTAGACTTGGCCAAGTATCCAAAAGCTCCCATCAGGGACAGTTTCCTGCATCTAGCCTAAGAACCCATTCCAACAGAAACAAAAAGGCCATACTCTGTGTATGTGTGTATGTTTGTGTGTGTGTTTGTGTGTGTGTGTGTGTGTACATGCATGTGGGGGGTACTCTGTGTGTATGCATGTATGTGAATGTGTGTGTGCACTGTACATGTGTGTATACCCATGTGTGTGCTGGTTTTCTGATTTGCATAGCCATAGCTATTAATTGGCACTGGTTCTGAGTTCAAACCTGTCATCAATACACACCTTGATATGCTGTACAAATTGTTCTGTACTCAGTGTGAAAGCAAGAGCGAGGCACTTATAATAACCTCTCTGAATGATGAGTTTCCAAGACTTCGGAGAGTATACTGTAATTTCAGAAGGGAAAGAGCCACCTTTTCATCTTCTAAATGGCTGCTTGAGAATATTTTTTAATTCCTGCCTGACAGCGTGTGCATTCTTTAGGATGAGACTGTGATCTGGAAACAATAACATCCCAGAGTTGAAACAGAGCTGCTCTCGGTACTGCTGGAGGGCCACAAGCCAACTTGGCTCATCATGAAGTCTGACACAGGCACCCCCTCCTGATGTGCTTTGTTTTCATATTTAAATAAATCCTGAAGGCACAGTCGGTATAATTGGATCTTCAGAGGTACTAAGAATCAATTTGACATTAGAAAACTTTCCTGTAAAGAGAAGACCATCAGAGGCTATTGACTAGAACCTGACCATTTTGTAAATACAGGAACTTATTCAGAGACCTGAGTGAGGCTGCTTGGACAGCTAGAACTTTTTCCCAGTTTTGTGGATGTGTTAGAAGCTTGTCCCCATTAAAAATGACACTAAGTAGATTGTGTCATATGTTTAACTCTACTTACTGAGTGCTAAATAAAATAATGGCAACTCACTGGAGCAGAAAGGGAGTTACTGGAACTCCACAGACCTGAATTCAAATTTCATTTAGTTTCTTAATCAGTAACAGGTAATTTAATTTCCTGGGCTTTAAGGTTTGCAACCATAAAGTGAGGATATAATATACTGCACTATTTAAAGATCTTGAATTTGTGAGTGCCGAGCAACTAATTAAAATTGACACAACTAAAACAGAGGAACTATTGGGCCCTATAATGAAGGCATTGTAATAAATGAAAGGGTAGATGCAGTGCCAACCTCAAGAAATACTGAATAGAAAGATTCAACAATTCTGGGTCCCTATCTCTAAGCTGTTTCTAGTCTCTATATGTCAAGCAAGGTCAGTTAGTCCCCCTCTTTCACACCAGGGACACAGTTATGCTCTGTGCTCAGCCTGATGATGAGAAGGAAGGATTCTTCCCTGCTTTAGTCTTCATTGTAAAAGCCCCACGTGACAGCCTTCATTTGCTCATTGTTGATATTGAGCATGTCAACTCTTCTAGACATCAGGTGGCAATTTCAAAATTCCTGTTAAAACCTGCAGTGTTTGAATGAGCAAGAAAGACCTCTTACCAGAGTGAAGGGTGGTGGTTATTAATGACTAAGATAACTACTATAGGTAATATAGGTACTACAGTATGAATCTAATATAAGTTCCTATTATAGTATCTATAGCACTATGAATCCACTATAGGTACCTAATTCAGGAAGGCCATAATCAAATAAGATGATTGGCCTAAGATGCCAGGCATGTAGTAGGAACACAGCAGACCACAGATGCTTATTTGACTGCAAATTTCCCGAAGTAATTTTAAATGTGTATCAGGCAAGATACAGAGTATGCAAGTCTCTAAAGCAATCTGTATTGTGGCAAAGATGACATTATGCAAGTGTGCTAGGGTTTGGGACACCAGGCAGGGTCCTTGCAATCACTGGGAACTTTGACACTTTACGAGGGGATTGACCAAAAGAGCTTGAAAGTTCATGTTTTCTCTTTCCATCTTTATAATTTCACTAGGCCACAATGCAAAACTCCAAGAATAGGTTCTGGAAAGAAACAAAAACAAAAACAACAACCCCCCCCAAAAAAACAAACAAACCTGATCTTTCATTAGAGCATGAATGAGGCCCATTGGATGGTTTGGTTTTTAAAATAATCACTCTGGAGAAATGACTGAAGAAGACAGGACAAAGGTGAGCAATCCAGGCAATGAATATTTCAGAAGACAAGCCAGGTGTTAATGGGGCTTTGCCTTGGTGACTAGAGGCAGTGTGGAAATCAAAAGTCAAGTTCCAGGTGTATGTGCAAGGCAAGGCCTGTGGGAACTCACTGAATGAAGTGTCTAGCCCAAAGAAAAGACAGTGTTGAGAATAATATGAAGAGCATAGCCTCCATGTAATAAGTGGACTCCTACTTTACAGTAGAGTCCTCCTGGCTTCTACTTCTGGGATATGAGCTTGAGGTCCTGGTTCACAGAGGGAAGATGCTGCTGTGGTCACAGATTTGGAGCTCAAGGGAAAGAATTGGGTTGAAGATATGATTCTGGCAGCCATTGGTTGACAGACAGGGATGAAGCTCCGCTGATGTGAGAGGAGACAGCAGGAACTGAATTGAAGAGCCTGTGTGTCTGGAAGATGAGCATCCACTGGGACAGCTGGGAAATCAACGGGGTAGACTGTCTGAAGCTAAGAAGAGGAGGTGCAACAGAATAGACAAGATGGTTGGTCCCAATAATAGTCTTGATAAAAGAAGCAATGTCAGTGGAGCTATAAGCATGAAAATTGGGTTGAAAAGTGTAGCAGTGAATGGGCACAGTTCGTGGGCTTTATTGTAAATAAGGGAAGAGGCAAGGGATTTACTTCATGAGAGATGTGGTATCTGAGGAGAATCCTGAGAACAGAAACAGTAATAAAAACCACATATTCAGAAGACAGAGATCCAGTGACACCTTAGGAACTGAGCATATAATAAATATAATAAATGCATGTTGTCTATTTCAAAGGCTGTATAAGAACCAGGTGTTTAATACCATGAGCTAAGTGAACAGTCACTCTGGTCTTTCTCAAACTGCATCTCACAAAGCATTGTGTCATGTCCCCATCTCAAACGTTTATGATGACACCATACACGTCCCGATGGCTTCTCATTTGAGATCAGCTTATAATACTTGCATTGTCTTCCACAATAATAGCTATTGAGTTTGCAAAGTGAAGAAATTGTTGGTGTCCCAGTGAACTCACTTATTTTAGTTCCTGTCACTCACTCATTCTGATGAAATCTGAAGCCAGATGAAAATGCAGATGCTATTTGTGAATTCTGCTGAAATGGTGTAGCAAATGCTCCTCTGTCAAAGGCAATGGTGGATCTTGAGACTCTCAAGGCATTGTCATATACACAGGAAATTCAATCAATGTGTCTCTTAAATTTATCTTCCCTCCATTTCATACTCCTATCTCTCCATATTTTTTTGTATGCAAAGTCAAGGACATGTAATCTTATAAATGTAATGAATAACAGTGGTTACAGGAAACTGAGCAGGGGCAGGACACAAAGCCAGAGGAGTTAGTAACAGAAACTGTTCTATCAATTTAGATGATTAATGCCTTTGGTGATAATAAACAGGGGATACCATGGTTTGATCCTTGTTTGGGAATGATTACTCTTGAGAAGGGAAGCTAGTTGGCAGGTCAGTATTAAGAATGATTATGAGAAGTTGTTTCTGTAAGGGCTGAGTTAAGTCTTTCATAGTAGTAGTACCTTATATGAATGAAAGGTTTCCCTCTGAAACTCTTGGTGAAATTTAAGCTTCATAAATAAGACATTATTACATGAGACCAAGTGAGATCCTTAAAGAGGCTTTGATTCTACCCCCATGAATGTAGCTATCCTTTAATGTAACTATGTATCCATGTAACTAATGGATTTAACTATGTATCCATGCAATATGGATTAATGGGTTGTATTGAGAATGAATCTGCCACCAAAATCTTAGTTTCACTTGGTCTCTTCTCTTCATCATCATAAGATTCTATGTACCACTTCAAGACTCTCATCATCAAGATTTCATTAGATTTGGGTCAGAACCTTTAGGCAAAAACTACTTTTCATTACAATTTATCAAATACATATTTTGTATATACAGTTTAAAACTGCACTGAGATGTCCAAAATGTGCCATGGTTCTTGGCATCTTGAAAATTTTGTACATGTGTGTACATGTATGTGTATGCACACACACACACATACACACACACACACACACACACACACACAAATCCACTGTTGACAATGGATAGGCTGTCATGTAATTAGCTGTTGGCTATATTAAGGCCAATTAATGAATGTGTTGTTCAGTCCTAAATTAGTTTAAATATATATTTGTAGAAATATTAAAATTAGTTGTCCATGAGCTATCTGTTTGGAAACAAATATGCTTAATGTTGAAATGGCTTGAGATGGTGGAATTTGGGTGTGTCCATGATGGGTCATGTGAAATGGTGAGGAGGTACAAAGCGAGCATGGATGTGAAGTAGAAGGAACATGGAGGGCAGGCAGAGCAAGGAGAAGCAGAATGACTCTGTGGAGAGAAGAGGCATCACGAGAGACAGCTCCTAAGCAAACGAATGCAATATGGACGATAGTGGACTTGTGTTTCCTTGGCTTCTGTCTTGAGTTTAGCCTAGGTCTGGATGCATCTTGCAAACTTTAGCTCTGTAACTGGAGTAAACATTTTTGTTTTCCTTTGCAACCAGAAGGGACTAAGTGGGGAGGTGGGGCACATTTTAGCTGCATTTACTCACTTCTTCCTTAAAGCTAAGAGGAAAGAGTAGTGGATGGGAAGGAGACGGTGGGGGGGCAAAAGGGGGAGGAGAAGCAGGGGTATGGGAGGAGAAATGGTGGGGAGAGGTGGGGGATACTGGGGGTGGAGTAAGGAGTGGGGAGAGGCAGGGAGAAGAGAAGCAGGGGGAGGAGATGAAGGGGAAGAAGAGGAAGGGAAAGGAGTCTAAGATTTCACCACGCAGAAGGAAAGATGGGCTGGGTCATTTTTCCTTTAGGAACAAAGCATGTGGTGCAGCCTTTAGACTTGACAGACTCCTGTCAGTTGCTGGATACTGCAGCTTGCATGCTGTAGACACAAAATGAGCAGAAGAGCATGTTTAATTCAAGAACTATTTCATGCTGATGAAACAAATAGATGGCAGAGAGTGGAGTCTAGAACAACCCCAGGGACATCATGGCTTCTCTGAGGCCCCTTATTTACAGTCTTTATCTACTTACCAGTTCTCTTTCATCAAGCTGTCCATCACATGTGCCCAGAGCTCATTCTATAAGAGCAGAGAGGCAATGGCAGACCCATGTCACAGAACTACTTGGATCCCTCTTGCCCCTGCAAACCCATAAAGAACATCCTACTAACTGGCACTGTGGCAGATGTTGAGATCATAAAGATGAAAGATGTTTTCTGTGAGACCTCAGTCTAGTGGCAAACAGTAAGCAGAAAAGCAAGAAAGGATGAAAAGCTAAAAAGTGTCAGGTATAGGTTTTCTATGGGGACCCTGAGGAGAAACCCCCCTCCACCTTAGTTTGCAAGAGAGGTCAATGTAGCTAAGTCTTAAAGGAGGAGAAAAGAAAGCAGAGAAAAAGAAAGCAGAGAAGGGATTTTGAAAGAGACCTCAGCACAGGTATTTGACATTTCTTCCAGATGCATTTTCTGATAGGTTAATTCTAAACCCAAATAATGAATTACCAGCATGGCATGCATCAAGCATCTTAGCAACTGAGCTATTTTTGGATCCACTGCCCTCCTTCATGCTCCTCACATCACGCCACACACGCTGCTCTCCCACAAGTCTTGTGAGGACAGAACTCTCAGCACCCTGAAAGCCACTGTCTGGCTAATGCGGTCTGTTGGTAGGAGTGTTTAGGTTGGGGGATGCTGACAGGGAGAGACTACACTTCTCCATCAGGAATTGACTCAGTTTACAAATTCTAATGGACACCTACAGCTTGCTTATTTGCCTTCCCCACAAGACTGTGCCTTTTCAGAGAATGAGAAGCTTGTCTAATTGATCTTTGTATCCTGGGAGGCTGGCACAGTACCTTGCCAACTGAGGACAAAGATGGGTACACAAATGAGAATCTATCACCTGTAGGGAACAAAGATATTAAAGGCAAACAAACAAACAAACAAAAAAGCTCCTGAGGTTCTGGAGCAATTCCGGACACAGGGATGGGAAGAGCAGCCACAGACATATTTAAGAATAATATAAAGCAGAGTCAGGAGACCTCATAGCCAACAACTATGTCGGAGGTTCAAAGGACGGTGTCTGAATGGAAATCCATCCAGGTTTAGGGAGGTAAAGGGCTCTTGTACAGGGAGACAGGAAGATAGGATACCTGTAATGGAGGCAAAGGGATAGGGATGAAGGGTCCAGCACATCTATTGAAAGACAGGAAAAAGCAGGACTCTGAACAGAAGTAGCAACTAAGTGTAGGCATGAAAGCCTGAAAGAGGAGATGCACGGTGTGGTCAAGAGAAGCTAGAGTTAAATATCAAAGAACCTTGTTAGAACTGTTATGTATCCATTTGGCTAGTCTAGAGCATTCTCATAGTCACTCATCTGAATTGTTGTGAAACAGCTGCAGATGTGATTGACATCCTCTGTCTGCTTTATTTAAGCAAGGAACATTACCTTGAATAGTGTGCAGCATCTCTTCTAGTCATCCGAATAGCAAAGACAGGTTTCCAAAGAAGAGAAGGTCCTTCAAAATGGTAGCACCAACACCTTCCCCAGTTCCAAATGATGACCTCATCTAGAAACTTCAGACTCAATTCCAGCCCAAGTTTCTAGCGTACCAGCTAAACTAGCAAGGCTTGGATTTGCTAGACCCCATGACTCTATGAGACAATTCCTTAAAACAAAATCATTTTACACATACACACACACACACACACACACACACACACACACACACAAAAGAGAGAAAGAGAGAGACAGAGAGAGAGAGACAGAGAGAGAGACAGAGAGACAGAGACAGAGAAACAGAGAGACAGAGAGACTGATTCATATTTGTTCTGTGTCTCTGGAAAATCTTGGGTGATGTAGGCCTTAAAGTCATGCTTGGGTGGCATGGTGTGTTACTAATGCCGTGGTCAATGCTGCCACTCTGCTTGTCCATCTTTGTCTTGTGATGAGATAGGATAAGAAACAGCAGATCTATTTCTGTCATTGGTAATCCCATAGTGCTCTTGAGTTTCCTGAAGTCTAAGACATTTCAGTAAACATCCCTGGGAATTGCTTCCAGACACTGAAAATGAAGCTTGTCGCTGGAAAGCTTACAAAATGGATTTTCCCTTCTCTGGTATCAAGCGGCGATGCTGTGATCACCAGAATTGCCAAACACAGCTCTGTCACATCTAAATCCTTCAAGTGTAATTACGTATCAAAACACAACAGAATTAGCTTTGTGTTTTCAAGAAGAGATGTCATCCAAATAGATTTTTATCATTTCATTTTTATAGCTACTTTGAGGTTTTTATGGTGCCTTTTCATGAGAGTTCAAAATGTGTTGCTGACATTATAATATTAATTTGTCATTCAGTAGCATCACCTACAATGAACATTTATCAGTGTTGAACCAGGTGTTTTGAGAAATACAGAGAATCATAATAATATCTCAGCTATCCGAAATGAAGGGGAAAATCTCATTCTAGAAATCCTGTCTCTCCATTAATTCAGCAAATATTTATGATATGTGTACTGTGTGTCGTGCACTCTGGCAGCTTTGGGATAAAGACATGAATCAAGCATGGTCCAGGCCATAGTATTTATGATATGCAAAGGATAGGAAGATAAACAAACAAACAAATAAAAAAAACAAAAAAAAAGATCCAAGGTGCTATAGATTCTTCCCTACTTTGTACCTTTGGAGCATGAAAAGTCTATATTGTGACAGTGCTACCAGAGGTGGACCTTCAACCTTAGGTCAATCACACATGAAATCACCAGAAATCATGGAGCAAGAGTTTTATGCACAAAGTTATGGAATGATAGAGATCTTATCTTCTGGAAAATTTGTTATAGGTACATTGTCAATCTTAACACTGTGCCTGCAGAAGAGTATTGATTTTTCTGACTAGTTTGGCATCCATTGGTGCCTATAGTGGAAAAGAAACAGTAAGAAACATATCTGAGAGATTAAGCAAGTCCCACATTAGGAAGAGACCTGAATCTGACAGAGGAGACTCAACAGACAAGCACTAGGTAGTCACTTCAGCTCCTGCTACCCAGGCTTCCTAAACTGCTTCTTAAAACCCAACAGTTGTGTTCCATTACACTCTATTGTTCTCTTTCTTGTACACTTTTGATCCAAAAAACGCTCAGCAAAGAAAATCTCAGGACTAGGTGGTTTCACTGTTGAATTTTACCAAACTCTTAAAGGAAAATGAACACAAATCTGAATGAAAGCCATCTGAAAAGTAAATGAAAAATTAAAGCCTTTCCAACTCATTTAACAAAGCCAGCACCATTCTGAATCCACAGAGAAATATAGGCCAATATCTACAATGAACATAGATACGAATGTCAGGACATTAAATCCATAATGTATATACCATGATTGAAAATAGGAAGTTGGTTTAATATTTAAAAGTCAACTGAAGTAATATGCCATATTAATAAAGATTTAAAAGAGCAGTTATCTCTGTAGATACAGACGGAAAAAGCGTATGTCAAGTTTCACATCCTTTTTTGATAAGAAGAGCTAGCCTACTAGGAATACAGTAAAATCTGCCTAGCTTGATGAGGCATCTAAGGACTTGGGTTATAGTTTAGAGGTAGGGCTCTTGCCTAGTACATGTAAGACCACAGGTTCAGCTCCAAGAAGAGAGAGTAGGGGGGACTAAAAAGAATCCCAGAACAACTTATAATGAGTTAGAATACAACACTGGCTTATCTAGGCAAACGTATAGGCATAGGTGTAGGAATAGGTATAGGCATGGATATAAATGATAGAATTGAAAGTCCAGAAATCAACTCATGTATCTATGAACAACTGATCTTCTGCAAAGGTGTCAAGACAATCCAATTGGGTAAATAACAGTCACTTCAACAAATGGTGTTGCGACTACTGGACACCTATACAAAGAAAATGTATTTTGACTACCATATAACACAAGAAAAAATATCTCAAAATGTGTACTATATCAAAACCTAAGTCATAAATATTAAACTCTTTAAAGAAAAGATAAGAATAAAATTTCAAAGCATCGTGTTATATGATTGTTTCTTACATATAACACTAAAAAAATAAGTGGCAAAAAAGAAATTAAAATACTGTGTCATAAATGATACTAAACAAAAAGCTAAACAATAGCAATAACCCAGAGGATGGAAGAAAATACATGTAAGTTATATAACTGGTAATTGGATATAACCGTGTCCAAACTATATATAGCAAACTTGATAATTAGAAGACAAATAAACCCATTTAAAGGTGGGGATTATTAGCTTTTTTAAAAAAAGTATATTATAATGGCTATTAAGCACAGAAAAAGACACCACATTATTCAAGAAAGACGTGCTTAAATCCACAATAACAGGTTGCTTACACCCAGTAGGATGACAAAGATGTCTGAAATAGTAAAGCAACAAAAGGATTTGTTGGTGAGGATGTGGAAATACTAAATATTAATTACTTTTCTGTGATATTAATTATACAACCACTTTGGCAAAGCTTGTCAATTCCTGAAAAGTCTTAGTAGGGTTACTATATGATGCATTCATGATAACCAGAATGCAGGAACAGCCCAGACACCTGCCAGCTGATAAGTGGATGGACCAAATGCATTTCATTTATATGATGGAATACTGTTGAACATTTAAGAGGAGTCGGCCTTGGAGATAACTGTGGAAGAAGGCTATCCAAAGAGATCACATACTGTCTGATTTTTATTCCTATAACACATCCAGAATAGGCAAGTCTATGGAAACAAAATGCAGATCAGTGGTGCCTGGGACTTCTAGGCTGCACAGAGTGAGTACAGACACATTGTTTCCTTGCAGAATGTAGAAATATTTTAAGTTCAGAATTTTGTATTGCCTGCACAGTTCTGTGAATAAACTAAAAATAGTTGATGTAGATACTTCACAAGGATACATCTCATACCAGGGAAGTTGTAACCAATTATGTTAAGAATACACATTTGATAGGCAGCAGAAAATTAGGCATGGAAGTTGTTAAGGGAAATGGATTGTAGAAAGAGGAGAATTACCCAAAAAGTGCCCTGTGATCTTCTTTTCTTGAAGAACAGAGAAGATTTGGTTAACAAAGAACTATTTTACAGAAAATTCCACAGGAAGTTAGCAAATTATCATATTAATGATACCAGTGAAATGTGTTTTTCACAAGAGAAAGTATGTTTATTTTTATTTCTATTAGCTTGTGCAAGACTACCAAGGATTTAGTTTGGGGCATCACCAATAGAGCCTCAGATGTCGATAGATCATTAAAGACACTTGTCCCATTTCAGAGCGAGAGAGCCCTTTCACTCTAGTTTCTCCTGCTGAGTGATTTAAGACAGTTTCCAAGAGGAAACTTTAAGGAACAGAATGAAGCAGATATGAACTGCTCCCTGCACCCGGAAACAAGCTTGCTTCCATCTGTAATTTGTTCATTCCATCACAGAGTTGCACTGAATCTAGGCTGACAAGATTTACTGGATTTAGAAAATAGTTTTTACCCTGCACCAGGCATTTGAACCAGAAAAGGCAACATGATCTATGTGGACCAATGTTCTTTCCTAAAATTGTGTGGTTATGGGGTGGAGCTGGGGTAGGTGGGGGGAGGCTGTAAATATGGGCATTCAGGTAACATGCAGAAGTGGGCAGGAGCTCAAGGTCTCCCACTTAGTTCTCCCATGAAATAACATGGTTATATGCAAAATGGCAGTATATCTGAACTTACTGGCTACTAAGTGAGTCAAATATCATAAGTACTAATTGACTTACCAATTCAAAAGTGGCTTTTGAGGGGCTGGAGAAATGGCTAAGCAGTTAAGAGCACACACTGCCTTTGTAGAAGTCTTCAATTCAACTCCCAGCACCCACATCAGGAGGCTTATAACTGTGTCTTTAGTTAGGACAGTGACTCTCAACGTTCCTAATGCTATGAACCTTTAATATAGTTCCTCATGTTGTGGTGACCCCCAACCATACAATTATTTCAATGCTACTTCATAACTTTAATTGTGCTACTGTTATGAATTATAATGAAAATATATGTTTTCTAATGATCTAGGAGATCCCTGTAAAAAGGTTATTTGACCCTCAAAGTGGTCACGACCAGCAGGTTGAAAACTATTGAATTAGTGGATGTTTCACCATCTTCTGGCCTCTGCAGAAATTGCACAAACCCAAACTCAAGAAATACACATACATCCAATTTAGAAACAAACAAACATCCTCCATATCTTTAAAATGTGGTTCTTGAAAAAGCTATTAGCCCAGTGTAGAGCACTTTGTAAGACAAATTATGTTGATGAACTCTAAGTACTGATTTGTTTTCCCTCCATCTGAACTGTTCCACATCACGATGGTGGGCTCAGTTGAGCATCACAAGTACTTCACCTATCTCAAGGCTTCTTCATGATCCATAAGTGTAGTCATCTGTAAAATCCATGAAAGCATACAGCTGCACACAGCTCTGTGTCAGAAAACCTTTGCTTTGGGGATCATGTCACTTTTATGGGCAGTATGTATAGGTACAATATGTGGAACATGGTTTATTTTCTGGAGCACAGCTTAAAATATAATTTGCATCTCTCGGGCTGGAGAGATGGCTCAGTGGTTAAGAGCACCGACTGCTCTTCCAGAGGTTCTGAGTTCAATTCCCAGCAACCACATGGTGTCTCACAACCATCTGTAATGGGATCCTATGCCCTCTTCTGGTGTGTCTGAAGACAGCTAAAGTGTATTCATATACATAAAATAAATAATAACATTAAAAAAAAAATAATTTGCATCTCTCTTAGTTAGGATTTCTTTGCTGTCAAGAGACACCATGACTAAGGCAACTCTTACAAAGGTAAGCCTTTAATTGGGGTTAGCTTATAGTTTTAGAGATTTAGTCCATTATCATCATAGCGGGAAGCATAGTTGTGTGCAGGCAGATGTGGGGCTAGAGGAGAATTCTGTCTTGATCCAAAGACAGCCAGGAAGAAACTGTCTTCTGCAGGAATCCAGGAGGGATGGCCCAGTGGTTCTTTTCCACACTGAGAGAAGCTTGAGCATGAGAGGAGGATTCAAAACCCACCACCATAATCACACACTTCCACTAAAAAGAGTGCTTCTCCTCTAATAAGGCTATACCTCCTAATAGTGCTACTTCCCATGGGCCAAGCATATTCAAACCACCACAATACCTTAGAGAGATGTGTTTTAGAATGTAAGCAAAATATACATGCACAGCTTTGACTTTTCAAGTTAGCCACAGTCTTAGTGTGTGAGGTTTAAATAGGCATATTTACACATCTCAGCTCAGAGCTGTGTGCACTGACTGTGGGTGTTTACCACACAGCTTGGGAGTTAGCACTCATAGGATCTGGTGTACACACTGATCCTAGGAATTGTTCTACAGTGTTAACTGTCCCAACCTGCTCATGAATGCAAAGGTCTGGTCTAAATAAGTCCATACAAACCATGCTGCCCAAGTATAACTCTTCCTATTCTTTGTTCATCCTGATGGACTTTGACAGACTACCCTGATGCTATAGGAAGAAAGTGAAGACAATAATGACCAAAAAAGGTGTTAGAAGTCACTTCCAGGGGGCTGAGTGCACTGAAACACACTTGTAATCCCATAATCAGACGGCTGAGGCAGGAGGATCAGGAATTCAATGCTAGCTTGGTATAGATTGAGTTAAGGACAATTGAGGTGCATAGAGACACCCTATTAGAATGAAGAGAAGAACATGAAGGGGGTGGAAGTGGAGGAAGAGGGAGAAGAAGGAAAGATGAAGAAGAAGAATATGAAGGAATAAGCAAGGAGGAGGAGAGAGGAGAGTGGAAGAAGAGGAGGCAGTTGTCACCTCTGGGAATATAGCAGTTGATCTGTCAAATGTTTTTCTAACCTAACTGACTTTTGTAAAGCTAAATAAATATTGCCATCATACAGAAGCCATATAATTTTTTAAAGCATACATGAAATTCGTGTGTTTGGAGGTAGAGTATGTGTGTATGGCACATCTATGAGTGTATAAATATGCATGCAGAGGTGCAAACAAGTTATTGAGTGTCTTCTTATAATGCTGTAGAACTTATTGTCCCATGTCAATGTCTATTACTGAATAAGAAGCTAACAGTTTTGACTAGCAAGCTCTTGGTATCCAATTGAATCTATTCCTCAATGCTGTAGTTAGCATGCATAACTCTACTCAACATTTTATGTGGGTTCTTGGGATACAAACTCGGATCTTCACATTTATAAAGCAAGTCCTCTTACTCATTGGGGCCTCTCCAGAACCCTGAAAATTCTTTAAAAAAAAAAAAGAAAAGAAAAAAATCATTGTTCACCACCAGTGAGGGACACTATTACACTAAGGAAATAGTCAGTAGAAATACAGTATTCAATGTCCAGAAAAGCTCAATCATCCACTGCAAAGGCAAAGAAGTAGATAATCATGTAGAAAAATACCCTTATTATTTTTATCTCATTCCATAATTTTTAATTTATTTTTATGTGCATTGATGTTTTGCCTGCATGTCTCTATATCCATGTGAGAGGGTTAGATCCCATGGAACTGGAGTTACATACAGGTATGGGCTGCCATGTGGGTGCTGGGAATTGAACCTGAGTCCTTTGGAAAAACAGCCAATTCTCTTAACCACTGGGCCATCCCTCCAGCCTCTCATTCAATAAGCTTTAAGAACAAGTAATATAAAGACATAAGTGTTTGTGGGAATCACCTACAGTAATCTGAAAACCACAGTATTTGTAAAAATACATGAAAATGTCTTCTAAATGTTTGTAAGACTCACAGACTAACAGTACATTGTGTGTGTCATATAAAGATAGATACCAGCATTCCCCTGTCCCTACTAAAAGTTCATTTTAACTTTTCTGATACAGAAGGATTCACAATACCTGAGGATATAGTTTAATACTGAGGAGATCCTACTTACCTAACTTGAAGTAAGGGCTGTATATCAGGTCAGAGTTAGTAGCCTACTACATTGTCGCAGAAAGCCATTCCACACTGTCTATGTTATACTATAGACAAGATTCTCTTGAGGTCTAATAGCATCAGACCAGCTTGGCTTCCTATAATTAACATGTACACTCTTTCTTCAGCTCTCTTATGTGCCTGCATGTTTCTTGCATTCTTCCTTTTAGATGAACAGGTTTCCAGGAGCTTGAGAGCAAGCACCTTGCTACTCTTATTATCTCAACACCTGCCATGGGGTCTGGCACACAGTAGGCAATCAAGAGTGTTTGACAAATGTCTGGAAAGAAAGAAATTAATGTTCACATTAAACATTCAGGTGCAGGCAGTAGAGCTTAGGTATTGCTAGTGTAGCTATCAGAGCATAAAGAGGAGATATTGCACACATCTATCCACTCTGCAACTTGAGGAAGCTAAATGCTTCATGGGTGCACTGGCTTGTAAAAGTGAAGGTGGAAGGTTATGGAAGCTTGTCAAAACAGAGTAGCCATCCATAACCATTTTCTTATGGTAATTATTTCTTTCAAGATGGTATATTTTCAGCTAGTAACTCAATATACATATCTTTGACTGATGCAAACCCTTAACTCAAGACCCCTGGACTTGAGTACCAGGACACAAACTTACACAGGACTAATAGTTCAATAATCAAATTATAGCCTAAATGTTGGAGGCAGTTGAAATCTAGGAATGGAACTCAAGTCAGCTGGCTTGTGCCACAAACACCTTTACTCATCAGTCATCTCTGCTCCCTTGGTGACTCACTTTGGCATATTTGTTTCCATTTGACCATAAACTGCCTAAGAGAGCCAGACATACCATGTATTTTTTTGTACTGTTGACATACAGCACCACCTTAAACATAGAAGGGACACAAGAAATATCTATTGGATTGATTTGTGGATGGCTATCCTATGAACATTTAATTATTGAAAGTGGGGTGGAAAGAACTCTGGGATCCTTGGCAAAATGCAGACTGGGGAGATCTGGAGAATTCTGTGTCCAACCCATAGTTTGTGGAGCTTAGAGCTCCCAGAAAGAGTTTTCTCTCCAGCTTGTTTTACTTTTCTCATAAGTCACTGGTGTCAATCAGGACTGTTGTTAGATGTATTTGAAAGAAACTTAGACATAGTGGTTTAAACAAGTTTGTGTCTCTCTTCACAGAGTCTGCAGCAGAGAGCCCAGGGCCCTTATAGATGCCTGGTCAGGCTTTCTCTTTTCCTTCTAGGATCCTTAGCATAAGCTTTCTGTCTTCCTAATTGAGAGATGGCTATTTTTGAAAACTGACTAGAAAGAAGAATAAATGATAAAATGAAATAAGAGAAGACAGCCATGTCTTTCTTCTATTGAAAAAAATCCCTTCCAGAATACCTTCTAAAAACTTGTTTATGGTTCAATGGCCTGGACTGAATTCCATGGCCATCTGAGGACAGAAGGCTATTCTGAGCAGGTAAGTGTTACTTTCTTTGCTTTGCCTTTCAAACTAGAATGAGTGCCTTGGTCACAAAGTGGAATGTCCAGAACTGTCTGCCACATACCATCTACCTCTACCTAGAAGAATCCCTGTAGTAGGCACAGTATCAAAGACCTGACAGCACTGTGCTTCTCCAGTGCTCAGGAGTCCTGTTGACTGTGTCCTGCAGTCTTTCTTATTTTCTGTCTTCTCTCATGGTCAAATGTTTGTCCTGAATAACTTCTATGGTACCTGACCTTGAACAGTTACTACTTTCTTTTACTTTTTTTGTTGATGTCAACGCTACTAGTGAAGGTTCCATTCAATTATTAGGTATCCATTGAAGCCCCCAACTTCTCTTGAGTCAACCTTTTGCTGTGTAAAGAATTCGTAATGTGAATAGTTGTGCATGATCCTGTTTCTTTCATTAGGAGGCAGATCTTGAAGACAGTTCTGTCTTCTCTCCTTCCTTCCTCCTCCTGTCTGCAGTCTTTCTTTTTCCCCTTCCTTCCTTCTTTCTTTCTTTCCTTCCTTCTTTCCTTCCTTCCTTCCTTCCTTCCTTCCTTCCTTCCTTCCTTCCTTCCTTCCTTCCTTCCTTCCTTTTTTTTTTGTAGCCAGATGCCATAGGAAAGAGCAGCCATATGTAAGTATTTTGGGACTAATGTTATACTCTTCTGATTCTTCTAGCATTTTGCCACTTCCTGATCTAATTTAGTGCCTGGCTCCTCTGCGGAGGTCTTCACATAAAATTCATGGTCTGTTATAAGTGTTTCTTCTTTTTGCTTATGATTATTCTTGATGGTGGAAGAAGAATTTTGTTTAGAGATTTGGATGGTGACTGAAGCGAGTATTAAAGATAACCCTCAGCTACTGTTTACTTCTAATGCCTTTCTGAACTGAAAGCTATAAGCACACCAACAATTACTAGATGTGACAGTACCTCTAGATCCTTTCTCATACATCCTTTACCTGCACCCATCCCTCCTCATTTCCTAATATTTACTCTTCTTGCTCTTGTTCCCACAGAATATGTTATATTGTACCCACACATGTATGTATTTACATAAATCCATTTAGTTTTAACTGTCAGTTTTTTCTTTCTTATTTTTATTTTGTGGTGGATAAGTGCATTAAAATGCAATTTATAGTGAAAGTATAAGACCCAAGCCAAGCTCCAGTGCTTCACAATGGCGATTCTAACAGCATCGATGTTCATTGAGATGTATGGACTTTGGGTCTGGCTAACATCACAAAATAACTTTTTTTTAAAAAAATTTGGAAGCACTTTATATAATAATAAGTATTAATTTATTTTTTATATAAAAGAGCAAAACTATAACATTGAGTCAAAACACAACTGTGGTACTTGGAATTAAAAAAAAATGTTCTCAGTGCCAATGTTAGATATGTAACTAACAGCTATGTTTCAGTATTTCATATTCACTAGATTTTTCCAACACACACAAAAGCCAATCCAGAAGTTGTTTCCTGTGACAGCAGGGTTATTTTTAAAGCAGGTGTTCTTGCAAATGAACTTCATTGTGCTTGCTTTCTAATCTTGCACTGTCAACAAAAAATACACTGTCAGTGTGTTGGAACACTGCAACAAAAATTCAAGTTTCTCCTATGGCTTCTTTATTAGGAAATATTTGCATACTGAATTCTTGGCAAAGGACTGTAGCTTTTCTAATTTTGGAGTGTGTTGAGCGAGCAAAGCAATGTGTGAACAAGCTGGAGACTTGTTGGTTTCCTTGCTACCTTTTATCCTGTTTATTGAGCCTATATCAAGCTACCTCTTCTCTCTAGCTGTTTTTAAGACCTCCTCAAGTGCATAATGTATTGTGCTTCTGTTTTAATTGGAGTAATATCTGAGAAAGAAGAGAAGCCCATGTCCTGACATGTAGTACAATCCAAGACTGGCCAGAAGAAGGTTATTCTAAAGGTGGATGCTCTAAGATGCCCTTCTAAACCTGATTCTTACAGTCCCAGAACAGATAAGCTACTCAGCTTGGTTTTCTTCAGTGTGGAAAGATGAACCCTACTCCTTTCTCCTAATAGATTTAGGCTTATGGAAGCACAGCCCTGAACAGTTATAGGCATCCTTTAAGCAGACTTATTTCTCTCTGTTCCACTCTAATTATACCCCTTCATATCCCATATTCTTCTAAGCTGAAGAATTATATCCAAAGCTCCATCACCAATAGAACCAATAGACAATGCATTTTAAAGACCTTTGCACTAAAATAAACTCAACCCAGGAAGCCTTGCTAAATCCTTTTTTTGTGTGTGTGTGTCACTTAATGTTTTGTTTTTCTGCATTCACAAACTTCATTATCTGAGCTTCTGGCTGTTATTGCAGCAATAACTACAATATACAGTTTTAATTTTTCCCTCAAAAGTATTTTAATAACTCTATGGATCCTGGGATCTGTGTTTTAATAAATTTTTTCTCAGTGTTCAGGTCATTACTGAGAACACATAAGAAGCTCAACAGATGTTTAATAAACAGACAAAAACTAATTCTCTATACATACATATATAAATGCACGTGCATGTATAGCTATCCACATGTGCTTGTACATTTAGCTTTTCTTGGATTGATATCTTTGACAACCAAACCTAGTAAAGGTCTGCATCTGTCAAAGAACAACATATGTGAAACTACTGTACCCAGCCAGAGACTAAAATGTTAATATGATGTTTTTAAATATATCTCACAAGCTTCAAAACAGAGCTCTAAAATGCAAGTAGGCAGCAGAAGCACCAGAACTGATCTCCACAAAGCTAATTTTCAAGAGGGTAAAAATGTATGTGCCATCATAATCAAACAATTAGAGAGCTCTATCCTGTCCCCATTTCTCCCAATAAAGATGTAGCTTATACAGGCAACTGAACTGTTAACTAATAGTACACAGATTACACTTCTACACAATGGGTAAGTTAAATAATCCTCTTTAATTCAAATATATTTACAGTCTCTGAAAGCCTTGGGAATTTACAAAAGCTAAAGTTGCATAAAATAAACATAAAGATTCCTATGAGCTGTCAGAAAATACAACTGATTTCTGTATTTTATGTCATCAAACAATGGCATTTTTTTTACATTTTTGTACAATAAAAATGAAGACATTGAACATATTTTGTGGGATTTTCTTCCATGATTAAAGCCATCTCCAGCTCTTTTGACATTTAAATGATATTTTCTACAGCTTATGTAATGGTGTGTCATTCTTTGCCTTTAATTCGTAGTTGTAAAATTTGCACTGTGTCCTTTGTTTCCTGGTTCTCTATTTTTAACTCTGGGAGGCTTTGCTGACCTTTCCTAGTGCCTGGCCCTCTCTGAGGCAATTTCTTTAAATAGTTGGTCTGGCTGGATTTGGAAGATTGACATTGTATCAAAGGGTGACTGGTGAGTGGTATAAACTACCAGGTAACAACCTGAGCTTCCACCCTTCTTGTCATCTTTATCTAGTAAGAATAGATTAAGATGAGCATCAAGGAAAGCTATCAAGAAGAAAAGAAGGTACCTACTTTCAAAGGATTTTCTGTGTTTTGTCTACACATCCTGGTGGTTTGAATGACACATATTCCCCCATAGTTCCATGAGTATGAACACTTGGTCCCCAGTAGATGGTACTTTTTGGGAACATTATGAAATGTATAGGAGGTGTGGCTGTTCTAAGGAAGAATGAAACGGGTGCCAGGCTATTCTTTTCTATTCCCACTTTCTCTTTTCTCTGAGCTCCCTACAGGAATGAAATGTGATCTTTTTTTTTTTGGGGGGGGGGGGGGGGTTTTCGAGACAGGGTTTCTCTGTGTAGCCCTGGCTGTCCTGGAACTCACTCTGTAGACCAGGCTGGCCTCGAACTCAGAAATCCGCCTGCCTCTGCCTCCCAAGTGCTGGGATTAAAGGCGTGCGTACTGCCAGTCTCATCTTATGCTTTTTCTTTCATGTCTTCCCTAATATAGCGGATTGCTATCCCTTCTAGAACTGTAGACTAAAATAACCCTTTTCTTGTTCTACATTGTTTTTGGTCAGGGTAGCCGATTGTAGCAAGAGAAAAATGAGCAATACATTTGTTATTGATTTTATCTGTATATTTATCATGTCTGTACGGTAAAGCCTAAATTTGACTGACTTGAATTTGCCTTGATAATTGACATATTCTCTTATGTCAAATCTAATACTACTACCACTTTCATTACCACCACAACTATCAGTCTTCTCTGAGTACCTTGAATGAGTTAAGAATACAACATACAATACAATGGGAACTATGGAGGAATTTATTTTCTCTCAAATCATTTCTACTTCTCCTGGGACTAGAGCTGTAGAGATACCAGACATATAGCCCTGGAGCAGATGTGTCTTTTTTTTTAGAAAAATGACTTCAAGGGTTGTTCTGAGCAATGAATACACATTCCCTAAAGGAAAGCTGTTGACAGAAGGTTCTCCAAAAATGTCCAGGTCTAAGTGCCACTTAATGGTTGAAGATAAAATACTAAATAACAAAAGGACATTGCAGATATTATTGAAGTTCCAAACCTTAAGATAGAAATCTGATCATAGATTTTCCTGATAGGTTCAATATAATTCCAAGAGCTATTATGAGAGAGAAAATTTTACTTAAGAAAGAGTAAAATTAATCAAAAGAGAAAGACAGGCAAACTCAAGGTCATAGAATGATAGACTTTCACTAGTTTGAGTACATGGGGAGCAACACGACTAGAAAGAGGCTAACACTGAGGAGCTGGTTTTGATGAGAAAGAAAAACTTGGTCACAAGGAACTAAAGAGAATGAGAGTATAATCTGAAAGTCCCCAGAAAGAAAGCCTCAAAAATAGATCTTAGTTTGGAAAGTAAGCTGTGGACTCAACTGATCCATGATCTATTTGGGCATCTACTTTATAGAAAATGCAATAATAAATAAGAACTGCTCTAAGTCATTTGCTTTTTTTGGCAATGTGATAGAATAGAATATCAATCCAAAGGCTACAACAAGATGCTTTGGGTCTCAATATAAACTCTTTCATACAACATACTATTAATAGGTACATAAACTAGAAACTAAGCCAATAACTTTTTATGGCAGTCCAAAATCCTCCAAGGAAGGCAGAGGATCAAGATACTTGCTCATTTGTTTGTTTACTTGTTACATGGTACTACAGCCTATTTCATGACAGGCGGCGTTCTAACTTAGTTTTATTGAAAACAAAAGTCCTAAAGAGGTTCTTACTGGCCTGAGAGAAGCAGAAGTCTATCTTGGTGATTTGAGTTTAATCCCGGTGCCTACAGAGCCTACAAATGCGAACAAGCAAAACTACCTGAACTATATTAATTAGATCAATTAAACTAAACAAACATTTCTGTCCTTGACCATTAGTGAATGTGTGATACAGAGATAAGAAGATGTAATCTCTGACCCAAGAATCTTGACGTGGTAAAGTTCCCACATATAGCACAATACTGAGCAGAAACGCAGTGACTCTATATCAGATGGATGAAGCAGGAAGTACTGAATATGAATTTACCCATTTCGTCATGAAAATGAAGATTCCTGGCCACTTTCAAGCTCCTTACCACTGTCAGATTAACGAGAGTCAAACCATTTGAATCCTACCTGCCAGACAATCCAGTCCACAGTGGCCTCTCCTTCATAGACTTCTGATTTGACAGAACTTGCAAGTTTTATTCCATCATACCCACTAGTATTACTCACTGTGAACTGCATCATCACCCTGCTACAGGATGCTTCATTTGGGAAAAACCAACCCTTTATTCTCATTGTTTTCTGTCAAGAAAAGGAGCTTCTTGAGAGCAGAAACTGCATCACAGTGTCAAAACCATAAGCACCTGGGTTGAGCAAGGCTAGCTCATTACACAGCATCTGAGTTTGAGTCAGTCAATCTCATATGATGGTGGTTTCGTTCTTTGTACTATGGGGATGTTGGAGTTTGCCTTCTTTCTTGAGTTGTTTTGAAGATTACAGTCATTTATATATGCAAACAAAGAGTTTCCTGGCACAGGGTTAGTGCTTGCTAAATGTTGTTATATATTTGATATCACAGTGTAGAGCCTCTGACAGTGACTATATTTGAGATGTTTGTTAAGAATTTGCTAAAGCTTGGTCATTCATTACATGGAGAGGGGAAAGGTGATGAAAGATACATCTACTTTGAACCATTTCTGTTATTTTCTATTTTTACACCTTGTTTTTGATGGGCTGCTAAAGATGATACATAAACATCTCTTAAGACTACTAAACGCCAATTTCCGACAAATCTGGAGACTCTTGATATAGTACAGACTGCAGCATTAGCCACCTGGGTGACCTCAAGCAAGTCACTTGATGGTTCTGAATCACTATTTCTGCCCCTCTGTGTTAGGCATAATAATACTGCACTATGCAGCTCAGCCTTTCTAGTTTCTAAATGAGTGGATTAGAATAAGTGACTCAGCCAGTGACTCACCACACTCCGGAGCTCTGTCCCCAACTTCAGTGAGAAACTCAAGCAATCTACTGCGATCTCTCTCAACTTTCTGCCACCTTCAATGTCTTGGCCATGAACAAAGGCTTTGAAATGCATGCTTCTGTGTCACTCTTTTGGAGGATGAGACAGTCCTTCTAATCAGTCTCTACCTCATCACTATGCTCTTGATCCCCTTCCTTCCCACACACTCTGAGGCTATGAATGTGCCCAAAGGGCAGACACTTGACTTTACTGTTCGCCCTCAGCCATCCCCTCAATTCATGATCCTTTGGCTCAACTCTCATTAACATCCGGTTTCCTTCCTTCCGCTGTGACTTCAATCTTGCATCTCCCTAATCTAGTATCTAGTACCTAGTATCTAATATCTAGTATCTAGTATCTAGTATCTAGTATCTAGTATCTAGTATCTAGTATCTAGTATCTAGTATCTAGTATCTATCTAGTATCTGTTGTCTTCTTCAATAATTCCCCCCAACCCCTTGCCATTTTTCCCCACATTTAAACAAATTTTTTTCTATCAAAGAGCAAAGAGGTAACTCTCATTGCTAAACATGAATTTTTTTCCTAAGTGTTAGGTCTTTTATATCTGTAACTCTTTTTAGGAAGTAAGTGTACTTCATTTATCTATATAGCTTCAAAGCATAGACCAAAGCAAATTATTTTCCATGGAATGGACAGACAATAAAGTTTTAAGAAAGAAAAATTAAAGAAAGGAAGGAAATATAGAGAATCAAATATTGTATAAACTATCTTTTCATGTATTTGACCATAGGGGCAAAATTATAGAATAGATATTTTCTTTTTATGTTTTATAAATGTGGAATTAAACTTACATATGATAAAACCACCAAATAACTTAAGTGAGTCAGGGCTATTTATTATATATTCTAGGAATAGGATTCACCCTTACCCTACCAAACCACATTGACATTCTTTGGATGCCAAATCTAAAGATATATGTGAAATAAGAATGTAGTATCTGATATTAGTAGGAGTTTCTTAGGCTCTGAAACATGAAAGAGAGAAAAATCAAATGCAGGGGAAATAAAAGAGGGGTATGATGTTTCTGAGAAGAGAGAATGGGACACGGTACCTTTGAGAGCTCGGATGTTTTAAGTGCCATGTCTATTTTTGTGCATTCTGTTATGAAGTCGAGAGGATGATAAGCTATCCATGATTGCATTGGATTGTTCAAAGCAATTCTGTAATGCCAACTCTGTAATTCCCCACCAACACACAATTGTTTCTCAGACTCACTCAGTCTGTCTTCCCTAGGAAGCCAGCATGGTTCTGGCATGACAGTAACTGGTTCTTTAGGTCTTTCACTGGCTCATCTGTAGCCCTATTTAATTCTAGAGATATCGCCACCTTTTAACATGAGCCTCAGCAATCCTTTTCTCTACTTTTGTCTGTATGACACTTGAGAAAGCAATCTATACTTTCCTCTGTGTATCATTTCCCTTTTCTCCCATTGAAGTGAGAGGCAGGTTCGGAGCACTTTGTCCAGGTAAAGGTGGGGAAGAAGAAAGATTTTAGAACAGTGATAAAAGAGCCATAATGAGGGTGGGAAGGTATCCAGCTTCCAGCTTTTTCTCATCCCTTATCTGGGGTCCTGAGAACAGAAAGCTCCTGGGAATTACTTCCTATTAAACGCTACAATGGAGAGGGCTTTGTGGCTTCTAAACAGATTGGGTCAGAGGAAGCTGGCTTAAGCTCCCCAGGTACCTGTCACAGCAAGAATGCATTAGCAACCTTTCAGAGAGGTCCTAAAGAGGCAGGAGAATCAAAACTAGAGACTTCTTCTTATGGTCATGTCATCTGTCATTCTGTAGGGTAAACAGTCAAACTTAGGTGTCTGGCTTATATTCATCCTTGGTAACAAAATCCAAGATCTGTGTGTCACTTTAAGAGCAAAAACATCAAGAAAAACTAAAGTTGAGTTTTCTACCTGGTAAAGGACACCGAGGCAGGACTTACTAATGATATGTTGGTGAAGTTGAAGACTGTGGTATTTATTCTAGTCTAAGCAATCATAATTAACATACATTGGGATTTCATCCAATACCTGATTGATAGTGATATTCAAAAATACTCATGGTGTGTGAGGAGGGAGTTTCATCTGAACTTTAGAACTCCATGAAACACTATCATGTAAGGCAAATATGGGCAGTGCTGGACAGAGGCTTACTTGCTGACAGGAAATAGAGGCAACCTGTCCACTTCTATATTCACATCTTTTCTCCCTGGGTGCCCTTCCATGTTGCTCACTTTAAACAAAATCACAAAAATTCACTATGGAAGGAGATTGCTGGGCCACTGACTTGTTGCAAGTATCTCTGCTTATATGACTCTTTTATTTAGCCATTTTAGAATTGACTTTCCTCAACTTCATGCGACAGCTGAATCTCCTTGTGCTAAAAGCCCATCAAACAAGTTGGACAATGCTGGCCTTCCATGTGTCTTGTACTGAATGATTGCTGAAGTGAAGTGGAGCTGCCATTCTATGCAAACATACCCAGCACAAATGTAGCCCAGTCTGGTTACTTGAGTTGCTCAGCCCTGTGTGCAGTGCAGACAGAAAGCAATATGCCTGAAGTCTCAAGGTATGCAATTTAAAATCAATGAGGAATCTCACTCAGAAGGGAAATTGTCATTGGAGTTGGATGGAGGGGGATAATAGGGTGAGAGAGGGGATGGGAAGTGGAAGGGGGGATGAAATGCAGGGGAAGTGAATGAAAATCAGGGGTGGAGGACATCTCTAGGATGTCCAGAGACCTAGGATGGGGGAGGCTTCAGAGAGTCTATGATGGTGACTCCAACTGAGGCTTCTAGCAATAGGGGATATGGAGCCTTAAGTGCCCACTTTCTATAGGCAGGCAGGACTCCTAGTAAAAGGTTAAATACATCAACCCACCAACATACAAAGCAGACATGCAGCTTGGTCTTCATGCAACAACTGGAGCAGGTGCTTACCATGACTTTGTTGCTTGTCTATGGAACCTGTAACCCTAACTGAGCTGTCTTGGCTGGCCTCAGTGGGAGAGGATATATCTAGTCCTACAGTGACTTGAGGTGTCAGGGTAGGTTAGTACCCAGGGGAGACCTCACCTTTGTCAGAGATGAAGGGGAGGGAAGAATGAAGAAGGGACTGTGGTGGGGCTGAAATGGGTTATAAATTGAATACATAAATTGATTAATGGAAAAATAAGAATTAAACATTTCAGTCTTATGTCTTTTCTAGCCCTTCACTTAAAACCCCATTTGAAGCCAAGGGACTCCTAAAACAATTCTTTCTCTCTTAAGAAACATTGATTTCTAGGCCTTTCTAAGGCTTCCATCAGTGATCAATGCCAACACCAAATAAGAACAAAGAGATCCAGCACAGGTATATTACGATCTTTTATTCCACTCTCATCTGCCACATGACACACCTCTGTCATGTAGATGCCAACATGTAGCATCTAATTATGAAAACTTCCCTGCAACATATTTTCTACCATTCCTGTTTATCAACTGGTTAACTTCACCCAAGGACAACTGACAGCTGAGGACCATTACATAAAATTGCAACTAATCAAAATACACATTTGTAGAGCCCATTCCCTAAAGACGCATTTGCAAATCACCTAACCCATTAGAAAAGCTGGGTTTGAACTTAGAACTCTCAGACGCCAAAGTGTCTCTGTTTCACCCACTCTCCTTGTACTGTTCCCTATCAGGCTCCTCTTCAGCACAGGACAATAACTAATATGAAAGCCTGCTGAATTTCCTTATGATTTTTCAGGGCCTCTTGAGGGCCATCATAATCTTATTAAACTATATATAAAACCAAATCACTTGATTGCTTAAGAAAAACCCATCACAAATCCAGTAGGATTTTCATCACATAAACACAACACAAAAGTACCTCTCAGAAGCATTGAGATTGTTCTACAATGAACATTTATAGCTTTAAGTGCCTACACTTAAAACATCAGAAAGCATCTCTTGGACAACAGTGGCCAACAACTCAGAAGAGGGCTTTTTAGGCTTGGTCTTGGAGTTTTTTGTTAAGTGGCTTTTGGCTTTTGGGGAGATAATTGTCAGCCCAAATGAGAAAGTTTTATTAAACTGTATATGTATATTTATATACCAAGTAACATGTATTATAGGTATTTTAGGTATATAGTTAATAGTATGAATCCTTATGGCTTTTTCAAACATTCGTAGTGTTATTTTATCCTCCTTCTTCTGTATTTATCTCTCTCCCCAAACATTACAGACTATTGTTGTTGTCCTTGGTCCTGGTGCAAAGGTAGAATGTAAGTTTCTATTGCTGAAGATGCCATGAACTCCAGATGCAGTGCCCAGACCCCTGATCTAGAACTGATTTGAAGGCCTCCTTCTTTAGGACTACCTATAATGGCATTAGAAGATATCATGCAACTTCCAAATGAGGGAAGCAACCAAAAGTCAGAGCTCACTATGATGGCTATGAGTCATGTCAAGGTTGAAATGATAACCCTCAGGGTTCAATAGCGGCACTTGGCAGTAACTAAGAGCGGTCTCATTGGACTTAAAGACCTGCTTCACAAGAGGGATACAATGCCTGTACTGGAAATTGAGCTAACTACCCAGCACTAGTGAAGTCATGTATCTTAGAGGAATACCTCTAACTACCACTTTAATAAGCCAGCATAACCACTAACAATGTTCTAAATATTTATCCTTTTATCTTCAGATAAATATATTCCTTACAACTCATCAAAGAAACATGTCTTTGTGACAGCTGAGGACCATTACATAAAATTGCAACTAACCAAAATACACATTTGTAGAGCCCATTCCCTAAAGACCCATTTGCAAATCACCTCCTGGACCCCAAGCTCAGGAACAACTGAAGAAGAGGGGGTAGAAAAAAATCATAAGAGCTAGGGGAGAAGGGAGTTTCTGTGACACTGTGTCTCCTAAAAATGTTAGAAGCTCCACCCATAAAGTCTCACCAACATGACTGACAAAGCACGAGCTGAACAAGAATAATAATAGACATTCTAAAGTAGACAGGGGAAAGCTCATGAAGCCTCCTCCACGCTACAGAAAAATCTACAGGGATCTAATAGAGGAGAGGTAGCCTTCTCCAGGAAGAGCATACTAACTTGTTACCTGATACTAAATGGTTAGCCCTGACATACATACATACATACATACTCACATATACATGCATACATACATACATACATACATACATGTAATATTATACAGAATGAGAAGGTTGTATTTATATATTCTGGAATTTATAGGGATTTCTAGGAATACATATATATATATATATATATACATATACATATATATATATATATGTATATATATATACATATATACATATATCATGAGAACAAGTAGATGTATATGAGAGTGTTTTAGGTGAGGGATATGATATAATAATATTATAATCTCAAAACTAAAAGAATTAATTATAAGAAAGTTAAAAGTAAAAAAGAATTAAATCTACAGACTATGTAAGACTAAGAGTAAGCCTAATATAAAGTATAGATTTGAGAAGATGATGTGTTCAGGTATAATCACTAAGTACAACATGTACCACTGGAATGATGATAATGGGAGGCCATGGGAACAAGGAATATGTGGGAACTCTGTACTTTATGCTCAATGATCAATTTGAACTTAAAACTGTTCTAAGAAAGATAATCTTGAAAAAAAATTAAAAAGAAAAATACCACAAAACTTAGAAGCATTCTCCAAAATGATATAATACAAAAATATGGAAAAACAAGAACTCACCAAATCAAACTCAGTGAATGGTCGGCACAATAAAAATCAGAGGATAAATCAATGAGTTAAAAAAAATAAAACAATACAAAGAATCAGTGACTTGAAGAGCTGGTTCTTCAAGAAGATAAACATGATTGAGAGGCTCTTGGCTCAACTAATCAAAAGAAAGAAAGAAAGAAAGAAAGAAAGAAAGAAAGAAA
>NW_021604579.1:16331280-16360098 GCF_004785775.1 Grammomys surdaster
AGGGAGGGAGAGAGAGAGAGAGAGAGGGAGAGAGAGAGAGAGAGAGAATGTAAACGGACAGAATCAAAAATGAAAACATTGCAATAGACAACAAACAACAAAGAAATTCAAAATATTATAGGAGTGAATACTTTAAAAATCTGTACTCCATTAGGTTGGAAAACTTGAAAGAAATGAATGAATTTCCAGGTTCAGTCAGACCATCAACATTAAACCAAGTAACACTCAACAACCTAAACAGACCCATAACAGATGAGGAACTTGAAATATTAATAAAAGGCCTTCTAAGTGAGAAAAGTTAGGGGTCAGATGGATTCACAGCTGAATTCTTCTAGACTCTCAAAGGAGATCTACAGCCAATCTTAAAATATTTTTTAAAATAAAAACACAAGAGTCATTCTCAAACTCCTTCTACAAAGCCAATGTAACTCTAATAACAAAACTAGAGAAAGACACAACAATAAAAACAACAAAATACAACTATAGGCCAATATCCCTAATAAAACATAGATTTAAATATTATCAATAAAATACCTGCAAACAGAATATAGACATACATCAAAAAGACTATCTACATGACCTAGGTGACTTTACTCCTAAAATGCAGGGATGGTTCAACATACCCGAGTTAATAAATGTAATACACCACATGAAAGGACTTAAAGGCAAAAGCATATGATCATTTCAATAGACTTAGAGAAAAGCCTGTTAACAAAATCCAACATGCTTTCGTGATAAGAGTTCTAGAAAATGTAAGGGTAGAGGGAACATGCCCCAACACAATAAAAGCTATGTGCGAAACCCACAGTTAACACCATCCTAAGTTGAGAAAAGCTTGAAGCAGTTCCACTGAAGTCAGGACAAAGGCAGGCATGGACACTATCCACACTCCTTTTCAGTAGAGTGCCTGAAGTACCAGCTGGAGCCATAAGGCAAGGGGAGGATGTTAAAGGGATACAATTAGGGAAACAAAAAGCCAATCTATTCCTATTTGCACAAAATAAAGTCCAAAGTCTACTTCAAAGCCCTCGAGTGAGCAGCTCATCTGTGTTACTCCTGGTTGATCGGCTCCAGCAATCCTTCGTTTCTGCTCTTCCCGGATCACCTCATCTCATAGGGCTTTAAATTGGTCTTTTGTTCCAAGGTTCCTCTCGATACTCAGATACCAGCTGAAACAGATGTTGCCACCCCATGTTCATTTATTGACCCTTTTGGTACTCCTGGTATAATAAAACCTACCAGTAAGCTGAGACCACGCCTCTCATTGGCTGTCTTATCTCCATTGATTACCATAATGTGTACTACAGAGTAGGTCCTCAATACTATTGTTTGAGGTGAATTGTTACTACAGATTGTGTGACCCTAATCAGAAAATCTGGCCAAACTGCTCCAGAATGCAAGAATTTTTAAGTGGCAACTAGAAAACACAAGTGGAAAATTCCACACCATGACATTTTTTTTTCAGATACAAAATCTTTTAAAACATAAAAAGTTATAAATAAGGTGTCTATGACAAATTTTGTATTTATAATTGTGACCCATTCAGGAATGAGGTAAATATCACATTATGCACATGGAAGTTAGATTCTGAAATCAAAGATACTCTTTTTCCCCAACCATTTCAGATAAAGGGTATACAACTTCTACTAGAAGAAATGTAAAATATCTGCTCATCACTTCTTTTCTAGTTAGTAAAATATTTGGCATTTGCAAAACACTGAATGTTAATATCAGCATTGTCTGAGTTTCCCATTTACATTATTTGACATATTTTTTATCACAAATGCTAATTTTCTCTTATATACATAGTGTCTCATTGTCTGTGTATGCATGTGCACATATTGCATGCATGTACGTTGGGGAACTGTCCTGTGTCTGTGCTTTTGGTGTGTATGTGTGCATGTGCAGGGAGTCTTGTGTGTGTGTGTGTGTTGTTGTGTGTATATAGGTGCTCTTGTAGATGACTGTCTCTTCATTTCAACCAGCCTCATTGGGCAGGAGTGCCCCTGTTTTTGCCTTCTTCAGCATCATATCAGTAGTTACCAGCTTGTGTATCATTGCCTAGTTTTTCCTTAGGCAAGGGCATTGAACTCAGATCTTTATGCTTACACCTCAAGTACCCTTACTCTTACCCCCACCCCAAAAACACACAAGAGTTATTTCCTAAGCCCTGCACAATTCTTGATTCAGTATCTGATTTTTATGTTATTGTTTTTTTATACATATTTTTTCCATAAGTAATTTGTGTGTATGTGTTTTATTTGTTTTTGTTTTGTTTTATGGTAATGTCTTATTTTGCTTGTCTAATTTTTGTTACATGTAGAGAATAGTAAGGTTAAATAAGTATCTGCTTAGTGGAGTGACTCATTAACAAGGTTCTCTTAAGATAAATGGTGTAAATGTCTACTTCTAATTGGTGATGATGACAATCTCCATCCCCTCACTAGTCCCCCCCCCTTAGGTTAATGATAACAGTTCGGCCCATTTCCCTTCCTTTAGACCTAGTTCTGTATAACCATTCAACAAAGGCTGAGAACCTCCAGTTGTCAGCCTGGGACTGAGTTGATAAAATGACTTTGTAGGGACAGTTCTAAATTTGTACCCACTTCACATTGTTGAACTGTTATAATATGCATGGCATCTAGAAACAATCTCTGGATGCCACCAGGAACCCTGTGTTGGACTTGGAGCCTTCATTATAAAAACAAATTGTCTTGACCTGGAGAGATGACTCAATCAGTACAATGCCTACTTTGCAAGCAGGAGACCATGACTTTAGTCATTAGAATCTGTGTAAAAAGTTGGGGTATAGCGGCCTGTACTTGTAACCTCAGTGTTGGGGAGTACAGATAAGATCCTTGGGGCTGCCTGACTAGCTAGCATAGCCTGCTTAGTGACTGTCAGTCCAGGGAGGGACTCTACCTCATATAAAGGTGGATGATACATAGGTGACAACACCTAAGGTTGTTCTCTGTCCTTCATGGTAACATTCATATCTGCATAGATGTACACACAGAGGCATATGCAGAAAATAAAATAGAGTTTCTAGAAAATGTAATAAGCCATTAAATTTTGTAAATAAGAGGTTTAGTGTCTGATGTTTGGGTGGGAAATTGCACCTAAGAGGTAAAGAGAAACAGAATCAGAGAGAAAGGTGAACTGTGGTTTTGTAGCATGGGAGGCTTTCACTGAGTCTGCTGGGATTCTGGGGATAGCATGGTCTTTCAGTGATGTCCGAAACCTACACTAAACATAAGACACATCAACTAATGATTGCATACTACTGTCTCCCAGGAGGAAGTATGGTCCTAGACAATAGCACACAATTTCTATCGTCAGAAAGCAGCTGAGAAAGTAAGTACAGGTCAGACCTTACAGAGATCTGAGTAGTGTGCTTCAAAATATGACACATGGTGTTTATTATGGTCTTTAGCTAATTTCAAAAGAGATCATGAATGCAGACAATATCTAGTCTAGCCCTTAAAACTTTTAATCAATGAGTAGTTGTCATATAAATGAATGAATGAATGAATGAATGAATGAATAGCTGCTTGAAGGTTTTTATGATATCTGAGGTCATATTTTGTCAGTATTTGCAACTTCCTATGTTCCTATTGTCAGTTATGTCTTTTAAAAGATCTTCCAGATCTCTTGTACAAGATCTGCTTCTATTTCACAAGTCAATCCATTCTCTCACCTTCTTTGGCTGTCAGTCTATGATTCTAAGTCAATTCTAATTCTAATTCTAATTCTAAAGACCAATAGTCCTAACAAGCTTTGATGCTTGTGCACCATAACAGTTACCAGTATGGCAAGATATTTCTATAGGTGCAACATTTATATCTTGGTGGTAACCAATAGCTGTCTAACTGGACCTAAGGTGCACTTAACAGAAGGGAATTCATGCTTGGTACTGTAAACCTGGTGAACTACCTGGGGTTAGTGAGGTCACGTACCATAAGGGAGAATGTATTGCTGCCATGTTACTAAAGTAGTATAGTTGAATGTGTTGCTGCCATGTTACTAAGCTAGTATAATTCCTTACTACATTCTAAATATTTATACTCATATCTGGAACTAAGTGAAGCTCTCAGCCCTCATCAAAGACGCTTCTATTTGCAGCATACAGAGATCATTACAAAAGCCACAACTGGTCCAAGAATAGAGGACAGCTGATTGTGGAGTGCCCAACTTCACTTGAAACATCTGCAACACAACTCCCATACCTAGGGCTCAGGGAACATTGTGAAAGAAGGGGCAGAAAGAATTTAAGAGCCAGAGGACAAGAAATTCTGCTGTGAAATTGTCTCTTAGGAATGGCAGTCTCCTACCTCAACACTATAGCATCCTACGCGAGAACACATACAACACCAATAGACATGCTTTCATGGAAGGGAAATGTCACAGGGCCTTATCCCTAGGGAGGAAAACTACAAGCAACTAATGATTGCTGAGAAGAGGAGAAAACATATTCCCTGGGGATGAGCCCTATAACTGATTATTTAATAATGTGTTTAGCCCTGGAAACATATATATGTATATATGTATATGGCTATTCATATGCATAGGCATATATATATATATATGATCAAGTTGCATTTATATATTAATGTGTATTATATGGGTATGTGATTACATATATGTGTATATATCTGCATATATATGTATACATAAATATTAACATCTATACATTTGCATATATATGTATACATAACATACATGTACATGTGTACATATATATGTAATATATAATATATACATATATAGCTAATAGGTAATATATACATATACATACGCACATATATGTATATGTATATGATATATATGTATATGTATATGATGTATATGTATATGTATATGATGTATATGTATATGTATATGTATATGTACATGTATGTCAAAATTAAAGTCATGGCTCTTTCCCTTACTGATTCAGTGACAGCAAAACACTAAATCTCTTCATAAATGAAGTGTGTTACTTCAATAGGTATATATATATATATATATGTGTGTGTGTGTGTGTGTGTACTCCTGCATGTGTGCTATTGCACATGTGTGAAGATCAGGAAACTTATGGAGTCAGTTTCTCCTCGTGGAGTCTGTGGTTGAACTCAGATCATCATGCTTAGTGTTGATCTTACCCACTGTGTCCTCTCATTGCCCCCCAATAAATAAACTTCTAACACACATTATGTTTATTAATTACCTAGTGAGGTAGACATACCTCATTTTTACAAAGAGATTCAAATATTTAACTGTCACAAAGTCAGTAAGGGACAGGGTCTCAACTTTTAATTTAGTCTGCTATACCATTTCCTTCAACCTGTAATTTCACAGTTGCTTTGCTTACACTTTTAAAAATGTGCCTTTTCAATATATAATTACTTAACTCTTTCATCACAGTATCAAACATTTGTGTACCACTTACAATCTAGGTCAAGGCTACAAGATGAATAACATGCTGTTTTAGAATTCAAGCATCCCTGTGGCAAGGTCAAGAATATAATAAGACAGATCAGAACAAAGCCTCCGATTTTTGTGACCAGAATCCATTTTGTACAATTTTCTTAGCTTTAATTTAACCACAAAAGTATGCAAATCCAGGCTACTTGAGCATCTTTAAAATTGTCTTTTCAACAGGAAGCAATCACCTCCAACTTGAAATAAGTACCAATAAAGGGTGAGGTTCTTTTTCAGCTTTCACAGTGACGAATATTATCCTTGAACAGGTTTTCTTCTCTCAAGTAAACATCCCAAATTAATGCTATTTAGACTCCAGTGTAAAAATAAACTAATAGTCAGAGAAACCACCCTGTCTCACATTGTACATCTTATGACTCTAGTCAAGTGACAGCCATGGTGCTGGGGTTAATTTTTTAATACAAAATTGTAATGACCAAACAAATATAGAATACTTTTGGAATAACAAAAATAGAATATTCTTCTGAAAAAATATCTCCACTGAGAGCTATCTTATAACATAGTGTCTCCCTGGAGACTGGTTATGGAATTTTCTTGCAGAAAACATTTTATGTGATAAAAATCCTGTGCGTTTGTTTCCTTGGAAACAAACCTTTCACCTTGATTGCACAAAATTTTAAGCAAAGGGAATTTAGTAATTAGGCCTGGGATCTACCTATTTTAAATGCAGGATATCATTTGGAATAAGTTTGCAACAAAGCCCACGAAGTTCAGTTGAGGTCAAACAAACTATTGCAAGATTTCAAAGCAAAGCTGTCTGGCTAGAATGGCAGAACACAGGCAGCATTCTCTGAAAATTCTTACACTTGAATAGCTTAGAAAAATCCTTCCTTTAAAGTCCGTTGCTGACTATGATAATCATCTGTCATAAAGGAAAAGCCAAGAGAGGTATCAGGTGAGTAATGAAAATACAAGTTATTAGCAAGTTTCAGAATGAAATAGTGACTTTATAATACCAGTTGCCTCACACCAATAAAGTCACCAGAGATAAAGAAGAGTCTCTAAATAAACTGTTTAATTCTGTTTTCTTTATGGGGAGGGCTTTATTGTCCTATCTTTTTTTTTTCTTTTAAACCCCAAGTTAACCTCCGAGATATACTGAAGAATGCTCATTTTCTGTGTAATATTTTTATTTAAATATCTAAATTTAAGTGCAACACAAGGCCACTTGACTAATTCTGAAATCAATTAATGTTGTGGATAGTCTTGGCCTTGTATTTTGATGTTAATTCCCCTTTCCTGGGAAGGGCTGCAGAAGAGGAGTGAATTATTACACAGGTGAATTCTCTTGAACCTTCTGCCCATCTTAATTTGTAAAATAAAGGCTGGAGCCAGTGATTGGGTAGAAGAAGGGGAGGTGGAGAAATACAGGTTGGTGGGAAGAGAGCAGGAGGAGAGAGGAAAGAGAAGACAAAGGAGGACGAAGGAGGACGAATATATAGTTATAAGGGTCTCATAGCTGGGGAATAGAGTAGTGAAGTGGTGAATCTTCCCAATCTAGGCTTGCAAATATATTCATAATTATTGAGTTGTGTTTTCTTTAACTGGCCATATTTGGATTGGAGATTTACTGCAACAAATTAAGGTTAATCTTGGGCTCAAAATGACTACATTAAGTGATAAAATTAAACATATGAATGAATTCCATACTTTATTTAGTTTACATACTTGGTTGAAATTTTAGAATAATGGCACTACCAAAATATATATTCTCCATCTATCTATCTATCTATCTATCTATCTATCTATCTATCTATCTATCTATTCATATATATATATATATATATATATATATATATATATTCTTTAGTAGAATAATTTAGATTAGTTTAAACACTATACCTTGTTTTCAATGTTAAGCTCAAGACGAAATGGTCCTAAAGCATAAATACATTTTTTTAAATAAAATATTACATTTTGAAATAATTTTAAACTTAGGAAATCTATAACATAATAGAGATTTAGCTTGTACTCAGCCTTTCACTAAATATCTATTTTGCTAATATACTCATAGAACAATAATCAAAATAAAAGAATCAGTAGGGTTCAGTATTCCAAACTATCTGTAGCTTATAAATAAGTTTTTCTGTTTATGTCCCTTTTCCAACTCCATATAGTTCATTCATTAATTCATATTGAACCCAGGATTCCTTCTTTATCTTTAGATAATGATGGTTTCCTTCCCTTTCTTTGTCTTTTGTGGCTTTGACACTTTTGACAACTACACAGTCTTTTTAAAAAATGTCCTCAGAAATAATAAACTCATTACAACTATGGTTTAAGGGATGGATGTTTTCAGAACATCTTATTGGAGTTGACAATGAACTCGGTCACTTACAGTGAAACCTGCTGGGCTTCTCCACCGCTGTGTTAGCATTTAGCCTTTACAATTTGGATACATTTGGGGATAGACCTTTTGAGGCTATGAGAATACCTGGTCTTCTCAGACCTTCACTCAACAAGTGTGTCACTCCTCAGTGGGGCTTGCTTGGAGCTGCTATTTCTATGGTTTTCTAGGGGCACGGTTGAGTTTCTCATATTATTTATCAACTGAAAGTCTGTTGAGAAGAACTTTAAACAATTTTTAATTTTCACTTTTTACTGCTTTATCTTAGGTTTTCTAAAATATATATAAGTTCTAAAAGATCAAAACCTGTATCTTAATAAGGCAGGGTGAAAGAAATTAATAGCATTTGTGGGCCAATAAAACTACAGGTAATTTAATGTGAGAGCAAATACAGTAAATACTACATTAGAGGTTTATGATCTTAAAATTTTATCTGTATTTAACATTAATAGTATTAAAAAGTTTTTAGATTGTGGGCCTTTTTCTAGGGAATGAACTGACCATCTTCATATTTCAACTACTGTGTTCTCAGGACAGTTTCTTGCTTTGTCTGTAGAGTCAACTCTCTCTTTTGCTGTGTCTCACTGGGCACTTTTGGTCTTTGCTATATTCATTATACTTAATTTTCATTGCTTATGCAATAAACTCCTCCTTATTTTGTTCATCCTGTATGTCCATTGTCTGTTAACAAAATGCAATAAACACAGGGTGTCACAAGGTTCAACCATGTCTTCTCAAAATTCACATATTGGATTGTCAAGCCTTAAATTCATATATTTTTGTGATAAGACATTTTAGGCGATAATTAAGACTATGTGAGGTCAAGAGAGCTAGACACTATGATGCCATTAATAGTTTCTCTCTCTCTCTCTCTCTCTCTCTCTCTCTCTCTCTCTCTCTCTCTCTTTCTCTCTCTCTCTTTCTTTCTTTCTTTCAAGACAGGGTCTTGATCTATAGCCTGGTCTGGAAATAACTAGGCTGCCCAAGCTAACCTTGAAGTCTAGAGAATCCTCCTGTCTCAGCTTCCTTAGTACTAAGATTACAGGCATAAGCCACCATGTCTTGCTCCCATTAGTTGCTGTGTAAAAAAGAAGCCAGACACAAACTAAACACTTGCTATCTTTTGTCAAATATTATTCTCTGACAGGATATAATATAACAAATGCCTTCTCCCAATACCAAGAAAGGCTCCAAGCAGTGAATCAAACGAACTTATATTTCTTACCAATTATTCAACATCATGTGTTTTCTTACAACAGAAGGTATACTAAAACATGGGGCTTGGCAAAAATAAATATTTACTATAATTTTACTGTATGGATGGATAAAGACAGTGCTGAGTGAAAGTATTGCTCAAAGACTTATGAAGTCCAAGAGTTCAATCTCACGAGAATTCAAAGTGTTACAGATGAAATATGAGGAGAATATATTAAGAGAGTCTGATCAGCCATTCAAGAAGCCATCTGATCATACCAACATCATTTAGCCTTTCTGAGTTTTGGGTTCCTATAATTAACTGATTAGGTGATCTGTAACGCCACTTCCAAAAGCATGCCCCATCATGCTCACATCTATTGAATGTGACAGAATGATGATGTACGTATACCCCTCTCAAGGTGTCCAATGGAATAAAATTTATAAGCAAATACATGCACTTTTTCATGCACTAGAACAGTTGTATTTTATCTGAGTTGCATCATTAGATCTGGTCTCATATTGACAGTAAGTTAATCTGTTAGTTCTCCAGAATGGTCATTTTCCTTTTCAGGCTGTGACACAAGCAAGCATGGTTTATTGGTGCCCTGAACAACATTTATGCTTTATGTTAGTCCCACTTCATACATGTTGAGGTTGTGAAGCGCATCACCTCTCATGGGACAAATCCATAGTTGGAGAGATAAAATTCAAAGCTTAATGGTATCTATTACACAGACTTCCTTTGGTGCAGAACAGTTGTCTTTTGTTTCTGTTTTGTTGTTTTTAATTTGCAACTGAAAATCATTTCTTGCATTTGCTTTGCATTCTACATTTTAGAGGAGATTTCACAATCAGAACTGTATATGCGGAGATATCTGATGCCTTTTCATGAGCTTCAAGGAAGTTTTGTATTACCATTATTATTCTTGCTATAAACAGCTTATGAACTGAACCATGGAGAACAAGTCTTCTCTGCTTTCTTCAAGTCAACGCCCAGAGCCAGGAGAGTCTGGAGGCCATTTCTCATGACTATTTGTATTGTAAGTCCTTCTATATATTATGAAAGGAATTTTGTTCTTAGTTCAAAGACGCTCACTATTTAATAGATACCAAATAAGCACAACAGAATTGGTTTTTGACAGACTGGTGGGTTTGGGTTAAGAAGGAAGATGTCTGTGATGAGGTACTAATGTCATTTTAAAAAAAACAAACAAAAACAATTTAGCAGAAGTAAAGTGACATTAACATCACATTTTAGGAAGAATCTTCTTTAAAAATATTCTTAATGACAATCAATGTTGGTGGGGATCTCTGGGAGTAGCTGGATATTTGGATGTGGGGGAGGTTCCAGAGAGTCTATGGGGTGACACTAACTCCTACAGGCAGGGGATATGCAGACTGAAGTGGCCACCTTCTGTAGCCAGGAAGGACTTCCAGTGGAGGGAGGGGGACAGCAATCTATCCACAAAACTTTCAACCCATAGTTTGTCCTGCCTTCAAGATGCACAGGAATAAAGATGGAGCAGAGATTGAAGGAATAGCCAACCAAAGATTGCCCCAACTTGAGGCATATCCCATATAAAAGAGCCAATCCCTGATACAATTAATGATACCCTGCTCTGCTTGCAGACAGGAACCAAACATAACTGGCTCCTAAGAGGCTTCCTCTAGTAGCAGATAGAAACAGAAGCAGGGACCCACAACCAAACATCAGGTGGTGCCAGGGGAGTATTGTGGAAGGGTGGAAAATACAATTGAGTAAACTGGAGGGATCAAGAACAACACAAGAAGACCTACAGAATCAACTAACCTGGGCCTCATTGTGCTCACAGAGACTGAATCATCAACCAAAGAGCATGCAGGGTGTGGAACTAGGCACACTACACATCTGTAGCAGATGTGCAGCTTGGTATTCATGTGAGTCCCCTAACAACTGGAACAGAGCCTGTCTTTGACTCTGTTGCCTGCAATTGGATCCTCTTTTCTTACTGCCTGGTTGGATCCCAGTGGGAGAGGATTGCTTAGTCCTACTGTGACTGGATGTCCCAGGGTGGCACTCAAAGGGTGTTTTCCCTTCTTTGGAGAGGAGAGGGGGTGCTGGAAGAGGAGATTTTTAAGGCTAGGGATAGGAGAAGAGGAAGGATGGGGGTGCAATGAGAATGTAAAGTTAATTAATTAATTAATTAAAAATAAGAGAGAGAGTCAAAAAAGGAGGAGAGAATGAAATTTAGAGGGAGAGAAAGGACAAGTCTACCTAAGTTATATTACCCATTTTGAAAATCAGATAAAAAAATTAGTTCAAAAATCTGTGAGTTGAAATTACCTGTGTAGGAAGCATGATGTATATAGAGAGGTGCTAGGGAGAGATGCCCTTCATCACGATATCAGAAATGTGTTATTTATGCACTCTCCCTTCCAGACTGCTGAAGATTTCAGCTGTCAAACCTGTTGATTCGTCACTTAAGTGAACAGGCCTAAGTTGAGCTGTTGTGTAACAGGTCTGAGTTGTTCCATGCTTTGGTTCAGCCCATGGAGAGGAATCAGAATTTCAGCTTTGATAATTTCAAGTAAAGCTTGCTGACTAGTGTTAGGAAACCACTGACCTTTTCAAATGCCAAGGTGTGATATGCTGGATATTCCCCATGACAGAAAAGAATGAGAAACAGATGCATGGCACAAACAAAAAGATCTGAAAATATCTCCCCAAACTCAAGGATTTCTTGCTCCACTCACATAAAGTATTTCACCACCTCCAACTTCCTCCATATCAGTGCTCAAAGACAAGGCCATTTTCAGGCCAGCATCCTCCTGTAAGGGTGATCTCAGTGTAAAGCTAACCCATCCGCCAGCATTTGATAACATATTCTGTTAAGAATATGTGTCACAATTGTATATTTGATGTTATTTCAAAACAAAAATTTGTTTATGATGTGAAAAACGTATCATTTATGTCTAAAATTTATTGGGTCAGGTATAAGTTTCTATTCTCCATATTTTTAAGACTCCATTTCCCATGAGCTTGAATGTGAGAAACACAAGTAAGTAACTATGACAATAAAAATAGCTAATAACTCTAAGAATGCAAACCGTGCCAAGTCCAGTCCTAAGTGTTTTGTGTGCACTTAATAGATGTATATACTCACCTAGCCTCCTCCGGGGCATGATGATTATCATCATCATCTCAATTTGAAGATGAGAAAGTGAAGCTGAAAGCCCCTGAAGTTTCTTCAGCAACATGTTAAATAATATAAATATTAATACATTAGTTAATGGAATTAATATATTAACATTTATATATTAATGTTTATATTATTCATTATATAATAGCATTAATATATAGTCTATGTTACATATATATTGTTATACACGTGTATATGTATACATTATACAGTATTTTACATTATATGTCATATATAAATATATGTACATATTATATGTACATATATTATATACATAATATATAATATATGTGTATATTATATGTACATATATTATATACATAATATATAATATATTATAATCAAAGAGTTAAGATCACACTTGAGGCTATGGGACTCCAAAGGCATTGCTCCTACCTGTCAGGTTACCTTTAGAGGTCGGAAGGAAGCAGGGAAGGAAACAGGAAAAAGAGGTGATAGAGGAAGAAAGAAAAAAGATGAAAAGACAGTCACAGACAGAAGGAGACAGCAAGAAGTATAGGAAGTTGGGTGACAAATTGGAGGGTAAAAGGAAGGCACGAAAATGAGAAAATCGCCTGACTCAAGTGTGGGAATAGCAGTTCTCTCAATAAGCAGTCAGAGCACTCAGCTAATAAGTTCCCAAGACACTTTTAACAACATAAGAATGCTAACAGGGGCCAGGGAAAGCGGTAATAGAATGAAGAATGTTACCTAGGAGAGTTAGACCTGCTTTTGAGAACTGTGTTAGACCAAATTCCCCCAAGCTACAGAGAAGAGAATGATGAAAATTAGAAAGAGATTTCCAACCTTGAAACTCTTAAATCAAATGCAAATGATCTAGAAAAGATCTCTATCTTTTCTAGAAAGAAGTTCAGCATGGTCTTTTTGTCTCATTCTTAACCACTATCACCCCTACACCAACCCTAGGTTCAGCCAAACAGAATTATTTACTGTTTCTCAAAGTTATCCCACACTTGTCCACCAACTGCTCATTCTCTTCATGCTTGCTCAAGCCCTGTCATTTCAGTTTTCAAAGTCTGAGGTAAAATATCCCCTCATCACTTCAAACACTCTCCAGTGGACCCAGTCAGACATCCACTGCCCTTCCTATGAATTCTCCTCTTATTTTGTTTATATCTGTCTTCAGACCAATAACTTTCATCTTGAGCCCATCACCTGCTTGACTGAGAATCATATTTTCTCTATATTTTGCCAAGCCAAGACTACTCCTCAATATGTCTGTGTATACCTCAAGGTACTTAAGTTAGGTTTCCATATAGTGGACTGGGAGACTTTACGTAGATATATAATTTGCTTAAATGCATAGTACAGAGACATTTCTATAATCATTATATATTTGTATATTGTTATATGTTATATTATTGTTATATATTTTGTTATATATTATTGATGTATATTATATTATTGTTACATATTACATTATTGTTATATATTATATATGTTAGGACATAATATAGATTCATATAACAAATGACACATATAAGATAAGGCTTAAGATAAATTTTGTGCTTCTAGAGAACATAGTAGAGAAATAATTATGACCATGATATCTACCAAGCTCCAAATTCTAATTGTGTGGGGACCACAGAAATAGGGTTCATGATCAAACCCAGAAACAAGACTTATGTTAAGGAAGTAAAAATTAGGAGTAAAGGTTAGGAAATAAAATGCTGTTACTCCTAAAACCTGTAAGATGAAAGTTGGAAAGTTATATCAGAATTGTGGAAAAACAAGGCTCCAAGTCACAGTGCCAACATTACTTTAGAATGTCCATAGACCCTTGAAACAGTAGAACATCAGAATTTCTTCAGGTGAGCATCATAGCAAGTTTCTGAAGTTATCAGGGTTAAGAAAAAATATGCCAACACCGCATACTCTTCCTATTCAGATCCAAAACATTTGTCTGTCTGGCTAGTTAAAACCAGAGAAGGGGATTTCAGACTGTGGCTGGCCTGATGGAAAGTCCCCAAATGCTTGCCATTCTAATATATCTGATATACTTGATCATCAATTTGAACATGTTATTGATTTTCTGTAGTCTGCCTAGCTTGTATGTAGGTTTAAGAAAATAATCAAACTCTGGACCTCAGTATTGGAAAAATGCACAAGAATATCGTCACTGTGTACCACCTTAGTTATGTGGCAAGTTAGCTACAAAGCCTGACACTTCTATATTTAATGTTTGTTTCTTAAGAATAGAGATTTTCAACATTGAATTCATACCTGCACTTCTTAGAGAGCTGTTAAAACTTTTACGTTTAGAATAACTTTAGACATTTAGGTCAATTTGATTTGTTGTAGAACCTAAGCAGTGGTATGCTTTAAACATAGTTAATCCAAAATTAAGCAAACTTGAGAACACTTCTCTATGGTGAAATATTCGTAGGTTGAACATTAATGCCATGCTATTAATATTTAGTACATTCATTCTCCATGATCAGACAAACTCAATGGAGGGAAATTATAGAGAGAAAGGTGGTTATGTAACAGATTAAAGAATCTTTTTAGACAGAAACTTCTTAACAGTAAATTAGATTAACAGTGTCTAATTTGGGAAGACACCAGGGCCAGATAATATTCAACACACTGTAGTCTGTGGGATGCTCTTTACAAGGAGATTCAAAACTGGGTAAGACATGATCTTTGTTTTCAGGAAGTTTTCAATCTAAGATTTTTGTTTTCATTTTAAGCTTACATTTTAATTTGATCAGACTAATAATATACAACTCAGAAACAGATAGCACTATAATCTGCCTTTCCTTGGACTTCATTTTATCAAAGAAATCTTCTACTTCATTATTAGAAGCTTTGTCTACCTTGTACTATAGAACCTTAGGCAACTTAGCTAGGTAAAGGTCAGTTCCTTCATCGCTGAGGAAGAGAACAGAAGCTAGTCTTTTCAGGTAGCTATGACATAATGTCCTACACAGAGTAGTTCAAAAACAACAGAAATTTATTTATCCATATCATAGAGGTTTGGAAGATCAAGTTTATGGATCTGTTTTCTAGCCAGAAACAGTAACATTTTTTTGTGATTTTCTGTGGTAGAAGGTAAAGGGAAACTCTCTGGAGTCCCCTTTAGAAGGATACTCTTCAAATGTATGTGACCCTGGCCTCTTGATTTAATCACCCTAGAAAGGTCCCACCTTCTAATTCTATGGCCTTGGTGATTAGGTTATGTAATGATATTTAGAGGGGCATGGACATTCAGACCGCAGCAGTTCATAATAATTGAAATACTTGCTTTCTAATGGTCATTGTGGATATCACATGGAATTATATACATAATAGATTCAGCACAGACTCTAACTCCAAGCAAGTGCTTAATCAATGCTAATAATTACCTATGAGTACTCAATATAATCATTGTATATTTATGACCCCTCTTGCCTTTCTCTTATGTTTTAAAGAAACAAGTATCTTTTAAGAACCTCTAGAACCTAAACTGGAGCTGTGTTGAGAGAGGATGGAAGCTAACTCATTTTCATGTGTTTTAAAGAATATATGAAAAATAAGAGCTGTCTTACAGAATGGGGATCCCTGTTAATCCAGTTACAAGTGCCACTAAAATAGATATTTCATAATCAGCTGTTTCATTTTTAACTGATGTCTGTGCTCTTCATTCTCTCCGAGAAGCTAGATAATCCAATGTCTAGAATTAGCTTATTAGGGACTACCACAGTGAGTATTGCTGTATAAAAATCACAGGATCTTGGATCAAGAAATGACTTAAACATAGGGCAGCCGCAGCAATTTTGTACTCACTTGTCCTGATGAAACCCATTTTTGTTTTATAAATCATTAGATATTTTCCAACACTGTGGGATAATGTAAATTGATGTTTTCCTTCACAAAGTGCTAGTTAAAGTAAAATCTTGTTGGCAATTATAATTGTAAATTGATCACCAGCTTTGAAATACCAAATGCAAATAAAGTCGCTTCAAGCATAGGACATCTGGAGCAGGCTAGCAAGGCAACTCCTGGTTTGTTCTACAGAGCAAACTGTTCTGGTTGGGTAAACAGATTAACCTTTTCAGATGCTATTCGCACATTGGATTCAAACCTGTGGGGAAAAGCACCTTTCTGGGCTGGAGAATTCTAAATGCAAAGTTAGTGTCTCAGAAACTCCACATTGAGTGAGAAAAGTACAGTAAAGTGCCTTGGTCATTTCAGAAACTGCCAGTCTATACAACAAAGTGCAGTCCCGCTAGATTCTGAAGTGGGAGACTTGGCTTGCAGTTCTGTTTGGCTATTTACTCTTGCTGGTATCTTAGGTATCATCACATTTCTCTGAGTTTGTTTTCGTAGGTAAAGTGGGGAGGACACTAACTCCTCCACAGATTATTATGGAGGTCATTCCTTTAAAACACGAAACATACAGCAACTCTAAAACACTACAAAATGATCAAATGCAATAAGGCTGTATGTTGGTGCTAGAGGATCAGGAGAGAAACACAGAGGCTGAATAGACAAAGGGAAAATGCCTTATAAACATCACACAGCCTCCATGGAAGCAAATCCCATGCTCTCATGTGTGTCCTCTCCATCTGTGACGGTCATCTTGACTATGCAACTGAAATGAAAACCTGCATGGGACATCAGTAGACCAACAGTAAATTTGATGATCCACTTTCAACTGCTACCCCACGGCATAGTTTTACAACTGTGCTTACGTGGTTCTTTGACTATTGCATTAGATATTTTCTAATGCTCCCTGTCACATTGGTGGAAAATAGCGACCCATTTCTGTCTTCACTATAGCCTGAGAAAGCAGGTGTTCACTGAATAATTTCTTCCAATTCATTATTGTGAATAAATGCTTGAAACGTAAAAAATAAAACAAAATGAACCGAGAACAATTGACTCAGAGGTTGGGTGTTGGGAGCCAACTCCTAGCCGAAAGTGGCTATCATCTTTGCAGCCATCTCAGGCCGTATACCCTGACAAGAGACTTGTTTTCAACAGCCCACAACAGCTGAGCACACTCTGATAAACATCTTGTTTTTCTCACATATCTTGTTTTGCTGTTTAGTGCCGCCAGCTGCAAGGCGCACGTGGTCTCCACGCTGCTGGGTGCACGTGGTGTCCACAGCTAGCTAGGTGCACGTGATATCCACGCTGCAAGGCACATGACATAGTGCCTTCAGCTGTGCTTGTCCACGAGGGCAAGGCACGTGGCAAAGAGTATAAATACCCAGGATTTCCTTCCAATAAATGAGACTTGATCAGACTCCCTGTCTTGTCTCCATTCTTCGAGTCTCCGTCCCACTCTCTCTCTTGCTAGGCCCTGACCCGAGGACTGGAGCAGAAGAACGGGCCATTACAAAGTGGCCCCCTGAACATGAGGCAGCTCAGGTGGCTACAAAGTGGCGCCTCAACGTTGGAACTCCTGTAAGCGGGGTACAGTGAAGGACACAGCGGGAATTGGAAGCATGCATCCTCACTCCTGCGCTGGAGACTCTGCTGACTGACCCGAACAGGTTGCTACAGTTGGGACAGTTTCTAAGCTGTTACCAGTACTATATTTCTAGGCCACAGTCAGCTTCCACACTTAACTCAGGTAGGTGCAGAGATTTTGTAATATTCTAAACATCTCATTTGAGTCTTGGCTTCCTATCATTCAATGTGTGTAAGTTAATCAACTTGCATATACTGCTCATTTGGTTGATTGTTTTCTTTAATTAATTTTTAGGTTAAAAATTGTGGTTGTAGGTTTCTGGTTTGGTTTGGTTTTGCATATATAAGTTGACTTTTAATATAAAAGATTTGGTATTATAAAAGCTACTGGGAAATGGTGATTTGGCAAACTCTGACATTGGTCATTGTTTGTTAAGAAGCTACAACTTGGCAACACAAAAAAATATCTGACCAGAAAATGTATGAGCCTTTTTAAATCTCCTGACAATAAAGTAACATGTGTAGGGTTTTAAAGATTGGTGGCCAACAAGAAAGCTGGACACTATCAGGAATCAGGGCTCTTCTTCTTGAAGCTCCTCTCTATGTGGAATCATACCAGCCAATGTTTTGTGACATAAACAAAAGCCTTTACTATACTGAATAAGACTAATCAACATTTTTCTGTTCGATGTCACTCACTCAAGGCTGGAAAGGCAACATAACACAATTTGAGTTCATACTCTGAGACACACTTGTGACAGAATAATAAACTTAACTAGGTTAGAAAGTAATCACTATGATAAAAAGATCCAGGAGATAGGGCGTTTCTTTGCTGTCCTCGGAGTACCAGACAGCCTCTGTTTGATCCTTCCACACAAACAAACTGTCCTTCCTTGAGCTGGAAAAGGCTTACCTCCCTGAGTAACTGTACTTAGCTTCCCTGTACAACTTCAGCCCATGGGAAGTAGAAGCAGAACCAGAAAGCTGTTTCTTGGCTTCCTTTCTAGGAGTCACTGTGGACAAATGGAAAGCCTCATGTGTTGTATGACATTGATCTCACTTATGCATCAGATTCATCCTTTCCCTCAGCTCATGAAACTTGCAGAATGACAGAAGCCCCACCATTTACAGCTTCACAGCTAAACTACCTCTCATAGTTTCCTTTATACATGATGAATCTCCTAAAATGTTTGTCTGAGAGGGATCAGATTATCAGGATACTGACATCTATCCATATATATGGAGAGAATTTTTGTGTTATACTTTATGGATATTAGTGTGCATACCACAGTTTCTTGGTGAAGAGAGGAGTACTTAAAGAGACAGAGCTACTGAAAACCATCAGTACCAGATGTTGCTTTTATAGGAAAGACACTGTTCTAAAACAGTGGTGGTTAAAATGGGGTCCCAGGGACAGCATCCAGAGGTCAGTTGAATGATTAAAATACGAGTTTTCAGGCCTATCTGAGATTCACTATGCAGCCCTGGAGAATGGTCCGGCAATCTGTTTGCAAGCATTATACGGAGGTGATTCTATGCATCTATAGTTCAATAGCCACTATTTTACGGCAGTATGCTAGCATCAAATAAATGAGTTTCACATAACACACACACACACACACACACACACACACACACACACACACAGAGAGAGAGAGAGAGAGAGAGAGAGAGAGAGAGAGAGAGAGAGAGAGAGAGACATATTAGCTCAAGGCTATGGTTTTGGTAAATGTCCCCAAAAGAATTATGTGTTCGAGGTTTAGTCCTTAATCTAAAACACCATTGGGAGGTGGTAGAATCTTTAGGAGGTAGTGCCTCATGAAAGGAAGTGGGTTTCTTTTTTCTGTTTTTAAAGATATACTTGTTTATTTGTCGTTAGGGATGGGAGTGTGTATGCCTATAGATACACACAGAAGCTATTTAAGGACAGCAAGTGTCCTCTATTACCTTTACCTATTCCTTTGAGGTAGGCTTCCTTACTGAACTTGAGTTTTCTTGGCCAGACTGAAAGTTATCAAGCCTAGAAGTCTTCTTCCCTTGGCAAGCTATAGAACTCAGGTTCCAGGTATGGGGTGGTATGTGTGAGTGCTGGGATCCAAACTCCAGTCCCCGAGATTGTGAAAGAAGCACCCTTAACTCCCAGTCTTGGGGGAGTGTGTCTATCTCTACTGTCTCCTTTGAATTCATGGCTGCCATGAACTGAGCCTCTTTCTCTGACCCACCCACTCACTGTAATGATGTTCTTTTATTTAAGTCCAAAAGAAACAGACCTGATTGTGAGCTAAAACTACAGAGCTTTGTACCAGACTTTTCCCCTTTGAAAGATGATTACTACAAGTGTTTATGTACCATGAGGCAAGGTTGAATACTATGATGCAAAACTCACACACTAATGTAAACCACACAGGAGACATTTTTATTGTAATTTAAATAATGTAATGTAAACAAAAGTCTGAAGTTACAGGTACTCATGTTTATAGAAACATTATTTGCTGTGGTGGTTTGAATATGCTTGGCCCAAGGAGTGCCAATTTAGGAGGTATGGCCTTCTTGAAGTAGGTATGGCCTTGTTAGAGGAAGTGTGTTAATTTGGGGGTAGATTTTGAGACCCTCCTCCTTCCTGCCTGGAAGTCAGTCTTCTCATGTTTGCCTTCAGAACAAGATGTAGAACTTTCAGCTCCTCTAGCACCATGCCTGCCTGGATGCTGCCATTTTTCTTGCCATGATGATAATGGACTAAACCTCAGAAATAGTAAGCCAGCTCCAGTGAAATGTCCTTAATAGGAGTTGTCTTGGTCATGCTGGGTCTTTACAGCAATTGAAACCCTAAAATGTTTGCCAACCCAGAAAGTAGAACAAAGCAGTATTTATCAATAGCTGAATGAGTGAGCAAATAATGAATATTATTCAGCTTTAAAAAGGAATGGCATTGCAATTAATGCTATCATAAAACTAAATCTTGAGAACATGGTATCAAGGAAAATGCCAAAGGAAAATAAAGAATTAACTGCATATCTATGAAATATTTAGAGTAGTCAAACGGCACAGAAACAGAACATGTTGAAGTATGGTGGTTACCATTTAGGGGATAGTAGAGAGAGAAAGTACCATGTAGCATAAAGAATTTTAGTCAGGAGGATAAAATATTCTGGAAATTGATGTTGATGACAGTTATACCATACTTCAAAAGTACTTGTGCCACTCAATATTCTTTAAAATTCTTAAAATGGTAGAAAAAAAAGCATGTGATATTTACATATTTTCCACAATAAAAGAGGAATGGATATTGATTATTGTAAAATATGCAGAAGTCTAAACCACCAGCCTAGGAGCACATAGAGAGGGACCCATGGCTCCAGTTGTGTTTGTAGGGAACGATGGCATTGTTGGGCATAGGTGGAAGAGGAAGTCCTTGGTCCAGTGAAGGCTGGATGCCCCAGTGTGGGAGAATTCGTGGGTGGGGAGGTGGGAGTGGGTGGGTGAGGGCACATCCTAATAGAAGCAGGAGGAGGGAGGATGGGATAGGGGGTTCCTGGGTGGGAGGGAAATGGGGAAAGGGGATCACACCTGAAATGTTAATAAAATATCCAATAAAAAATAAATATAAAAAATTATTTTTAAAGCTACTTCAAAATTTATATCATTTAATAGTGTGTGTGTGTGTGTGTGTATGGATGAGTGTTAGCTTATGTGACACAGAGCATGGGTACAAATCAGAGAACAACTTGGAGGAGTCAGCTCTTTCTTTCTACCACATGAGTACTGGAATTTGAACTCAGATTGTTGGGTTTAGCATCAGGTCCCTTAACCTGCTGTGCCATCTCAATAGCCCCATAAAAAGGCTTTTATTAACCTTGGGCATCATGTCTTTCCACTATGGTAAGAATTTGTCTGTCTTGAATGTGTGATGAAAGCAGTGTGGTTCTCAGTCTTCCTAATGCTGTGACCCTTTAATACAAATGTTCATGTTGTATGACCCCAACTATAAAATTATTTTCATTGAGACTTCATAACTGTAACTTTGCTACTGTTATAAATCAAAATGTAAATATCTGATATGCAAGGTATCTGATATGTGATAAGGCTGTGAAATAGCTGTTTGGTCTCCAGAGGAGTCCTGACCCACAGGTTGAGTACTGCTGCTCTACAGTCTCCATCAGTTCTCATGAGAGTGGTGAGAGGCACAGCTGTTGTACCATGTGTGTTGAGAAGCACACAGCTGTACCCAGCCCCCCAACACACACACAGCTGAAGGAGTGTGTGGCTAGCAGTAATTCCCCTCCTCCTAGTTGCTGCTTAATAGAAATGGGAGATAATTACACTGAGTGCTCTCCACATATTAAATTCCTTCACTTTGTGTATGTCTCATTCAAGTGTTTATCTGACCAGCCTACCAGGTAGACACAATTGTTATTTCGAAAACCTCAGAGAAGTCAAAGTTCTCAGGTTTGTCTAAATGCTACTGTGTAAGCAGAATGAGAATACAAGTGGTTTGATTTCTGGATCTTTACTTAAGTCCCCAAGCCTCCTCACCCATTGGTTACAGGACACACATGTGTGTTCTGGAACAGATCACACAGTCACGTTAATGGCTTGTTTAGTAGTGAACAGCTGTGTGTCTGTGGAGCCTGTCCCTTTCTGCCGACTTCTACTTTCTCCCACAAGTGGACATTTGTAATGAGGTATATATAATAGCATTCTCCCAGTATAGTTAAAGCTACGCTGGTTATAGTTAATGGGGTGGTAAAAATCTTTCAGTTCTTGCTCTTCCTTAAGCAGAAGACCAAGTATTTGTTTTTCCTTCAAGCTCTTACCAGTTTGTACCCTTTATGAAAACCAAGGCTTAGGTAATGGTTTAAAAGTCGGGTTTCCTTCAGAATGCTATGCATTTATGAAGATTTACAATGTTTTTGCTAGAACCATCAGATTTTATGATATTGGGCTCTGCAATACTGCTGGGAGTTTACAATTAAGCCTAGTATTTCAACTGAAAAATGTTGTCAGGAAATGACTTGTTCCTTTCGCAACCATACCCATCTTAGAAAGTCATAAATTTAGCTTCGTCCCTAAGAGCCTAACCAAAAAAAAAAAAAGAAGAAGAAGAAGAAGAAGAAGAAGAAGAAGAAAACCTTACAGTTTTAAAGCAGCCTTTAACTTCACCTACAGAACTATCATTTCACCAACATTTTATATCCTCATATGGAATTTAATAAATTTCCAAAATGAAAATCATTCTAAAATGCTCTCAGGATATCAGTGATCCATTTCAGAAGTAAGCACTTTTCCTAAACACTTTTTCAGACACTCTGTTCTAACATCAGTGCATTAATTATCTCATCTTTTAGTGATCAGAAACAGTGATTAGCAAGGGATATTGAAATATCTTGCTTATTTAAAGTAATTGTTCAATGTCCACCATGGAGACTGCAGTCGAGGCACTGACAGAAGAGCATAATGGAATGTTGTCAATAGTACAGGAATAAGGACTTCATATGTAACCGAAGGGCTAACAAGGAAAGAGGGAGAGGGAGAGAGAAAGAGAAGGGGGGGCAGATCCCTTTAATTGCACTACATTACTTACATTGATTGGCTTGTTTTCTTGTGGGGCACATAGTAAACACTGGTTATAGGATGAAAATTTCTATGGTTTTCACTGAACAACCAGGGCTCCTCTCCAGCTTTACTGAGTTGAATCAATGTCTACTGTATCAGTGCCAGCAATCAGAAAAACATTCCATTTCACTCAGAGCATCACTCTAAGCCAGTATTTGTCTCTCTGTTGTGCTTTTGGAAGCAGAAGTTTTGCTATGTGTCTTGAGGTGAGTTTGAACTCATAGTCTTTCTACTTTACTTTATGCAAGGAGGAGAGCAAAAGCATTGGAAACACCCATTTCATAGCCCTGTTTCAGGTCCTTGAGCTCTCAATAGGTAATCACGCAGAGATGAAATCAGATGATTCTTCCATAGGACAGCATGTCTTTTGTGCATTTAGTATGCTCAACTATGTTAATGATGTTGATCTCTAGTTGAGGAGCCTAGACCTCTAGGTGGTAAATCTTTCATGGCAGAGACAGTGTTTAACAAAGTCAAGTTTACAAACATGTCCCCCAACTGAGCTAAATACTCTTTGTGTGTGTGTGTGTTACTAATTTTTCTCTATCATAAACAACAGGCTTGGCAGCTGTACAAAATATCATTTTCATAAAGAACCATTTATATTATTAATTCCCAAAGAGGTAAAATTTACTACTGAAATTATATTTTCAGCATGACTGCTAGTAAATTGGATAGGTTTCTGACTTCTAGATTTATCAGTAATTAACTAAGTGATCATGAAAAAGACATGCTTAGACTCCAGAAAATGTGTGGGATTTTCTGACCTGTAAATTGAAGAAGCATCTCTGAGTGACCCTGTAGGTTCCTTCTGTATTACTTTTATTCTAGTAACAGAAGACATACATTGCTTGATTAAATAGATATAGATGTTATTTTAAGTACATGAAAATAGATATGTTTTCAAGCTGCCCATCAGGGTGTTACAATAACACCAGTGATTTTTTTCACCTAAGTCCAAAATATGTGATTAAAAGGTTTTAATGGTAATTCCTGCAAACTACAAAGACACCTAGTACTACAAAGCCACAGTTCACTAACTCAGCTCATCTTATGCAAAAGTTCCTCTTAGTATTTCTCATTGCAGTGTAAATGGCAGCTTCTTATTTGCAAAATCAAGTCGATTTGGTACTAGCTGTGTTTTCATAACACTTCAAAATGAGTACTTCTCTGAAAATATTAGAACAGAAATTCCACATTTGAATCAGAATGCTACTTCAAGGCAAACATATTTTCTTTAAAACAATCCCTAAATGATAAATGATATTAGTATTTAAACCAATTGATGTCTATTAAATTAATTATTAAGATCTTGGGCAGAAACCCCAACATTTGGGTAAATCAATGTTGACTCAGCATCTTGAATCAGCAATAGAGCTTTGGGGAAGACATTTGATTAAATTCTACATGGCGGTTACTCTCATCATAAATATAGTAGAGTTAGAACTTGACAAATCCTAATACAGCTGGATTGCAGAAGGAAATCTTAGCCAAACACTAGCTCTTTAAGCTGAACTCTAACATTCAGATTGGTCCCAGACCATTCATTCATTCATTCATTCATTCATTCATTCATTCACTGATTGAGTCACTACCAATTATGAGCTCTGCATAGGTACTGCACACACTGATGAATTCACAGGTTCAAGTCCAAGTTATAGACTACAGCTCACTTTAAGGTAAGGGGAGGAGGTAAAATGAAAATATGAACACAGCATAAAGTAGAGGGGCTAGCTCAGATGTGAAGAGCACTGGCTGATCTTCCACGATGATTCAGGTTTGACTTTCAGCACCTACATTGTACTGCAGTTCCAATCCCAGGAGATTCTACTGATGTACACAGACATACATGCTAATAAAACACAAATGCACATAAAATAAAAGAAATCTATTTAAAAAAAAAAAAAACTAAAAGAGAGTAGAAAAAGGATGTTCTAAATGAAGAAAGGTGGCTAACAAAGACTCCATGATGCAGTGACATTTAAGAAAGGGATTGACAGAGTAAGGAGTGAAATGAGAGACTATCTGAATGAGGTACATGGAGAGGGACCATCAAAGGTAACAAAGATATGTATATTAACGAAGAATAGAATTATGGCTTAAATCTGCCTCCTGTTTACTTAAGTATTGAAAAAATAAAAAATAATGAAATTATTATATTATCAATATGTTGAATACTAACTTTTTATGTAATATGGTCAAATCAGACAAATTGTATTCAGATATTGGCTTAAAAATAGATATGTTATTAAAATCATATGAAAGTGTATTCCAGAATTCTAATTGGGATTTTCACCCTTTGATCTACAGTTTCTTCTCACTTTTGCCTGCTCCCACTCTCACACCTCCAGCCTCTAGAAACCATCCTTTTATTTTCTGTTGTCCATAAAATTGACTTTCTAAAACTGTGGTAACATAAAGAAAGATATATTAATACATCAAGGTAAAAATATATATGATTCTGAAAAAGAGGAAATATGTTGAATGGCATATGACTTCTTATTTTTAAGACTTTCAATAAGCCAGAGGACCACAAATGATCTAACATATAGACTTAATTTTAGAGGAAATGAACTGCAATGATTCAATTCCTTGTGTCCAGGGCTGTGTGTGTGTGTGTATGTGTGCTTCAATGGGATGTATGGTATGTTTTTGTATGGCATTATAAAGCTAAGAGTATACTATGGAAATATAGCTGAGAGTTGGCCAGGCTTTTGGTTTAGTTTTGTTTGGTTTTGTCAACTTGACACAAGCTGAAGTCAACCGGGGAGACAGAACCTCAGTTTCTACATGCCCACACTTGATTATTGGTCTGTGAGCAAGCCTGTGGGGCATTTAATGATTGATGTGGGTGGACCCATACCATGGAGGGTGGGCAATACCACACTTGGAAAGATGGTTCTGAGTTTGTAAAGAAAGCAGGCTGAGAAAACCATGGTGAGCAAGCCCATAAGCACTATTCCTCCATGGCCTCTGCTTTAGGTCTTGCCTCTAGGTTTCTTTCTTGAGTTCTTGCCTTGACTTCCCTTTGTGAGAGTGTGACTTAGGAACTATAAGATGAAAAAGATGCTTTCCTCCCCAGTTTGCTTTTCGTCGCAATGTTTTCTCATAGTGATAGAAACCCTAAATAAGGCAGTTGGGAAGTTAGGAAATAATGCTTCAGTCAAAATTTTTTAATGTTGTAATTTTTAAACATAATCAAAGCTTTAGATAAACATTGGGAACACTCGGTATAGTATATATGAAAGTCTTTTCGTGAATGCTAACATTCACACTCTTATTCTTGGGACCTAGAGAACAAAATTTCAAAATGGACCTCTGGAAGAGCTACCAAGAGCACTGGTATTTTGAATTGCTGATGAGAAGGAAAAATCAGGCTGCATGTGAAATGCGTACATTTTAAAGACAATTCTTTTCATAGTGAAGGCTTCCAGCCATGAGCAAATAATGGAATAGATTAGCCCTCCCACTTCAAATAATAAAAAGCTAACCAAATCAATCAACAATTGACTGTTTCCTTAGCAAAAGTAAAGAAATAGTGAATTCCATAAATATCAGGATACTGCCTAAAAGCAATTGTCAAGGTATAGTTTATAGAGGAGGACCAAGACACAGTCCAGAGACACTGATGAGTTAAGATGTGGAAGACCACAGAGGCGGAGATTCCAAGACCTGATGCCAGAGGTGAGCAAGATACAGAGATAGGACCTTGGGATCCCCTTGAATGTGACTAACTTTGGACACACATACAGTGAGGGGAAACCACTGTTGCTGAACCTCAGTCTGAATAACTCTGGGAGCTCACATTCAGTTAATCCTAAATTGTTTCCACCAGCTGCTATCATTACGATGGGGAGCATCGTTAGGAATCATCTCTTAGCTACCACCGTAATGGTAAAGGTTAATGAGCCCCTGACTAATGATGACTACAGACCTGCTCTAACATCTCAAAAACAAGCTCCAGAAGAATCAGATGGATTCTAAGTGGACTAGCTGTTCCAGGAAAAATATAGCCAAATGAAGACACAAATAATTTGAAATATAAAATGTTTATAAGCTAATAAAGAAACATAGACAAGGAAGTAAACAAAATGTAAACAGAAAGATCCAATAGAGTATACAGACAAAGACTTTTAAAATAACTGAATGTACATACATTCGATTTGATCTACCATAAAGTGACAAAGAGTAGAGAAAGGAAAAAGGTATAGAACACAAAGCTCTAATGAAAAGACTACCAGGCATTCCATTGCTGATAGGTAAAACACTGCCAGGGAAATAGAGCAGAACATAGAATCCACTATACACAGGTGTGCAGAGCTCTGATCATTCATTTTGGTGAGCAGATTAAATTTTAAAAGAAATGTTTAAGGCTCTGGAGCAACAGTTATTCAAAGAAGAAATAGGAAAGATAGTTAAGCACATGAGAAGAGCCTGAGTGTCATCAGCAACAAAGAACTCACACAACAAAGTTACCATGATGGAATGCCATCGATCATCTACAAGGGCCTGACATGAAGTGAGACCGACTATCTCAAATTGATAAAAACATGAAGCAACTGTAATCTAATTCATGAGTGAGGTGTGAGATGCTTCAAACACTTTCCAAATTTGGCAGTTTGATCTGAAGTTGAACATGCATTTCCCATGCCAGCCAGTAATTTCATTCTAAAGATTTTATGCAATACAGATAGATGCCTGTTCCCACAGGTTCATATCAGCCTGGTATAGTTAAGAACAATACCTTGAGACAACCCAAATGACCCCCACCTGCAAGGCAGATGAATAAGCTGTGGAATGTTTACCCGGGCATATTACACACCAGTAAAGGAACAAACACCGATTCATAAGACATGAATAAGGATGTGCTTGCTACCAAGCCTAATGACCTGAGTTTGTTCCCAGAAACCATGTGATGGAACAAAAGGGCTAATTACTACAAATTATCCTATGTGCTCCTCATGGAAGTCATGGTTCTTGTGAAGCACAGTGAGGGAGAGGGGGATATATACAATAAATGAGTGAATCTCAGGAATGTTATGGCAACCTGAAAAAAAAAAACAGAAACAGAAGGCTATGCACTATTTGATGTTCTAGAAAAACTGCAGTGAAAGAAAGAACATCTGTTGCTGCTACGTAATGAAGTGGTGGAAGGAGATTGGCTAAAACCTGGCAGAAGAGGGAATTTTAGATATGAAGGCAATATTCTACATAATAGTTATCCAATAGAAATATAATGCCAGGCGTGTGTGTGTGTGTGTGTGTGTGTGTGTATCTTAAATATTCTACTATCCACAGTAAAAAAAATGAGGTAATTAACAATCATTTTATTTAATATATCAAAATAGGATCAATACAAAGCAAAAAAGTTATTATTGAACATGTATAAATTGAATATGTTTTTATACTTATACCACAGCTTAACTAGAGCTGGCTACATGCCAAAGATGAGGAGACCCATGTCATTTTGAGCAGAATTATACTTACAAAGGTGATGGGAATAGTTGGCTGTGTACATTTGCAAAATCTTGGAGGATGATACATTTAATGCTAACAGAATTTAAAACAACATTTGTTGTAGCA
>NW_021604579.1:16360498-16386178 GCF_004785775.1 Grammomys surdaster
AACTAAGTCTTTTCTACATTTTAATGCAAGTAAGATTCACCATAATGCCTGGTTTTTGTGCTGGGCATTTAACTATTAGACATGTGATATAATTCCTCTTAACTTGGTTTCCTCTCTAACACTGAAGGAAATGATTGCTGGTATGATATGCTCCCTTCTGTATACGACACTCTACACTGGTTCTTTCTTTGCCATATAGTTCAGCAAGGATGAGTACCCAAATTTTGCAGGTAAGCAAACTAAGTCCTAGAGAAGTTAAACAGCTTGCTCACAATTGCAATGTAGAAGCCACAGGAGATTTCATTAGTTCAAAAGGAACTTTCTGTTGAACACCATTACCACTTACTGTGGAGCTTAAACTAGTTATTCTTGGAAGTTAACGATACCATAGTACATAGAGTAGTAATTAAGTCCTCTGATTCTGGAGTGATACTGGACAAAGCTTCAGTCATCGCTGCTATATAAGTTTGGGCTTTGGAAAATCTGCTTTGCCATTAGCCTCAGTTTTCCCATTCTGACTAAATACAACAGTCCTGGAATCATACCACATTGATTTATTACCTAATAGTCTGTGACCTTCTGGGACTTAGGAAATCCTGCCCTTTGTGCTTCTTAGTTTCCAACTTACACCTTGGCATAGAATATGAGGACAAGCCATGCTGTTGTGATTTAAACATACCAGGTGATAGCCATGTCTGTAGGAGTTCATCATTTTTACAGAACTTTTGCAAGCAGAATTCAGTGCTTGCAAAGTTATGAGATAGCGTGCAACCAACAGAAGACCTCCACTCAGACATTGTTACACAACTCTAACATAACCTCAAAATCTGTATATGATGACAGTGACTTACCAACCAAATGCTGCTGGTGAAGTTACCTCCCAGTTAATCCAACTGTTCAATTAAACAGTGTCAGATTTGGATTCCTATGGATTCAACTTTGAACATCTCTTCTTTTAACAATGACAGGAAGCTCACTTATTAATGTGAAAAACCATTAATCACTGTTTTCATTAAGTCTTAGGTGTATCATTCTTCTAACCTCCCAAGCCTACTGTAATGAGTTTCAGAGATTTTCAACTTTCTGTATTTTCTGCCTTGAGTTGTCTTTCTGATCCAAGCATCTTTTAGCTGTTCCTTACTGTTTCATCGTATCTTATTCCCTAGAAAACCCTTTCTAGCTCACTCTTTTTTTCTCATCTCTTTTTCATTTGTTTAACTTTATGTCATCTCTGACTCCCAGAATGTTGGAGCACTGTAAGTCATTATAGGTTACATTCTGTCTGTTTCCCACAATGTCAAGGGTGCTGTTCAGTGGAATCTTTGTGCTACTTAGAACTGTACCTAGCATAAAAGAAAACTTATTGAATAAATGAGTAGGCATCAGAGGTCTAAATGATTTCTGGGCTCCTGTTCTCATTATTTAACATATTATGAGTGTGAACTGCTTTGTTTCTGCTCATTTGGTTGCATAAATTTATATGTCAAAATTCAAGTCCATCAATTTCAAAGTGGTTGTTAGGCATGTGGTTTCAAAGATGAGACAATAGTTGAACAAATGTGTGAATAGGTGATTCTATTACAAATGGTGGGGTGGGGGAAGGCATTTACTTCAGCCAATCTAAACTTAGTGTTGCCCATTTCCTGGAGACCTAAAATGAGCATGTGAGAATAAATTTTTGCCAAGGGGCAGCCATCTTCATAGCTGAGGCCATCCTGATAGCAAGAACCTGGCTCAAACAGCCTCACAGAATAGTACAAATATGATGTGTCACACAGGAAAAAAAATAGCCAGTTTTAGAGCTGAAGAAACTTCCTAGATCTCAATCTGCCTCACTGGTATAATGTTATCCAGAGATTTTTATTTATAGTATCTTTAAATATGTAGTATCTTTTCCTCAGCTGCTTAGTATTATAAAAGGGGAGAAGATAATACCTACCTTCCTGCAAGGTTGGCTGTCTATAAAGTATCTGCTGTCAAATTATCTTCAATAAATGCTGTTTCCTTTTCTTTTCTCTATCTGGATGATCTATGCCTGGCTCTAGGCCATAGGTTTCCAGTATCCCTGCCTAGATTACTGACACTGCTATTTGGCCTTCAGTATTCCCTGTGTTGAACCTTTGCCCACTCTGATGGGCAGTTTTTGTAAACTTGGCATGGACTAGAGTCACCTGGGAAGAAAGGATTTCAATTGAGTAGGTGCCTCCTTCAAATTGCTGTGTGGGAATGTCTGTGGGGCATTGTCTCGATTAATGATTGATGTATGAGGGTCCAGCCCCCTGTGGGAGGTACTACTCCTGTGTAGATGAGTCTAGGTTATATAAGAAAGCAAACTGAGCCATTTGAGGAAAGCATCCAGTAAGCAATGTTCCTCTTCAGTTCCTGCCTCCAGGCTCCTTCTTTGAGCTCCTACCCTATCTTCCCTAGATGATTGCTTGCAAACTGTAAGCTGAAATAAACCATTTGTAAGCTGAAATAAACCCAGTTGTTTTTCAGTCAGTGCATCAACACACCAACCAAGACGTCAACTAGACCATCCACTAGTATGGTCTGTCCAAATACCCCATTCACACTGTGAGCTGTGACGTCTCAAACCAGTTCTTAGATGATTTTAACATTTCATATGGATTGAAGATATTTAATCAGAAACATGGATTTCCAAAATGCTCCAATATCTAAAACATTTTCAGCTTGGGATGAGGGACAAATAGAAAATCCCACATTTGACCTCATGTAATAGGCTTCTGAAAAATGCAGGTTCACTAAAAATAAGTGTATCAGATTGCCCGTAGGTCGTGCATACAAAGTATACAAAAAAAAAAAAAAAAAAACCATGAGTGAACTTGGCTGTTAGCCTTGGGTATCCCAGAGATGCCTTACATGTATGTGTAAATATTCCCAAATCAGGATAATCCCAAATTCAAAATCCTTTTGGTGCTAAGCGTTTCAGTTAAGGGATGCACTCATGCCATAAATTCTAAGGTACAATTATACTGATGTTTTGATTGCTTTTCTGCAGGTGGTTCTGTTAAGCATTCAATCTGGCCTCTAAGGCCCCAGTGAGGATCATTCCGTCTGAAATATGTTCTCCTTCTGTACCCACTCTCACTTTCTGAACTCTAGCTTTGAAGTTTTTGCCTTTTTAGATTAAATTTGTCCCCAAATGTCTCCATAGCCATTATAAGGAGTTACCAATTCCTTAATGAGCTCAAGCAACAGTCCTCAGTGCCATCAAAGTCTCTAAAAATGCTAGATTAGCAAAGACATCACAGTCAAGTCCCTTTCTTGAGCAACTAGATCTCTCCTGTCTTCACAAATAGTCTATCTGCAATTTTCAAGCCTATGTTTTACCTGCCGGCTATGACTAAAGATAGAAGTTCATTAGAAGAAAGAGAAAGATGATCCAGATCAGAGCGGTGCATGGAGAGCAAGTATATGGAAAAGACCTAAAAAGGTGTGTAAAATCGAACATAGGGTTTTATGCTAAAAATCTATATCACTCATTAATACTATTATTGTCCACAAAGAGATATTTTATCCTTTATAGACACCCAGCAAGGAGTAACTTGAAATTTTTGGAATCTCGTTCTTCAGGAGGGCTTTCTTCTGTGCTTTTGAAGTTATCCACCAGAGTTATGTCATTGCTCATAACCAAGGAAACCACAGGAAACTTGGTTGCTAGGAAACTGCTGAATTGTCTCCATGAGGATCACCACAGTAGGCTTGGCTTGAATAGAACAGATGTTAGGAAAATAAAATCATGAAGTTGCTGTTACTTTTTTAAAAATAAAATCCTAGGATGCCTCTTTAATTGCCAGCAAAATCTCCCCACCTAAGAAGTACACTTCGTCATTTTTAAAGGCCATCACACAGGTTGTATGAGGGCCACAACAGGGTGCTAGCAGGGGCTGATGGGAAAGATCCCAGCAATAGCAGGTGAACCGCAGCCCAGCACACATAGTCTTCCTTCCTTTCTCCAATTAATCTGGTTACCTAGGGGAAAAGATATGGTGATATGTTACCTCAATTGGGGCAGAGAGGGGAAGAACTCTGTACATTATTAGGCCTATGCATTCCAACATTTTCTAGCTTCCTTTACGGTTAAACAAAAAGTGTGGATTAATTCCACAAAAATATGATTTTTTTCATCAGTGTTTTATGATGTCTGCATGCACACATATATGCACACATAAAGTTGATCCTGTAGTTTCTGATCCAAGCAAACCCATGGGTATTTATTTGTTCTCTCAGAAACTATGCCATGAGAACAAGAACAGAGGAATGCCTAAACTTGGTCAGGCTCTTGAAGTGTGCTCCCTCTCAGCATGCAGGGTCCCATAAAGCTCCCCTTAAAGGCCATGCATATTCCTATGACCTGCTCTGTGTTCCATAGTCTACTGTGAGTGTGTTCATAAATCTATTTAAATCTGTTCAGAACCTGAATATATTTCCTATGTGTACCATACTGGGGAAAAAATAGACTTTCTAGCTCAACCAGACATTTACGAGAAGTAAACTTCCTTTTCCCTTTTTTATTTCAATTCTGTGCTAATTCTAAAGCCAATGCTTTCTATTTTATATATGACTTTGTTTTATCAATATTCTCCCCTCTTCTATTTGTCTCCACGTATTTGAGAAAGGATCTCACTGAATACCTCTGGATGGCTTGGAACTCTCTGTGTACCCAGGCTGATTTCAAATTTGCATCAATCCTGCTTCCTAAATTCCTGAGATTAAAAAATGTGCTACCACTCAGTCTAATTCCCTTTTCTGTATTAGCCAGTGTCATTATTCTCAAATAATCATCACTTCCAAATATCCACAATTTTTGTTTCTCAAAATGAGTTTATTGGAACTAACTCCAACCATTTCTTTTTCTATTTCCTAAGAGTTGCATTTTCCATCTATATCCATCAAGAGTTTGTTAAGTTTTTTCTTATGTAAATTTAGATTTTCAGGTTCTATTAGAATGGATGAAGTTTTTCATGTATTTTATATCATGGGCAACAGTCTTGTTAAACCAATGGAAGGTTTGATTTTCTAATTTTATTTTTTAATTGTTATTTTATGTATATAGGCATTTTACTTGCATGTATATCTATGCATGGTATATAATGAAACCAGAGAGAGCATCAAATCCCCTGGAACTGGAGTTACAGCTAGTTGCTGGGAATTGAACCCAGGTGTTCTGGAAGAGCAACCAGTTCTATTACCTGCTGAGCTATTTCTCCAGACCCCACTGGAATTTTAAAGGATATTATTCAAGAGGGCAATCAGAAAATGAGACAAGGGGTATGGAAGAGCGATAGATATCATAGGATGTAACAGAATTATTGAAAGTGAAGAAAGTGGTTGAGAAACTATGTACCTCAGAATACTCCTTGATGAAGAAAAGGCAACACTAATCCATTAGGTTACAAATATTTGAAAAGCCATGTGATTCCCTCAAATGCAGACTTAGCAAGGTGACATGCTAAGTAATCCTTTTACATAAAACCTCGTACAAAAACCCTATATTGTCAGTGCCAGCATGAGAGTAGGCTTATGACAAGGATTACCTGTGCAACTGTCTAATAATTCTCTACTGGGAAAGGGAGCATCTGTGAGAAGGTCCCTACTGACATATTGCCCAGTTTTGTCCTTGGTAGTTGCATGTTTTAATTAGTGGGGCCTCAGATAAGTATTTAGACGGTGTGTCCAAGAAGATTAAGCACAATACAAATATGAGAAGAATCAGCATCACAAAATCAATACATTAAAACTTGGCAAGTGTCTGAAAGAAGAGCTGGAGGCTACAATACAAAGACTGCCTGCTATTCATAAAGTATTTTCAGGTCTTTCTCTAAGAATGCCCACCAAATTCTGACAAATATAATAACATTTTGTCCATCCTCAAAAGGAAGAAACTGTGGCTCAAAGAAGCTGTGTAACTTGCTTGCAACTAGTTGACTAGTGAGAATCTGGTGATATGACTTGTGTTTGGTTATCTTGTTAACCATTAGATTGAATAGTTCATTCTTTGAGAACAAAAACCACAGCTTCACTGGTTGTCTTATCTTGCTGTGACTAAATAGCATGGCCAAAGGCAGCCTGAGGAGGAAAAAGTCTATTTCAACTTATAGTTGTTGTTTATTATGAAGGGAATTCAATGTAGGAACTTATAGACAGGAAGGAACTAAAGCAGAGGCCACTTAAGAATGCTACTTACTAGCATTCAGTCCCCAGGTTCACATTTAGCTACCTTTTCTATACCTACCAGGACTACCTGGCCAGAGCGTGCATCTCCCAAACTAGGCCTGTTTTTTTTTTTTCTTGTCAATAATAAATCAAAAGAATTCCCAAAGGCTTGCCTACAGGCCAATCTGTTGGAGGCACTTTCTCAATTGAGACTTCCCCAATACCTCTAGTTTGTGTCAAGTTGACAAACTAACCAGGATGGTAGTTCAACAGAGTAAATTTCATTTCTCATTCCCTCTAGGTCTAAAATGGGTCACGTGGGAACTCTGCTCATTACCTTCCTGCAGAAAACCTGGTCAATCTCAGCTGACATCTCCATGGCGGATGTAACTTTCAAACATTCTGTCTCAAAATGGCATAGCTTCTCCCTCCTTATTTTGAGGACAGAAGCCAGTCACATGGCTAAGTCTAAGTGATGAGGAAGCCAGGGAAGTGACTACACTGTTCCTGAGAGGAGAGAAGAGAGCCCCGGTGAGTGGTACGGCCTCACTTTGTTCACCTCACCCCATTGCATGCTCAATGTGATGATGTGGGGCAAAGATGAAGCAGTAGGCTTCTGCTTCATTTAGGCTGAAAAAGTATAGCAATGCAAATATACCATAGAGAAGATCTGCCACATATGCAGCAGATGGAGAAATATCTAAGGATTATTAAAGAACATTCTCTAAATAAGCCACCTCTGTATCGATGTGTCATGTGCAGTAGATATTAATAGCATCATATGTCATGACTCAGAGTAGCCAATATTAAGTCCCCATACTTCCAAATCTAAACTTTCCTCCTAAGCAAAAGGCCCCCTTACTAACTAAATAGTAATGTCTAGTGAGATGTACTTTAGACATCCAGAGGTATGTATCATTCCAAAACTCACTTTTTGTCCTTAATACATGACATGTACTTTATCAGTGTTGATATGTGCCAGCTGACTCCTATGTTAGAAACATCAGATTTATTGCATCCTTCCCTGCTCTTCTGACTCAAATGTCCAATTACCATAGCAGTGTCTATTCAAGCCAATAGTTCCTCTCAGGCAAGCTGGAGACTCCTGATTCAAACTCTTAACTGATCTCCTGGTCATGAATGGCAAATAGGGCAATCTTTCCAAAGGCCTTGTAAATACTTCATCCCTGACAACCAATGCTAGTAGGCAAGACCCAAGCCCATCAGTGTACATGGGAGGCCTTTTACAATAGAAGCACTGCACTCTGGGCTGCATCTTCTGACTTTCAACCTACTTTGTGGTCACTGAACTACAAAGCTGTCACCAAAATATCACTGAAAGCTCTATTCTTCTCAGACCTCATAATCCTGCTCTTCTATCTCCCTTCCTTGGTGCGAGAGCCTTTTCCTCAAGATCTGACTTGTCCAAATCAATTACATATCTTTTCAACCACCTTTGTAATTGGCCTTGTCACATGGCATCAGCCTTGTTTTTCTATCTTCTCCACTAGCCAACATGCTGGGGTAGAATTAACTGCCCTAGAGCTTAACATAAGCCTTAAAGTTTGGGAACAATTAGGATGGAGATGAGCTAGGGACCAAGATGCTAATGGGATGGAACTGATGGAAGAGTTCACCAAAAAAAAGTAGGTTAAAGTTTTCAGAATAGAATCAAAATGTGAGAACACTAAAAGCAACTAGTTAAGTTATAAAAAAAGCCAAGAGAGGTTATTAACAGGAAAGAGACTGCTTGCTCATTCACAGTAGACAAATTGGAATTCTCTATGGCTTAAAGGCACAAGAAAATACTGAAAGTGTGAAATAGCAGAAAGGTAAAGAGGGGGTTAGAAAGAAAACCAGGAAAACCTCCCAGACTTGGGCTGACAGCCTCACCCCTAACCATAGCTCCCTTAGATCTGTTACAGCGCCAATCAGCCAACCAGTGCCTTTATCAAATGCTCAGGTAGCAAGGATACAAAATATTAACATCACACCTGACTGCGTGCTGTTTAAGGAATTTCAAATTAGCACACAAGAAAATGTTTCCCTTGAGAGCTATTCTGGCATTTTATATTCACACATTGCAACTGGTGTATAAGACCAAAGCAACATGCTTTTAATAAAATACCACACAATGCATGGGAGGGGTGGTGTTCATTACCTTGGTGATAATTCCACTTTTTACCCTTCAGAATAGAGAGGCATTAAACCCCACTGAGCTGATAAAATAGGCTGGATGAATCCCTATAGTGAAAAGAGCATTAGCAGCAGGATTGCATAGATTTCCTAATGCAAAAGCCTGGGTAGCGTTTCATTATTGAAGTTGCCTGATTGCTTTGGTTCAAGCCTTATCTCCAATTCTTTCCTCCCTCTATTTAAAATCACCACAATAAACAAATGAAGCAATCACACAACAAACAGCACCATGGGCTAAACTCCTCCCCATCACAGAGGAGGAGTTGCAGCCAAAACACCTGTTTTGCACTCAAACCAAACAAAGCTAGCCTTGGTACCATATATCTCATCAAGCCCAAGGAAAATGTTCACTGCCTATCTATGCTGATGCTGGTGAATTGTATCCGGAATCAGCGGAACATTCTAGAGTCTAAGTGTCCAGCCACTTTTCTTATTATGGCAACCTAATCCGTCTGTCTTCTCCCCTGCCAAGGTATTATTTCCCTAGCCACATGCGGCGACATTAGATTCCCATTCTCCCAAAATAAAACTTCCCAGATGCCCTTCACAAGAGTGTAAAAGGCAGGATGTGCTGCTCACTCATATTAAAATTCACCCCCTTCATTAAATCTGTACCTGCTTCCATTATTAAGAGGACTTCTAAATTTCCCTGTCTGTGTTCTCTCATAAAAATCCTGTTTTAAAATTCAATGACTTGTTCCAAGACACTTCATCATCCCATTTCATAAAAAATTTAATGGTGCCTAATCCTCTAAGACTCACTAAAGTTGCTCTGGGTATAATGCCAGCTCCAGGTCAATCTAAGAGTAGATACTTCAATCTGAAATGTATATTCGGCCTCATCTAGCCATGATTCTGAGGTTTATACATTTTAGTCTACAGAAAAATAACCTTTGGAATTTATTAAGCATGTACCTGCCCAGGAACCCTTAGAACAGGTACCTACTCAGTAGGTTCTGGAGTGGACTAGAGGTATACACCTCACAGATACTCTTAAGGAGACTCTGTTGTACATACAGAGGACAATTGCTATTCTAGTGAGAACAAAACTCAATGCAAATATATTCCCATCCTCTCCCCACTCACCCTGAGATGAGGTGTATCCTAGGATACTTCTAACTCCACCAAGGTGGTCCACATCCACACTAGCTTCCTCTAACGTTATACAAATGGGCCCCTCATTGCTCAGGACTAGTCATGTTCCCAGCCAAAACCGAAACTGGGCATAGGATTCCAGCTGGATTTGCTGAGACCTTCTCTAGTTCCTATCAGGAAAAAACCCAAACAATATCATCATCATCATCATCATCAACAACAACATTTTCATTGTAACTTAGACATAGCACAAACTTCTAAATTCCAGAGTCATAATAGAATTAGATCGCCACATACCTTGAAAACAAAGACTATAAAACATTAAAAACCTCTCATATCTGGTCCCCTGGCTTAAGGGTAGCTCCAGCATCTGCTCCCAGACTCCTGGAAGAGTGATTTGGAACTGAACCTTTTCTGAGTGTTAGTCCCTCAACTCTTTGACTAAGTTTTCTAAGGTCAAACTCATCATGATTGCCCTGTTCCCCGTGTGAAGAATTGTTCTTTCTGACTTTTACTTTGTTGCAATGATGTCACTGGCTAGACTGCACATCATTGTAGGCAGTACTCTTCTGAAACTCTTCAAAGTAACCTCTGTAATGACACTGTTAAAAATATTGCTCACTCCTTTAACTGATGTCCCTTTAATGAGAATCCACATGAAGTTTCTGTCTGGACTTAACACTAAAAATAAATTTACTGTTCATGAGAAATTGATTCTTTTTTTAATCTCACACACTATATTTTATCACAAAAGGCTTCCATTTCTACCTCTATTAAGAAACAAATTATCCAGCATTATACTATGTCTCTTAAGTTACATTCCAGGCAACCATATACCCACAACTATTTGTTTCCTTCATGCCTATATATACTGCCTTATTCCTCATATCTCTTATAAACAATTATCTTTTAATTAAGGCTTTTTTGATTCTTTCCTGGATATGTTCATCAATACCTCAAATGCTAAGGACTCCAGGTTATCCTATCAACAAGTATCTACAACATGATCACCTGATGCTCAGGAAATGATGGAATTCATCTGCGGGAATATGAAGTAATATAATGAGGTGCCTAGGAAATGATTGAGAAAAGACTGGCATGCATGACATGTAATACAAGTGTGAGGATGGTACTGGTGATTGACAAGTCAGCTCAAAAGTAAAGGAAATCAGCAAAGACAGAGTTAGTTCCACAAGATAGGGCTTGAACATTGAGATTGTGGAGAGAATCAAAATGTGGACTTTGATAGACTGAGAAAGATATTGGAGACCAAATGACTAGCACAGGCTGAAGGCTCACCTAAAAGGAATTAGAAGTGGAGGAGAACAGACTGTGTTTAGATGTTTGAGTCCTTAACCAGTCACAATCTTCCTTCTCATTTGTAAATTGGGATATTCTTTTTTTTCCAGATATAAACTTTATTCCATTTGACAGCATACAAAAATTTAAACTTAAAAAGAAAATACACACCCTTTGTAAGTCAAACAAAGCAGAAGTTTTAGTTTTTCAATTGGTCTGCAAAAAATAATTTAGTGGTACAAACTGTACCATTGTAGGCCTACAAGAAGTTTGCAGTCTTTGAAAAAGTTAAAACCGCCTACAAGATTACTTTTTATATTTAAATGTACAAGTACTGACCAATTTACAAGTATTTACATAAACTAAAAACAATCTTATTAAACAGCATAGCTTGTATCTGAACTACTACTTTCATGTGGAAAAGAAATACTAAAAAAGAATTTTGTATAGACATTAAACTTTTATTTATAACTTTATTGTCTTATCTAAAACACTTTGTAGTGGCTTACTGCCTAAAAATTCCAGTTTAGATTATAATCCACAGAAATCTGATTCTACAAATAGGATATAATCTTAACTTTGATGTTTCAGTTTTCTTCTGTTTCCTATCAGGAGGAAAATAAAACCAGGAAAAAGGAGATGAAACAACAGAGCACAGTTCACTGTGCTGTCAGAAAGCATAAGAAACTCCATTTTTTCCAAAATATCTAAGTTGGAGACTTTGAAATAGTCCATAATAAGTCACTAACTGCTGTTAGTGTTCCCTTTACAACAGTGCAAAGTGTATTGTTTCAACATAAAATCTAAAGCGAACTCCAGAGTCTAACAAAGAGAGGTGTGAAGTGCTAATCAACACACTATATAGACACACCTCAGTCCGTCCGTCCCAGGGAGTCAAGTGAAGACTTAAGGCAATTGTCCAGTATTTCAAGACTCCACAGTGATTGGACTGAATCAAAGATTTCCTTTGCTTCAAGTCACTGAGTAACTGGCTTGAATCTTTACTTGACTAGCGCTGAGCTAGACTACTGTCCACTGCCAGTCAGTCATACTAAGTACGGGTTACTTAGATGCTTTGCACTATTCCACAGAGTTCATCAGTACACACAGATGGTACAAGTACTTGAGAATATATCAAAACCTTATTAGTTCAGGTAATTTCTCAAAATATATTTTATGCTGAAAAGTCATGCTATAATACTACTAATCATTGATGTAAACATTTTCAAAAATACATTTTTAAATCAAAGAGTTTATTAGGAAATGTCATAATAAAATATGCAATCTTTATATAAGTATGTCTTTTTAAAAATAAAACATGAAAACAAGAACATTAAAAATAAACCATGATGAGGTAAACAGAATGAATTATGATATATCTATTGTTCTTTATTTCTTGAAAGATTGAAGAATAAAGACCAGTTATCTTTTCAGGGTAGCAGCTGTCAAAGGTAGAACACTGTTCAGATCTCTATTATTTTTCAATCTCTGCCATGACTTTAAAACTTGATCCTTGATCATATGAAACTTCTGCTACTCATGCACAGCTCTGGCTGTATTGGTTCCATCAAAAGGTTCTTCAACACAGGTGTATTTATTTCTCCATTCCATATCATCAGGCCTTGGGAAGGCTTTGGCTTCATGAACCGAAATCATCTGAGTGTTCCAGTCAAATTCTGTAGCATAATATTTAAGAAAGCCCAGTAAGAGGTCCCCAAGACTTGATTCATTCTTTGAGCGGTAAGGAGGAACATTACATGGGGCATGATGAACAAGGTGCAACTGTACAGAAGAACTAAAAGATTCTGGGTAAATTTTTTGGAGGGATGGAAGGATGAGTTCATGTAAGGTTTGTAAATAGTGTAAAACCATCAATACAAGACTATAGCTGCTTAAAGTGCCACGATTGGCATCATTTATCTCATGGGGACTTGCCCACTTCTTAATCACCAGCACTAGTGGACGAACTCGATTTCCAAGGTATGCATAAGTTCTGAGGAGGGGTGTGTTTCTAATTCCAACGGTATTGTTTACATTTAAGTCGAATTCCACACAACTGACTTTATCCCTGAACTTCACAATTGGCACTTTTGCACGAATCAGCTGAGGTCTCTCAATATACCCAGAAAGTCTAGTACAGAAGAGCTTATGGACTAAGGTGAGTATATGTCGTGCTTCAGTCTTCTGATTTACTGGTTCTTCTTTAACAACTAAGCATAAATTGCCATCACTGCTTCGGGCACCAAATCCATTTAAAGATGATCCAACCAAAAAAAGTCTGCTTTGTGGGAAGAGCAGCTGGATCTCTCTGCAGCTGTGCTCTACAGAGTTCTTTCTTCTTCAAGTCACTTGCTTGCTGCTGACAAGTTTCAAACAACTCTAGTAATCTGCTGACTCAACTTATCTTTGGCCTCAGGCAATGTGATTTCTCTAGGTTCTAACAGTGGAATTTCTTGGAGATGTGGAACACATCTGACTATATCTGATACGTAGTGTGTGTGAAACAACGGTGGCATGGAATATCTTTGGTCATCTGATAAAGGCACTAGAGGGTTGATTATAGTTGGCTCTTGGTGGGGTGAATGGAAATGCTGTTGTTTACCATCAAGAGGGAAGGATTTCTTATCGATTATTTTCCTTCCTCAAAATAAAGGGGATGCTGAGGTCTGTATTGGACTGACAGTTCCATATGTCAGGGGCTGTAAGGACACAGCTCTAGACAAGTCTACATTTTGAAAGTTGAATTGTGCATCTATAAGTTGCTGGTATGAATAAAGAGTTGGTGAGAAAGCAAAGAAGCTGTTATGCTGTTGGTGGGTTGGAGTGAAGGGTGGACAACCCAAAATTGAGTTTGGGAACATATTCTTGTTCACTAAAGGTAAACATGTATTCTTCTTCCGGCGTCCACTCCGAAGGGCCAAGCAGGGCCCTGTGGCACTCAAATTGAGATATTCTTAAGAATAGCCTTGACTATATCAAGATGAGTTATGCAAAATATTAGTGTAATGCCTAGCACTTACACACTCATTACTTAGCAATGTCTGTGAAAATATTGATAAAATCCATGGATTTCCTCCTTCCAGCTGTTGTGATCACAGAAGGCTTCTTAAGCTGGGAACAAATAGTAGTAGGTAGTCTTGTACGTTAGCAGATGACTTTGGAGTTGACAGAGGAGGATTGTGTGAGCTATTTAGGGTTCCTGAACATGGCAGTGACAAGATGAAAGCAGTGTTTAAAGAAGATTAATGTGGCCATTCAGGAAGAGAGCAAAGGAGAAAATACTACAGGCACGGACTAGAAAGCTGTGTGTTTCATAGGCACAGAGTGACTAAAGCCGGATGAAGGATGGGGCAGTAACAGTGTTCTTAGGGAGGAATTTGTGACTGCTATACATGGGGACAAATGAGTCAAAAGTCAAATGTAATCATAGTAATTAATCAATAATAGCCCTTTCTTTATCACTCACTAGATTCTGAGCTGCAAAGAGAGACAATGTTTCTATCTTATTCACCAGTGTCTAGCAGAGTATTTCAAGCAAAGAAAATGCTCCCACTATTTCCCATAAACTTCATTACTCAATAATTAATGAGACAATTTTGTTCTTAGAAAAAACATTGAAAGGATACATAATACTGAGTGTTAAAAACAACAGTCCAGTTGATTGAAGATGTTGAAAGCACCGTTCATTAATTATTATCTCCAATCCTAACTTTGTGCAATAGATTACCCTTCATTTTAATCTGGTAAAACAGGTATAGCAAGTTTCTGCTAGTCCTTCAAGGTCACTTCACCAGAAAATGACAAATGCAGAATTCAGAACTACACCTTCCTGTGTGAAGCAAGCAGAAAAGGGCTGGGTGGGCAGGTGTCTGGTTGGAGTGAGGAGTCCTATCAAACAAGAAGAAATAGTGGAAATCACTTAATTTTTGACCCAACTTGCACCCCACAATCCTGTGAGTTGTACAGGTAGGCACAGACTTGGCTTATTAAACTCTTCCTTCTGTCAGGCTTACAAGAGAAGAGTAGAAGAAAGGAGATGTGAAATAACAAGCACAAAGTCAACAGACAAGCCAGATGCAGAGCAGCATGGGGTGTGGCATGCTGAGAAGAAACCAGAAGATATCAAATGGTAGAATGTGGGGGAGGGGGCAGTGATTGCTCCCTGACTTCTTTGGTCTCATTCTCTCCGTTTTATGTTCTCACTTGTTGCTTCATTTGCACTTGGATTCTACTCCTCTGTTAAATGCCTTTGTACTATGTACTTACCTATATTTACACCATGTATTCACCTACATAAAGTGGCAGGAACTCCTATTTGAAAACTGAGTGGTGATCTATTACATATTTATTTGCAAAGGCACATGTACGCGTATATACCTCATTTTCTTTACCCATGTTAGCAGACATTTAGATTGTTTCACAGATTGATGACACAGGCTAGTATGAATAATGTTGTATTCATTATGAGAATAAAGAAATCCCTCAACAAACTGGTTTCAGCTCCTTTGGGTATATGCCCAGTAGCAGGATTCCTGAATCCTTATAGTAATTCTATCTTTAGTTTGGGTGGGTTCTTTCTTTCTTTCTTTCTTTCTTTCTTTCTTTCTTTCTTTCTTTCTTTCTTTCTTCCTTTCTTTCTTTCTTTCTTTTTCTTTGTTTCTTTCTTTCTCTATTTCTTTATTTCTTTTATTCTTTCTTTCTTTTGTCCTCCCTCCCTTCCTTCCTTCCTTCCTTCCTTTCTTCCTTCCTTTTCTTCCCTCCCTTTTCTTTCCTCTCTCCCTCTCTCCCTCCTTTCCTCTCTCCCCCTCCTTCCCTCTCTCCCCCTCCTTCCCTCCCTTTCTCTCTCTCTCTCCCCCTCCCTCCCTCTCTCCCCCTGCTTCCCTCCCTCCCCCCCGCTCTCTCTCTCTTTTCCGGAAACTCTGTACTGGTTTCCATAATGACTGCTCTAAGACACATGTTCATCCACACTCAATCCAACCCTTGGTTTTGTCTTGTTTTAAGAAGGATCATTCTAAGAGATGTAGTGGGAAGCTTGCTGGGGTTTTGATTGGGGTTCCCCAGTGATGAGGAATGGTGGCCTTGTTGCCACATGCTTATTTTTGTCCATTTACATCTTGTGCTGGTAGATTTTTAGGTCTCTTTCTATTTATTTATTTATTTAGCTTAAGATTTTAAAACTTGCATACAATGTACCACGATCATATTCACCCACTACCTATCTTCTTCCCATACCTGCTAATCCTTCTCTCAATCAGCTCTTCTCCTCTCCTCCCCAACCCTACCCTCAACCATCAACTCGCATTTGTACAGGTAGCCATGTCTGCTTTTTAAACATGGTTGCAATGACTGGCTCATATCTAGAAGATAACATTTCATAGCATACTTTCCTATCCTCCAGTCTTTACACATTTTTAAATTGGGCTATTAGCATTTTATTTTTTTGCTATTGAGTTGCTGGAGTTCTGTGGAGAAAGGCATTTCATTTTGGTGGCATCCCATTTGGTTTGGTTTGGTTTGGTTTGGTTAAAACAAGGTCCCACTATGCAATCTTAGCTGTCCTGGAACTCATTAAGTACACTAGACTGGTCTGGATCTCACAATGATGCACCCACCCCGATCTCCTCAGTGCTGGGAATCATGTACAAATAGAGAGAGTTGAAGCTGTCTTCTGTTTTTCTCTATTGCCTTCTCAGGCTTGCACTTCCAGGGCTGTGCTAAAAGAAAATGATGAGAATGGGCATCTTTGTCTTATCTTGAATCATTTTTAAAAAAGGATATCAGATTTTACAACAGATGTTACCTAGGAGGCTGTAATGAGAACATTTCTTTGTATTGAAGCAAATCATATTACACTTAATCTATGGAGGACTTGATCTCGAAATAAAGGCTGTATCCTCCCAAATGTTCGTTTATGCATCTGTTGAAATTGTAATATGACTTCTTTAATCTCTTGCTTTTTAAAAATGAGGCGTGTCACATTTACTGAGTCACATGTGGTGAACAATCCTAAATATATAACTTGACATGAGGAATACCTCTTTAAATGTTTGTGAATTCAGTCTGCTGGTATTTTGTTGTAGATTTTTAAATCCATATTCTTCAAAACAATTTGTCCATAATTTTTCCTATACTGTTTTTTTGTATGTCTTTGTTTTCACAGTAATGCTAGCCTCAGATAACTGGCTTAGAAGCTACCCTTTAATTTCCTGCATTTAGAAGCATTTGAGAAGCATTTGTGTAGCTCTTTCCTAAAAGTTTAGCAAAATTCAGCAGTAAAACAGAGCAGTTCTGGGCTTTCCTTAGAGCAAGGATTTGTATTACTGATGTAGTATTTTTCTTTGTTATGCATCCACTAAGATTTTACATTTCCTTATGATTTAGAATTGGCACCTTGTATGTTTGAGGAGTTTTTCCACTTTGTCTGGTTAGCCCATCTGTTGGTGAGTGAGTGTTCCTCAGGAGCCTTTGTATTGGAGCAGTGGCAGTTGCAATGTCTTTTCTTCAACTTTCTTGCCTCCTTTATTTGTAGAAGCTTTTTTCTCTTTTGCCATTAATCAACTTTACCATTTATTAAAAGAGCTTAGTATTACTGAATTTTCTGATTTTGTCTTTTCCTTCTTCCTATTGATTTTAAACCTACTTTATTCTTTTTTCCCAAGTTTTTTGAAGCATATTGCTGATATGTTTTTTCTTTTTATAGAAATCTACATTTTTTTAAATTATAAACTTCCCTTTTCAGACTGAGTTCACAGTGTGTATAAATTCTTGTATGTTATGTTTCTATCTTATTATAAGATATTTTATTTCTTATTTATTGATTTTTGAGTAGCATTTTATTTATGCTCACACAACATTGTATGTGTGTGTAAGTCTGTCTATCTATCTATCTATCTATCTATCTACCTACCTATAGTGGGAGTTGGGCAGGGGAGTCTCACTATGTAGCCTGATTGGCCTAGACCTTTATGTTCGTATCAGAGTAATGCTAGGCTCATACAATTGGCTTAGAAGCTATCCTCCAATTCATTGCATTTAAAAGTGTTTGAGAAGAATTTGTGTAGTTCTTTCCTAAATATTTAGCAGAATTCAGCAGTTGTGGGCTTTTCTTAGAGGTGAGGATTTGTATTACTGATTTAGTCTTTTTCCTTGTTATTAAACTGCTCAGATTTTCCATTTCCTTATAATTTAGTCTTGATTTTTGAGTAGCATTTTGTTTATGCTTTCACACACATATGTGCATGTGTATGTCTATGTTTGTGTATGTGTGTGTATGTGCATGTGTATGTATATATGTGTGTGTACTAATCTGCACATACATGCATATGTGTATATGTGTATGCATTTATATGTGTATATGTGTATGTGCATATGCATATATATGTGTACATATATATATGTATATATATATGTGTGTGTGTGTGTGTGTGTGTGTGTATGTGTGTGTATGTGTGTACACATGCATGTGTATATATGTGTGGGACAAGCAGAATCCTGTCACCAGACAGAAAATCTGGTACCATCAAGCAGATTAAGGAACCCCAGTAAATCTCATAATTGAAAATGGTAGGTGTTTGAATCTGGTCCCAACCAGATTCTTGTCCTGGTGCACCTGACCATAACTCCTCACCTAAAGGACCATAACAACTGGTCATGTAGCATAGACAGAGTTCCCCATGGTAATGAGCTAGATTGGCCCTTAGGGTTAAGCCGATAAGCTTCCCTTCCCAGATATGCCTTCCTGTAAAAAGGTATTTAATCTCTGTTCCATCCTGAATAAGTCGTATGCATCCTTCCACCATGAATAAAGAAGTTTGGCCAAACAAGGACTGTCTCCTTCCTCAAGGATCACAGTGGGGGAAGCCTTCACCATACCAAAGCCCATCTGCACTCCTGACACTCACCCTGAGCTAAGCCAGATCCCGGCCACCCCCAACCCCAGGCTTGCCTCAGGCCAGTGGCGCCCCATTTTCAACATGGGCTGGGATCCCTATTTTAGGCTAAGTTTCATCTCCCCTTAGCAGTGTGTTGGCGTCAGGAGCCCAAAGGAACACAGCCTATCACCCCACTGTTTCACCTTTCTGAGCTGCATTCACACACCCCAGCATCCAGGCAGAAACACATAACCTGATCTGGAGCCCAATGTGGGGCATTCCCACTTTGAAGATAGACACTGTCTTCTTCCCACTTTTATTTTCAGGGAGAGCTACTGCACTAATCCCTTTCTACATCCAGACAGTTCAATCTGCCATTAACAAAGACTCGGATTCCCACTCGACCCCCGCCAATATGGTGCCACCAAGTCCCTATGCTTCTTCTCTCTTTACTTTTAGGGTTTACAAAAAGCAGCCCATCCCCAGCTTAATAGAGGTATCAGTCAAGATAAAAAAAATACCACACCCAGGGGGACAAAAAGGACCTGGCTGCTAGAGCAAATGTCTAGCAGCTTCAGTATGGCAAGACAGACTCCTCCCAGTCCACCTATATGAAAAAAAAAAAACCCTCCAAACAAAAACAATGGATAGCTCTTGCTGCTGAGAATTTGAAAAAAAAATTACCTAAAACCTTTAACACAAAAATTTTCATGCTTCTTTGTATAAATGCTTGTTCTTCTCCCTAGCAGGAACACCTGAAACAATATTTATGCTTTTAACTAAAAAAATCGCACTAAAATTTTTCAATTTGTTTAAAATTTCTTTTCATCTCCAAAAATCATATTTAATCTAACTCCACAGGTCAAACCAACTATGTTAATGATCATTATTTAATTCTTAATTAATAAAATAATGAAGAATTAAAATAACCTACTTAAGCCAGATTATTTTTTTTACAGACAAGTTGTTACTGCCTATCCCAGATACATAATTAATATTGTATTTTCTTCCTCAGCTAGCTGAAGCAGATAACTCCCAACTCTTCCTCTGCTTTCCTTAATACAACACAGGTAATTCCTCACTTAAAGGATTCCTTCCAGGACTAAAATTCTTTTAATATCCCTGCCTTTGTCTAGGACCATAGCAACAGACTACTCATGTCCTCCCAATCAAACTGTTATAGGCTTAACATACACATTACCCCACCCTGCCCCTGCATGGACATCAGCCTGCCAAGGCTCTGCTACCTATTAGGATTATTTTACAGGTTTATCTCTGCAAAATAAAAAGACAGTGCTGCCACTGCAGGCCAGAGGGAGACTGACCCACCATCTACTTGTACCTGGCTGGGGCCACGAAGCTGCCTTTGTCCAGACATATCACTTAACTAGAAACCTTGAGACAAGCAGATCTGAGATCTACAGATGAAAGGACTGGGTCCTTCCAGCAACAGATAAACTCTCTTGCCAGAGTCTAATGGCTACTAAACTTGGGGAAACTTATATGATAGTAAGGAAAACATTATGTCCATGTAGATAAATCAAATGTTTAATGTCGGGAAAATTTAAAAAAGGCCGCCACAGTGGCGCAAGCCCGCCATGGCGGGTCCCACATCAGAGAAGAAGATCCTATGGTTCCAGCGGCCTGAGGGCCTTGGTGGTGGCAGGCCCCAGTAACACGAGGAAGTCCTTGGTTCCAAAAAGGTTTATTGTCATGGCGGATAATAGATGGATCTAGCCGTACCCCCCAAAAACTCAGGGCAGTCCCGAGTTATATAGGGAGGGAGAAAGGGGGAGGATTGGGGGAGGATCTGGGGGAGGAATGTTTAATTTGCTCTGCCCTCTGGCCTTCATTAGTATGTAAATCTCTAGGGCCTGAGGCCTATAGCCTGGCAAATGTGACTCTATGGAGGTGTGACTGTTTTTCAGGATCCTAGATGATGGGAGGGACTGAACTCCTGCCAGTTCTCACGCAGAATTCCACTGAGAATCTCGGGGTTCTAAGTGCCTGCTCAACCATGACCCAGGATACCCTTACGCAGTCCCACAGTTTAAGACCAATGTAAATACCTTCAGAAAGCTCTGTACAAGCTTATTCTCAACTTCTATCTACTGAGCAACTAAGTTAGTTCAATAATTCCTTGTCTTCCCAGCTCCTACCCCTCACTACCCCTCTGGCTTATGTTGTACTTTCTTTTAATGCTAACACCCCACCCACCCACATTTTTAACTACAAATAATATAGGAGACAGTCACTTGGTTAACACTTTCCCTTTATAAAAGGAAAATGAAATGTGGGGCAAGTGGAACTATGTCACTAGACAGAAAACCTGGTAAGATCAAGCAGGTTAAGGAACCCCAGCAATTCTCATAACTGAGAATAGTTGGTGTTTGTATCTGCTCCCAACCAGATTCTTGTCCTGGAACATATGACCATACTTCACTAAGAGGACCATGAAAACTGGCCATGTAGCATAGATCCCAGAGTTTCTTCTTCTCTGAGTGGCATGTTGGTGTCATATGAATCAGGTATCCCAACAGGGAGAACGGAATGAAGACTAGTGTCCCTGCATTTCACCTCCCTGAGTGGCATTCTGATACCCTAGAGGTGTGGAAACACAGAACTACGTGTGTGTGTGTGTGTGTGTGTGTGTGTGTGTGCCTCCTCTTTTCTCCTCAGACCTGGTCTGATATATTATTTTAAATTTCTCCTACTATTGTCATCTATTTTATGCCATTTTGCTCTAAAACAGGGAGTCAATATGACTGCAAGTCTCCTAAATTTTCTAGTATTTATTTTTGACCTAACACAGAATCTATCTTGGAGAATGTTTCCTTTGCAGTTAAGAAGACTGCCCATTAGACTGCTATTAGTGAACAATATGCCTGTTAGACCCATTTAGTCTAAAGGACTTTCAAATTCAATGTGTTTTTGTTGATTTTCTGTCTAGATAATCTTCCAGTGTTGAACATGGGTATTAAGTTAAGTTCTTTTCTATTATAGTATCATAATCTGTCTCTCCTTCAGTCAATGCATTAGTAATTGCATTATGTATTTGGGTATTCTGATATCCTGTGTGTGTGTGTGTGTGTGTGTGTGTGTGTATGTACCTCCTCTTTTCTCCTCAGATCTGGTCTGATATATTATTTTAAATTTCTTCTACTACTGTCTTCTATTTTATGCCATTTTGCTCCAAAACAGGAATTGTACTTATAATTATGTCTTCTTGTGAAATATGTGTATGCGTATGTAATGGAAAGGGAGGGAGATTTATGATGCAAAGGATCAAATTGAGAGTTATACATATGTATATGATAGGCCAATGTTCTCCCACTCAGATACATAACTTTATTATTATATACTGACTTTCTCTGTAACTTTTCTCTTTATAGCTTGTCAAGTAATGTCTCATCTTATTTAAATCCATACACAAATCAAATAGCTTCAAACAGTTTCTGTTACTCTCACAAATGCACCAATGAAACAATATCCTTGCCATTCTCCAAGAATAACAAGACACCTACTGGAAGTATTGCTCACTCCAATTTCAAGTTATATTACAAAGCAATAGTAATAAAAACAGCATTGGAATATAAACAGACACATTGATCAAAGGAATCAAATTGAAGACCCATACATAAGTTTACACACAACTGGACACAGTTATTTACAAAGAAGCTAGAAATACATATTGATAAAACCCAGCATCTTCTACAAATGATGCTAGTTACACTGGATGTCTAAATGCAGAAGAGTGCAAATAGATCCACACTTATAACCCTGTACAAACTTCACCTTTAAATGGATCAGACTTCAATTTAAAACTAGATGCACTGAATATGATAGAAGAGAGAGTGGAAAATAGTCATGGAGTTATTGTCATAGGAAAAGACTTTCTGAAATGGACACCAATAGCACAGGCACCAAGAACAACAATTAATAAATGAGGCCTCATGAAACTGAAAAGCTTCTGTGTGGCAAAGGACACCATTATTCTGATACGAAGCAGGCTACAAAAGGGGAAAAGACTTTTACCCATTTTATATCCAGTAGAGGGTTGATAACTAAAATATTTGAAACACTAAAAATTTAACATCAAGAAAACAAATAAACCAATTAAAAATGGGCAACAGAACTAAACAGAGTTTTCCAATGATAAAGGACAAATGGCTGAGAAACAATGAAAGAAATGATCAATGCCTTTAGTTATCAGGGAAACACTAATCAAAACAACTTTGATATATATCAACTTACATCAATCAGGATGACTAAAACAAATAAAACAAATGACAGCCTAGACTGGTGGTATAAAGTGAATAAGCATCCATTGCTAGTTGGAATGAAAATTGAACAGCTACTATGAAAACCAGTGTGGCAGTTCCTCAGAAAGCTGAGAATAGATCCACCTCAAGATCAGCTATCCCATTCTTGAGCATATACCCAAAGTACTCTACATTCTACTTCAAAGACACTTGCTCAACCATATTCATTGATATTCTATTCATGCTAGAAATTCTAACTAGAAATTGGAAACAGCCTAGATATACATCAACAGATAGATGAATATGGAAATGTGGTACATTTATGCAAGGAAATGTTCAGCTGTAAAAAAATGAATTATGAAATTCACTAGTAAAATTGATAGAGCTAGAAAAAAAATCTTGAGTGAGGTAACACAGATCCCAAAAGATAACTATGCTGTATATTCTCTTATACATACATGCTATCTTTTAAGCTTTCAATAAACATATTACAATCTTTATAACCACAGAGATTAGATATAGAGTAAGGGACTAGTGAACAGGGCAGGATCCCAAAAGGAAGGGGAAATAGAATATGTAACTATAGAGCAATGGGAGAAGAACGGAATGAGAGGACTAAATGCATGAAGACAAGGAAGAGGGAGTAGAGTGGAAATATGGTATGGGACATCTAATAAAACAGGCCATTTGAGGTGTGTGTGTGTGTGTGTGTGTGAATGAAATCTATAGAGAATGACCAAATAACAGGAGAGATAATTCCCTTACTAAATATCTTTTTAGACCAAATGAAACTTCCACCTCTAGAAATGGGTTACATCTAATTTAGTTGTTGGCTAAAGGGATCCCATAGATTGGTTGCTCTCCACAAACTGATAATACTCTATGGATAAAACAATACTTACATATCTCATTGAATACTGAGAAATCTAATTGGTGCCTAACTAGAGTCTCCACACATATTGACTAGTGTTCATGGTTCTAACAGGTATTCGTCATGCCACCAAACGAATAAGATGACCACCAACCAGCTACATACCCTGTGATCTACAGCAGTGACCTGCATGCCTGGAACATTGTAGCAATAGTGACATAAATGTTGTAGGAGTAACAAAATGCTGTCTGCATCAGATGGAAACCATGCCTAACATTGCTCTGGTGGCCAAGAAACTGAGATTAGATAGACCATGGGTCTGGCTAAAACCAGTAATGTTGTTCTGCTTAATGAATATAGCAATAAAGTGACGCCTAACAATATTCTGCTATATTCATAGACCAGTGTGTTTAACTTAACTCAGCCAGCATCATTATTCTTTCTGCAGAGTAGATGAGAACTAATACAGAGACCCACACATGGACAATGAAAGGGGAGTGAGAGACTTTGGAACACTCATTTCTAAGTGGGATGTCTTCATCAAACCCTTTCCTCCAGGAATTGGTAGAAAGGTAGAGAATATCTGGGAGGAGATGAGGGAGAGGAAACCGTGATCAAAATACAATGTATAGAAATTAGTTTAAAAGGAAAAAAAGGTGAGTGGTGATGGCACACAACTTTAGGTCCAGCACTAAGGAGACAGAAATAGGTGGATCTCTGAGCTCAAGACCAGCCTCATCTACAGAGGGCATTCCTGGACAGCCAGGGCTATGCAGAGAAATTCTGTCTCAAAAAAACAAACAAGTCATTCTCCAGCCCTACATTACACAAGATAACAGAATTTCTTAGGACATCTATTTCAGAAACATTTGGGAACAGAGTGGGCTCTTGTTGAAATTCAAGGCAGTTCAAATGGGAAATTCATAAACACTAAAGAACTACATCATTTACACTGTCCAACAAGTATTACAACCAAAAATTGGTATATTTTTATGTGTTTTCCCTGTGAAGAAGAGATTGTATTTCATATTTGAAAGACTACTACACAATTTCATTTCAAAAGCATGCCTAATACTTCATTTAAATATTCCTATTCTCAATTCAATCTCATTCCTCTAATAGCACTTCTCTGTATCATACAAAACATTTTTTTCTCCTTGACATTTAGTGTCTTCAAATAATATCAAAAAGCCCATTAACTCTCCTTTTAGTTTCTGCTCAGTCAAGCTGTGCATAATTAACTCCTTTAATCTTTTCTCTGAATTACTCTCTCCATTTCCTTAATCAGTTTGTGGCATATTTTCTGAAGTTTCTTTCATTACTAGTGATTGTTAAGCTGTATTACTTGTGGCTTTATAGGCATATTACAAAACTGTGCACAATGCATTCGATTAAGGGCACTGCAGAGTATTTGTGGAGCCATTTAGGACACCAGCAGGTAAATCTGACACTTTCCCATGTAGCCTCAGCAGGCAACCAACTACAGATGAAGAGTCAAGATCCTTGGGTACTCTCAAGTCACTAAGGGAAGCTATGCAACCATTATTCAATTAGCAAGCATTTGGTTTTGTTTTGCTTTGCTTTGCTTTGTTTTTGTTTTTATTTTGTTTTCAGGCTTGTTTTACTTAAATCACTGAACCATGCAAGGCCACATGGTGGCCACTATGTCCACACACAAGATGGGTTTTATTTCTTGCTCTCTTCCTTTTTTGGCAGTCTTGATGTTCTCTTACTTCTTGGCCTGGAGGTCCTCCAGGTGTCTTCACTGTGACTCCTTGGTCTTAGACTTGTAAGTCTCAACCTCTTCAGCCAGGAGCTTCTTGTGGGCATTGGCTGCCTTGAGATTATGGATGTGTTCCATGAGAATCCCCTTGCATGGATATATATATATATATATATATATATATAT
>NW_021604579.1:16386278-16417197 GCF_004785775.1 Grammomys surdaster
ATATATATATGGAGAGAGAGAGAGAGAGAGAGAGAGAGAGAGAGAGAGAGAGAGAGAGAGAGAGAGAGAGAGAGAGAAAGAGAGAGAGTCCTCTTGACCTTCAGGTTCCAGCTGTTACCTATAGCTGGTCAACCTTAGATTCATGGTCCACATTCTCATGCAAGTTACATTCTCAGGTAGTCAAGCATTGGTGGCAGCCTTCTTTATCTCTAAGCAAGCAAATATGCCTGCCCTTCCACCCAGCAGGTGTGTGCTAGGTGGGTTTTTTGTTTGTTTGTTTGTTTCTTGGGTTTTTTGCTTTTGTTTTGTTTTGTTTTGCAGTATCCAGCCCAGGAAGGATGATTTCATTGTTCTCACAGGGGTCCAACCAGACTTTCTTTTTGTCATTGTGGAGAACACTAAAGACTAGTGTCTACTGATTCCTGAGCACATTCATGGCAGCTTTAATCACAAATAGCTATATTACCTATACTCTGTAGTTGGAAGAAAGTATTTAGTAGGTTGGGATAAGATCAAGCAAAAAACCAAAGATACAGATACAAGAAGACAAAAATCTCAAGAAAATGAGAGGGGACCTAAGAACATACATCTCATTCCTGATTCTGCTTGAAGAAAATAAACATGTCACAGACTATAGACTTACAAAACTCATCCCACTTTTTATTACTATGGTTGACCCTTATAATCTGTATCCATCCTTTTTTCTGAGCCTTCAGACCCATGTTGAGCATAGGTGAGACAAAACTGTGAACTTTCCTGCTCAAAATAAGAAAAATTAGAAAAGCCAGCATTTATGGGCTACATTCCAACAGGCCTTTCCTACTTCTCCCTCTGCCATTCCCATGATCAAGAATGCAGTTTCTTTACTTGTAGTTTTCAGACCTTTATCTTGTACCCACAGAACTGTATACTGTTAGAAACTATATATAGTAACAGGAGCATTCAAGTATACCCACTGAAACCCCGACACATGTTTCCTTCAGAGAAAGAAACAGAGAAGAAGTCTGATTCAGTGATTAAACCCCTCCCAGAACCTGAAGGGAACAGCATTGGACAGGATTAGAAGTGGGCAGAGATGTCATACACTAGCTGCAGCATACAACAGAAACAAGTCATCAAAAGTTATGAGGGAAAAGAGACCAAGTGTCGCATCTTTGAAATTTATCATAATTTATCATTTTAAATGGTAGTTTTGGCAGTCAGCATACTACAGAAAAGTGAATAAACTAATACACGCACACATGCACACACACAAAACATACACACATGCACATTCACAACAGACACAAAACACACACACACACACACACACAATCATGTGATCCCCATAGAAGGTCATTGAATTGGAATCTTCCTCCTACATCCACAAGAACTGTGGTCAGAAAAGGAAATCATCACCTAACTGAGATGGGGAGCCTGGCTATAAATGGGATCTGTCATATGACCCCCACAGAGAAAAAGGTCACCCATTCTGGTTGCCATCTGACTGCAATCAAACATCTGATCCCCAGTGGCAGGCATCTTTTGATCCTCCTCCTGGATGGTCTGGTCAAACACAGAAGTAACTAGAAGGTACTCATCTAGAGTCTGGTAACCACTGGAGAACATTACATGGCTCTCTTCAAGAGCTGCCCGCTGCCCTCCAGGGAGAGTATATTGATTAACACCAGGGCTAATCCTCTGACTACCACATATGGCTGTATTGTGAATCCCAAGACATTCACCACTGCTCAGAGAGTTCACCTGGATGCCTTCATTGTAGACTGGCACCTGGCTGTCAGGGACTGCTCTCTTCTGGAAATCAGTGAGGGAAATGTTCTGGAGGTTGAGCTCCTGCAGCTAAGAGCCTGCTGGGAATTTCATCTGGTCAGCAGATGCGGATTGGGATTGCTGGTACATGGCAAAATTCTCATTTAGTTTTTCAAATTGGAAATCAATGTCTTCTCCAGGGTATGCTGTCCCAGGGATATCCAATATCTAGATGACAACACTGGTTGATGACTCAGATGATACAAGCCAGCTGGTTTCCAGCTCTCTGGAACTCTCTGAGCTGGTTTCAGGGGCAGTGTGAGGATAGCAAGACCCTGGCTAAAATTCACCTGGACTCTCTACCTGCTCCTTATTTATGTAGTTCAGAGAAGACTAGAAGGGGCTCCTCAGTTTCTTCTACTGTTCAGGGATTGGAGTACATGTTCCTGAAGTAAGTTTCAGTTCTGAGAGCTTAAATCTTTAAAATCAGTCGAATATGGAGACAGAGGTTAGTGGTAAACTCAAGTAGATCCAGAATGTGAGCTGTAATGAAAGTGAGCTGGGAGAAAGACACTCACCTTAGCTCTTGAGGCTGGAGTCTGCTTTTAGAAACTGTAGCAGGAAGTGGGCAGGGCTTCAGAGTCCTGGCCTTGATTGGCCATACCCTTTGCCTTGGAGTTCAAATCCAGAATCCTTGCTTTAGCTCTTCCTGTCATGAGCTCTGAATGCAGAAGATAATTGAGTAGCCAAGCAAAGGAACCAGGAATTCCTTGAAGTAATGAAGTCCAACAGGAGAAGGCTATACTTTGGATCTTGCCATCCATATCACAGGAGTAAGTAGCCAGTTTTTACTTGGTCTTCCTTGAGGGAGTCAAAGGTGCAGAGAGAACACAGCTGGCCAAGGGAATTAGCTACAGATACAGGACGATTTTTGCTCTCTGGATCTGAGTCTGAGTGTAAACACTCAGGATGTGATTTTCTATGTCTGATCAGCTGCTGGACCATGGAGATTTCACCTCCTTGGCAACTTTTACTCAATCTGCCTTTGGGACAGAGTCTAGCATCTACATTATTGACATTAGCTCTTCCCAACAGACATTTGGAGAACAAAGGGTGTTTGAATCCCTTAGCCAGGGCTGTAGGACTTCAAAGTTGTTGTTTCCTGATGTGCTATTCTGAGGGGAAACTCTATATTGGGCTTATGATCCCTACCACAGCCCTAGTGCTTGACCTGCATGTGAGAGTTAAGGATGCAGACACTGAAGACAGCTGCCCCTGCAGAGTTAGCTATAGGTGCAGATATTATTCCTCAGGGTTCTGCTTTCTAGCTAAGGGCTGATGTTAACACAGAGGACCCGAGTCACTAGTTCTACTGAACACCTGAGATTGCAGATTCCATGTTCTTGACAGCTTTAAGTTTCACCAAATTACTTGTAGTCTGAAAAACTGAGGATTAAAATGGTCACTTTAGCATTGATAATAGAGTTTTTTCTTGTTGGTTGATCTGTTTTTTGATACATGGTCTCTCTCTTTAATTAGGCTCAACTCGAATTCTTGAACCTCTTGTCTTAGCCTAGGATTATAGATAAGCCTTTTTGAACCTGGTGTTTTGTTCATTCATTTTTGTTTGTTTTGTATTTTGGGTTCTAAAAGTTTTTTAAACATGGAATCTCATTGTGTTGCAAAGTCTGGCCACAACACCTGAGCTCAAGCCAATCCTTGCTCTTCAGCCTCCTTTGTCCTTAGAATTACTATCACCAGTGGTGAAAAGGCTAGTGTCTTGCATTTTTTTAAACTCAAACTAGCTTCCAATCCTCTGTCTCTGCCGATTGATTTCCTACAGTATTATAGCCATCAACAATTATTCTATAATGAGACAGTTTTTGATGCCATCTTCTCCATCCTCCAAGACTGCTCACCCCACCAACGACCAACTCTCTTAGAATCACGAGTGTGACATCAGCCAGTTCCAAGTTAGGCCAGGTGCTCAGTCTCTGCTCACCATCCCCACAGAGCCCAGTTTTAAAAAATATCAGTACTGTCCAGTGACACATTTGTCCACTGCTCCCTAAATGCTCTCTCTAACACTACTCTTACTCTTTCCTCTGGTGAACTGACCCTGTTCTAGCTCTTTGGTGACCTGGTATCGTATAGCCTTTTCCCTCTGTCAATGGGAGTTCAGAGGTTCTCAAAAGCAGGCTGTTAAACTAAGTGCCTGAGATGTGTAGGCGCACCCCATGGCTTACCCTTTGAGCTCCAAGCTGTCCAGTCACACAGAGGCAGAACATAATTATGAGAAATTTACAGGCTTTGGCTTTCTGTAGTCTACTCTTTCTTTTGGAAAAATATTTGTGTATATGAATTCAGCAAAATTACTTCATCTTGTACTTTTCACACCTATACCATATTTTACATTGAATTTTTGTTATTAAATATATTAATAGAGTGTAGAGCAAGAATAATCCTTGAGTTTCTATGAATACTACTTACTCTGCTTTTATAAAACAAAAAAATCTTATGAACAGTAAAGATTAGTACAACATGGTGTAGCACTTTTTATCCTTCACTTCTGTGAAGGAGTTTCTCAGATGCAGGGCTTTGTTTGTCTGTTTCCGTGGCAACCATCTTTGGTTCCTTCCTGTTTGCTAACTTCCTAATCAATATTTGATGCATTTTTTTCTGCATAAAGGAGAATATAATCACTTTTCCTATAAGCTCTTATCCACCTTACCCACACTTGAGGCAGAGTTTAGATTTCCTCATCTGAGCTGATCTCAGAATAGTCAGCCCTCTGGGGATATTTCACAGGGTTTATATTGGCATGTTTTGCTTCTCTTCACACCTTCTAACCACCCCCAGGTCCCCACTCTCTCCACCCCTATTTCTCCATTCCCCTGGACATCAACAAGTCTATTCCACTTCCAGCTTACAAATTTGTCTCCCCCACCATCAGATCTTTCCCTCTGTGTAGATTCCAGCTGTATATGGGGCTGTAGAAATCCTGGGGTGTTTGGCCACTGCCCCAGAACCTAGAGACCTAACATGCAGTGGGTCATATAAGGCACAGGTAGAGGGCAAATCTGCCTCAAGATTTACATATTAATGAATTACCTAAAGGCCGGGGCATAGATATCTAAATTTTCATCTCCATAGCCCCTCCTTTCACCCCCCCCAATATAATGGAGCCCCTCCTGGCATTTTGTGGGAGAGCATTCAGATCAAGATACAACTACCATGATCATACTGCACTAAATAGAACTGTATCATTGAATCACAGGAACATGAGTTCCAGAGCAGCCAGATATTACCAAAATCCTAAAATGGATAACACTGTTCAAATCCAAAACAGGGACGATAGACTGGGCCTACATTATTTCATTATTATTCTTTCACTATTTCTTAGTATTTCCATTGTTGCTGTTATTCAATACAATTTAAAAAGCAATGTGGAAGTTTAATTAATGGCAATGCCATTACACTAGGTATCTTAAAGAACAGTCAGATTAAAGGATTCATCTTACTGTTATGGAACACACCTTTAATTTTAACACTCAGGAGTCAGAGACAGGAAGATATCTGTGAGTTCTCAGAAGTAAGATCCTTGGTCAAAAAAAAAAAAAATCAACCTTTGCAGAGTGCAAAATAATCCATTCTTATATGGTAGATGTTGCATATTTATCTATTCTATTTTTAATATTCACAAATAGCTTTAAGCATTTACTATGTGTTGACAATGTTCTTGGTAGAATGAAATAGTTGGGCATAGTTTAAAAGCACTCATCTTAAGTACTGCCATTTTGACTCAGACTCCATTTTACCTAAGCTGACTAACTCCTTCTCTAAGCAATAATAGTTCCCCCAAAACCTACCTGTTATCAGTGCCCTCTCTAAGCAAAAATAGTTACCCAAAACATAATGCCTGTTCCTAACAAGAGAAAAAAAAACCAAATTTGATTAGTTTGAAAATTTACTTATATTCAAACTGATAGAACACCTGGGAAAGTCCTAATCTCTGTGCTCTTATTGACAAAAATTAAACTGTAACTTGGCTCAAATGCTTGTGGGTTTTATGCTTATAAACCCTGCTTCAGCTCGATGCTGTCAGAAGAAACAAAGTTCCCAAGTCCTTGTTTGGTGGCCCCAATCAATCAGCATCTCTGCTTATGTGGTGGGAATAATAAAAGATTTTGTTGTTTCACAAGTCCACTGGTGTTTTCTTTTCCCTTTCTCATGACATACAACAGACATGGTATAACAGAAGTAAGTTTAGTGGGACAGATATTCCTTGTGGACAGTCAGGTTCCAGTGCCGGCTCAAACTTGTTTTTGCATTCTCTCACATAGCTTGCCATGTGATTTGAGCTTGCAAAGGTTCTGTTGCACTTGCATTCAAGAAGAACCATCCATCTGTGTTTCTTCCTGCATGAGCTCACCTGATTGGGAGAACTTACATGTATATGCAGGTGTGTTTCACTTAAAGAATTTCTTTTTGATGTGCTTCCTCATACGGGCTCTGAGGTGGTGAGAATTTGTTTTAAGATTTTTCACAATTCTGGTATGTCCAGAAGTAAAGCTTCAAACTTAATCTTTTTCTGGAACATAGGACTCTGGGTCTTAAAGTCTGACTTCTTTTGTGGAAGCTGCCCCAGGAGTAAAGGGAAAGCTAAAAATCTTTCTGGATTTGTCATGGGGAAAAAAAAAACCTCTAAGGATAAAAGAGTCCACTCCCCTATTAGGTCCAGTCACTAAAGGAAATCATTAAAAGATTTAGGCTTTCTTCCATACTGGGTCCTGTCCTCTGACCTCTGTAGATATCCTACCTCCAGAGTCTGTCCTTTGAACACACTAAACAGTTTTTTTCTACAGTTGGGTGGTGCATCTTCCTCCCATAAAGTCGTTGTTCAAAACTGGGTGTTGTTAGCTGACTGCAACACAGAGTCTCATCACCAATTGAGGTTGCTCTCTGACTCTCAGATATTGTGACCACTTTTGACTGTCTTATGATCTTCATAGCAGGACAAATACAGTGGGATCTGTCATCTGAGGCCCATTCATTAAGAGCTTGATGACCACTGGTGGCATCCTTTGGTTTGCTAGGCCTTGGAATGGTGGAGCCTAACACCTAATATACCTTTCATGTTCCTACATCTATGCATTCGGAATGCAGAGGGTGATTGAATGAATTGGAATGGAGCCTAATGTCATTTCCTAAAATTCCAAAATGGGGGGGAAACTGTATATTGAACTAATTCTTCCCTATCATAGTACTAGCTGGTAAGTTTTACCCTGGTTTTCCTGGATGACTGAGCTGAAGTTATAGAAACTAAACCTCTTTGCCCAAGAAGTTAGCTACAGATCTAGATGTGACACCAAAACTCTTACTCTTGAAAGCTGACTCTGTATGTAAAAAGTCAGGACATGAATTTAAGTCTAAACAGCTTCTGAGATATGCAGATTCCATCCCATTGACAATTTTAAATTAAAATTACTTATTTATAAAACCTTGAAAATTCAGTCAAGTTATTTAAATAGATAATAGTGTTACAATTTTTCACCTCAAACTTGTGATACTCCTGTCACAGTCTGAAATTTTGGGAGGGTACCACTTGACTGGTCTGTGTTTTTTATTCTATCTTTTACTTTTTTCTTTCATTTTTTTCTGTTGTTGTTTTGCTTTATTTGGTTTTGATCAGGACTCATCCAATGTTGTCCAGGTTGACCTCAGTCCCACACTCAAGCAACCCTCTATAAAGGCCTCCTTGAGGCTACCCCTTGCCTCTGATGACAATGGCTACTTAATTCTTCTTCCTCTGTCTCCTGAGGGTCAGTAGAGCAGGCAAGCATCACCAGCCCCAAGGTAAATTATCAGGTGTTGACATCCATCTTTTTCAATTACCCAGACTGTTTTACCTCATCATGCATGGACAGTCCTGAAATTCCATGCCTGACCTCTGACCCCAGATAGACTGCTCCAAATGTAAACTTGCTACCCAGAGCCTCTGCCCTTCCATTCCTGCAAAGCACCAATCTTGCAAGGACCAATCCTGTGCAAAGAATAGGCTATTTGTTTGTTCCCCAGTCTCCAAACTTTTAAGCAACACCATTTATACTCTTCTTCCAAAGTGAGATGGTTGTATGTCCACCCTTTCACACCTGCCATAGAAGTTCCAGGGCTTCCAGGATCGAGCTGAGATTCCAAGTGCCTGTAGTTGACTTCACCAATGCAGCCCGGGGCCTGCTAGCTCACAGTCTGGCTTCCACTGCCATCTCCTAAGCAGCATAGCCACAGAAGCTTGGCAAATATTTTTTTAAATAAGTGATGGGATCTTGGGCTCTTGTATTCCAATCCTACTTTTGAAAAAAAAGTATAGCATATAAGAAATATACAAAATTACTTCATCATTATCTTTTTACACTGTATCATGAATTTTAAAAAATGAATTTTAGAATTAGAAGACATTTATGGAATCATAAAGCAAAAAAACATTTCCCTAATGTTATGAATATAGTCTACCCTTGTCTGAAAAAAATGTTTTAACTCTTTAGGAATATTAAAAACTATTGTGCAGCAAGGTGTAGCAAGTCTGAATTCTTTATTCTAAGAGAGATATCTTCAGATGCCTGGCTTCGAATGTCCTTGTTACTGTGACAATGGTCTCTATATTTCTCATCTCCTTTGCTGATCAATACTTTATGAAAATTGTTTCTATGGAAATGAGAATCTGTTTACCTTTTTACTAGCCTAAATATCTACCATGTTCACAGGTAGGAGAAAATTTGACATTTTTCTTGGCCAAGATTAACTTAAGAGTAGCCAGCACTATGGAGACTATTTTCAAATGATTTACTAGCATATTTTGTCTTATATCTTCCAACCACCCCCAGATTCTCACTCTTTCTATTGTTTCTCTGACATTCTCTTGAACATTGATGAAGCCATTTTTCTGTTTCCAATATGGAGATCTGTCTCCTCCAGTCTCAGAGTGTTTTTTTCTGTGTTATTAGACTTTAACAAGAGTGACAAGAGCACTCATCTATCACAACTAAAAATCCTCACAGGCTGAACCCCATTCCACATTTTCCAGCACTCAGGTGACACCCCTGGACTTGATTAGGAGTAGGTGGAGGCATCTGACCCCAGAGGGATTAACAATCTCGTTCTGTTGTACACACATGAGACAGATCATTTAAAGGAATGAGTATATAGAAACTCTGTCTCAATTTTAAGTTTAGCATTTTCTCTGGTTGTTTTGTCAGTCAACCCTGTATAGAAATATGAAAAGGTACTATTAAGGACAAAATATATGTAGCTGTGAAATATGTAGATTTCAATTTCACTGTGCAAGCAGGTGTGCAAACATAGAAACACGAACATCCACATACTTACACGGACACAGAAGTAAAGGTAAGATGGCACAGAATAAGGAATGGAGAGTTTTAGGGTATAAGGGGAGTAAATCTGGTTTTTAATTATTTTATTTTTAACTATGTGTAGGTATACAAGAGCACTGCTGCCAGATGAAGTAAGAAGACGTGGGATCTTCTGGAGCTAGAGTCCCAGGTGGCTGGAACCTGCCCTAGATAGATATTGGGGAACAAACTTGGGTCCTCTGGAAAAGGAACATGTGATCCTAAGCTCTGAGCAATCTCTCCAACCCCCAAGTCTGATCCTTCCTTTTCTTTTTTAAACAGATTTTTTTATACAATGTATTCTGATCAGATTTTCCCCTTCCCCAGTTCCTCCCAGCCCCTCTCCACCTCCCCATTCACCCAAATCCATGTCCTTTCTTTCTCTCTCACATTAGAAGACAGACTATTTTTAATTTATTTTATCTAAATAAAAATTTATTTTATTTATCTAAAATAAAATTAAACTAGAATAGTGCAAAACAAACAAACAAACAAAAACAGAAGAAGGTAAGGATGAAAGAAGAAAACCTAAGAAAAACATATGGATGCAGAGACACACATATCCACACACAGAGAAATCCCATAAAAACACAAAATCAAAAACCATGATATTATAAGTGAAAGACCTATAAGATTAAAATACAATGCCTAGACAAAGCATTATGTGACAGAAAAGCAAAACCGTCCCAAAAATAACATTGAGTATGTTTTGTGTTGGCCGAATAAGTCTGATTCGGAATAATCACACATGTAGGAAATAATGTCCCAATGGAGGAAAATGTTCACTCAAATGGTTTAGCTGAGAGGATAAAGAAAGAGTGTTAGGGTTAAATGCACCCGCTGCTTTTCTCATCACCAAGGCCACCCCACCCCCAACAGTTTAAAGGAAGCATGGTTACTTTGGGCTCAGGGTTTCTCAGAGGTCAGTCCTTGACAGCAGAGGGTGCACAGCAGCTCCCATCGTGTCAAACCAAGGAGCACAGAAATGTCATTTCCCTGAGCTTGAGTGACGTTATTCTTTCCTCCTTGCATTCCTTCCAGTCCCAGCCCAGGGCAGATGCCTACAAGCCAGGGTTCCACCTGCCAACCCCTAGTTAGTCTACCCTGGGAATTCCTTGACAGATGCACCACAAGGTGCCAAGGTGGACTTCACCAGTATCTTAGATGATTCAACTTGAAATTTCGTCAGGTTGACAATAAGAATTAAACATTATATTTAATTTCCTCCTATTTTTTTTTCCTGATCCAGTTTTTTTTTTTCACTTAGTTAACATCAAAGTGAGCTTCAGCGTCGCCAGTGTACATTCCATGAAATTCCACTTTACATCGGTGATAGTACTTTCATCACCAGAGCCCCAAGCCAGAAGGATGTAGTTGCCTTACCCATACTGAGAAGAAATGATATGAAATACAGAAGGTGGATTTATTTAAAGCTTTAGCCCAAACTTTGGAGACAGTTGTTCTTTATTTGCTCTCTGCTGCCCCCAGAACAGCCAGGCAATTTATGGTATGAGAGCCAGGAAATGCACATATAGAGATTTCGCAGTGGGCCCTAGGCTGGCTGTACTTCTAGCACGGCAATGTGGGCAAGGAACTAGAGACTGAGAATATTACTTAAAAAAAAAAATACAAATTTGAGAGCGTATGGAAGGGTGGGTTTCCTCACTAGACTCCTACTCTGTTCTTTTCATGTATTTGTTTGCTTGTTTTTGAGACCATGTCATGCTAAGTAGCCCAGGATGTCCTGGAAATCGGAAACTTGCTGTGTAGCCTAGGCTGGCTTCTATCCCAAATACTGGGATTATCGGCATAAAGTACCATATGCAGCCTAGTCTTGAGATTTTGGAGAGAGCATAGAGTGTAAGCCCATTTTATCTCCATACTGTTCAGGTTCAAGTATAATGTATACTCAATAAGTGTATGAATTCTACTGAAAATAAAAAACAGAATTATAAATTATTTAGCACCAGTTAGGAGTTAGTATAATGCAAAAATGACTTTAACAAATACCAAAAGAAAGTAGGACAAAATGGTACCAAGAATCAATAAAAAAAAAAATCAAGAAATTTATTGACCCTGGAGATATGCCTGCTAAATAGTTATCTAATACCATGTGCTGTGACCCCCCCAAAAAAAAATTGGACAGATAAACAATGCTAAATGAATTCAACAGGCAGCATTTGTGTTTATTCAAATGCATGTGCAACATTAAATAAATGAATGAATAAACAAACAAATAAATGAATGAATAACAAGAGACCAAAATTTGAAAGGTAGAGGATGCCATAAAAGAAGTTGGGAGAAGGAGGGGAAATTATATAATTATATTTGAGTTAAATAAAAAAAAACTTTTAAAAAAGAAATAATGGAATCAGAGGATGACAATTGAGTTGTGCAGTAAGGTTTGACTAAGATTTCATCACATGGAGGTAAGTCCCCAAGTGGACTTCAGAATAGAGGAAAAATCATGAGTGGTATCATGTGAACAGGAAGAAACAGGAAGATGCCCAAAGAAAAGTTTCATTAATTGGATACCCAAACCACAACAATAGGAATTGTGCTGGATGTTGACTAAATCAGGCACCAGAACTTTACTCCTGATAAACTGTATGATTCAGCAGAAACCAAATAAGAACAGAGCAGGAAGTTGGCAGTCATCAAATAGAAATCCCCTTGTCTGGAGACTAGTTCTGAATAGACAACAGCTGGCTCATCCAGCTATCTTCCTGTGCTTGTCAGTAGGGTGCTGAGTATCCTGGCACCTGTCTATAGAATTCAAAATTGTATTAATTTCTGATATACTAGAAAAAATTTTCTCATTCAGGATCTTACAAGAGCAACACAATTTTTAATTCAAAGGATTTAGCTACACTTTGAAGCACAATTTACTTGTAGTTAACAAAACAGCAGAATATACTCTTATACCTACTACAAGGCTAAAGTTATCTACTTTCCTGGTAAAGGAAGATGAGCGAAAACAGTGGAAAATATCTGTGTCCTGATCCCATCTGAATCTTCATTCTCTATGATGACTTACTAATCTTCTGTCTCCCTTTAGATCCAATGCTTCCATTTCATTTAGATTAAAATGGCTTAATGTGAAGTATATTTTATAATAGATACTTGATTTAAATAAGAATTCTATTTTTTATCTGAAATTTTTCACAGTGCAGTAGTTATTAATATAAGATATCATGTATTATATTTTCTCAATCCAAATATGTGAGTTGGTTATAGAAATGAAACTAATTTAATTTAATAAGGGGAAAGTGAGTCACACTCAATTGTAAGATCAATTTCAAATTAAAGACTATTAAAATTTAGACTTCTAAGCAGAGATTTGAATATGATTTGGACTTAAAAAAATATGAAGATGAAGCTAGATCTGCATTCAATTCCTAGCACTTACATGGTGGGTCACAACCATCTGTAATTACAGTTCTTGGGGTTCTGATGCCATCTTCTGGCATCTGTGGATACCAGGCATGCACATGTTGCATATACACACATGCAGGCAAAACATATACATACAATAAAAAAATAAAGCTACAAATATGAAGTCATTAGCTTATGCCTGTAATTCCAGCAGAGGTAGGTAGCTTTCTGTGAACTCCATGTAATGAATAGCTACATGGAAACCTTGTCTCAGAAAAAAATTGTGCATATATATATATATATATATATATATATATATATATAGTATATACCAAAAGTTGGCATAAAACAGTTAGTTACTTTTTAGAATCAAGAAAATCAAATGGTACTTCCATGAATAGTTATATTTTGCAGCTTTTGAAGAATGTACAAATCCACCCAGGGCTTTGCATTTTAATTTACATTTTCCTGACTGCTGATGCACTATATCTACATTGCCATGTCAACAAAGCTAGTGTCAAAGTGTAGTAGTTAAACTCAAAGGCAAAATCAGCTTTGTTTGCTCAACAGAAAGAAGTCCAAACATTTCCTACTTATGTTGACAATTATTTTTATCTTTAAACACTGAGGAAATTTATATAATCACTACTACTCAAGATATTTGCAACACTCCAGGACAAACCTTTTATTTTCAAATAACCAATGACACAAGAGTTAATTTACACAATTTTAGTGAAACAGAGTAGATTAAAAGCACATTAGGACTGAGATCATTAGGACAAAAGGAAAGATAAGTCAATTTGTTCAACTCAAAATCCTTTCTGAATCTCACTATGTTTACATGATTCAAAAGTGTTTAGTTGATGTGTAATTGGGTAATGAAGAGTAAATTCATCTTACGCCCTAGAATGACATGGTCTGAAGACATTCAGCATAGAAACTGGAAATAAATGCAAATAAAAGCATACGGCTTACACATATTTTATGTTAAGGCAAACAAATAATGCAAATTACTTTTACTTTTTATCTATATCTCTCTATCACTCTATCATCCATATCTATCTATCTATCTATCTATCTATCTATCTATCTATCTATCTATCTATCTATCTATCTATCTAGCCATCCTTCCATCTAGTTGCTAGAAGGAAGAACAAACACACCTAGGAGAACATAGGATGAACCATTTAACATGACGGGAAGGGAGTAAAACATTCCTTTGGTAAAGATCATAGGAGGTGAAGATGCACAAAGGTACCTATTGGTGACAGAAACACATCACAAATCCTTTTTGTACTAAGTAAATTACAAGAAAAGCTAAGTGTGGCATTGGTACTGGAGTTAATAAATGAGCCTTACATAATTGTGGATGCATATGGTAGTAGTCACTGGATTCTTAAAAACCTTAAGTGTTTGAGCAATAAACAACATGCAAGGCTAAGAGTCTGGGCATGGGAATTCAACTGTCACTCTGCTCGGGCCCAACTAGGCATCCAAGACAGAGTAGCACTGTTTTTATTACTGTAAAAGAGGTTAGATTAGATCTCTAAACAATTCTGTAAGCACACTATAGAAAATATCAAAAAAGTACCCGGAAGTTTCTGGCTTCAAGGCACAAAGAGACTATTTGAAAAAGAAGAAGAAGGAGGAGGAGGAGGAAGAGTAGGAGGAGGAGGAGGAGGAGGAGGAGGAGGAGAAGGAGAAGAAGAGAGTACAAAATTATAAAGCAGACACTCCAGTTTGATTTTTTTCTCTCTTTGGTCATGACTCTTAGAATATAAGCCATGTTTGTTCCAGTTATATGTTTTCCCCAAATACATAATTTCTACATGACCATTTCTATTAGCTTCTAAAACATGCATTCTTTTCATGCTTTAATACCTTTGGACTCAGGATGCTACTGAAGATAAATGGCAACTTAAATTTAGTGAGAGATGATGGCAGTCTCTAAAGCGGTGGTTCTCAACTTTCCTAATGCTGTGACCCTTTAATACAGGTCCTCATGCTGTGGTGTCCCCAACCATAAAATTATTTTGTTGCTACTTCATAACTGTGATTTTGCTACTGTTATGATCATAATGTAACTATCTGACAGGCAAGATATCTGATACGTGACCCCTTCATCACCCACAGATTGAGAACTGCTGCTCTAAATAAATCTATTGTTCCACATATAAGAAATATTGAAGTAAACTAAACTAAAATTTAAATCTCTGCCTTCATTTCTACTAGTGAGACTCCAAGATTTCCTTAATGTCTAAAAAGATTATTAGCTTGTAAATGGACTTTTTGGTTAATTCTGGATCTTAACTGAAAGTATTTTTTTAAAGTTCTCTCCAGAAATCTAAAGCAGTGCGGAAGAATGTTTTAGATACTGATAATAAAATGACCAGCTAATTTCACATTATTTAAAATAACCAAAGTGGCTGGGAGAGAAAAAAAAATCACTTTTCTTCCCTAGAGTCACTGGGTATATCAACCATCCTTTAGGGTGATCCTATTCTCAGAAGTAGCTAAAATAGATTATATGGTTTTTAGTGGCTTCTTTTCTTTTTGATTTTAAAAGTGAGAAAAAAAGAGGGAGTTAAGTGTGTAGGAACAGGGAGGCACTGAGAGGGTTTGTGGAAATGAGAAAGAATATGATAAATATACTGCCTAAAATTCTCAAAGAATACATTTTAAAAAAAGAAAAAATAATCAAAATGCTCACTTTACTTTCAAATTTGCATTGCATAGTTATAAAATAGAAAGAGTAAAATTAGGGCTTCTAGAAAAGAAACTGCAAAAATCTCTGGAAAAATATTTAGCCTCTGATTTGGCCAGAAATACTGAAGAGATGCATTATATTTAGAGGACAACATTTTTTCTTGTTATATTTATTTATTTTTGTGTGTGGGTGTGTAGATGAGTGTATGGTGTATCAGTGTAGGTGTACATGCACTCCTTTGTGGAAGTCAGAAGACAGCTTGCAAGAATCAATTCTCTTTCCTCAATGTGGGTCATGTGGACGAAAGTCAGGCTCTCAGCTTTGACAGCAATCACTTCCACTGGCTGGAGGACCTCTCAAGTCCCAGAATTTTTTTGTTTTTAATAAATGCAACTCATAGCTATGCATTGGCATTTAGTTAAACATACAGTGTAGCATTCTAATATGATAGGTGACAAGAGAGAAAAGTCCAATTGATCAATAACATGCTGCAACTATATGGTTCATATGGTTCCATGTATATAAGGAAAACAGTAGATTTCAAAATGCAAGAAAACAGTAATGCAGGGAGAAATGGACCAGTGAGAACACTGCCGATAGTCTAAGGGGATTGCATGTGGCTACCATGTAGAGTTCATTTACATTAAGGCCCAAACGAGAAACTGAAGTGTAAAGGATGACTAAGCCCTTGGTGTTTGAGTCCTAGGCTCGGGCTCTCACAGGCTCACTCAGGCTTGCTTTCATATAAACCTCACTATTTCCTGAACATGCATGGCCAGCACACACAGCTCTGCAGGGTGGCCCATCTCCTGGCTTCAGAGCATTCCTAGTGATGCTATTTTACTTTGTGTCTCTTCAAACTGACTTCTTTCCACTGTCATTGGTTTCTTGGTGTCTCCTCACCTATCACGGCTTTGTCCAGCACACTAACCATGTCTTCATTTCCAGTTCCTTCATTAGCCTCAACTCATTAGTACCATGTGGGGTGGGCTCAGTGCCAGCTGGGTCTCTCACTGACAAAAGCTGAGAAACGATTTTAAGGGAAACCAGAAATGCAGGTAAATGTGCACTTGAAAATCTAATTCCATTTGATCAGAGCTCAAGTTTTGTCCTCAGATTGCTCATTACTCTCATTGACTCGGCTTTCAGTAAGCAAAGGCCTGTTGTCCATTCTGTTTCCAAATGTTAGCTATTCTAACTAAAGGACAAAGAACTCCATTTCAGTAAACTCAGAGGAAATGTATTAGAATATTTTATGTAAGAGCATCTTCTATGAAAGCTTTTGATTGGGATATTTATAGTTCATTTGTTTAAACACATTTAGAAATTTCCTATTTTAAATTTTAAGAAATGAACATTTCAAAAAGAAAAAAATAAGCACTTCACTGCTTTGCCCAATAATACATGCACACACATATTTGTGTGTATACACACACACACATACACACACATACACATACACACACACACACACACACACACACACACACACACATATATATATATATACACACACACATATACACACACACACATACATACACATATGATATGTAATTATTCTAGATTTGATACAAACTAAGTCTATATAGGACTTGAAAAAATTCCATAGTAGTATTTTAGATAGTACCACTAGAGCTGGAGGGCTTCTAGGACCTTGTGGGCAAAATACCTAGCTAATTCTATGACACTCATGGCAAAGAAAGCTGAAGACAGGGAAAGAACTGAAGGCTATCTCTTGAGAAATGCTGGCGAGGTGAATATACTTGCTAATGAACACCTGGATGATCCTTTATTTTCCTTCTGCCTCAGGCTTAGCAATTGCTATGTGCTTATTGGGTCAAGATCTTAAATAATTTTCCCAAGTACTCAACATTTTTCGAGCTCAGGAGGCAACCAGGAGACAAAGAAGTACAGACAGCTTCGTGCCTCAGGAAGTACAAGGTCACAGCCATGGTACAGAAAACAGACTCCAGATACTCCTGGACTCTCAAAAAAGGGGGTGAGATGAGGAAAGAGGCAGAAGCCAGATGTACATGCCTATAATTGCAGCATTTGGGGAGGTGGAGACAGGAGGCATGTGAGTCTGGCACATGCCTAAGTTACATGGCACAATCTGCCCTAAACAGTCAAGTAAAACTGAAGCAAGCAAACATTAGGTTGGAAGCTTCAAGTCATTCGGGCACTCTGCTCTCCAGACTTTCAGAGCTCAGCCTTTATCATTTGAATTCTTTGAGAACTAAAGTCTCATTCACTCTAAATGCCTTGCTCTGGCACATCCATCCTTACCAGGACCTAAGACCTTAGAAATTTTTTACTTCACATGGAAACAAGGTTCTACTGACATCCTTTGTATATATCCTGAATATGCAAGGGGTCAAGGCAGAATTCTTTTTTTTTTTTTTTGGTTTTTTTTTTGGTTTTTCGAGACAGGGTTTCTCTGTATAGCCCTGGCTGTCCTGGAACTCACTCTGTAGACCAGGCTGGCCTCGAACTCAGAAATCCGCCTGCCTCTGCCTCCCAAGTGCTGGGATTAAAGGCGTGAGCCACCAACGCCCGGCTTAAGGCAGAATTCTTAATGTTAATATTTGTTTAATGTGTAGTAACTTCCCTGTGAGAGCAAGAGTTTTTATACATTTAGTGACATTCACTCATCTATCTATCCAAGTGATTTTTTAAATAAACATTTCTTGAGCAGACCTCTAATCTCATAAACCATTCTGAAATCACAAAAGAAAAAAATGATTTCTTCCATTGCAAAAAGAAAAAAATCACAGAGTAATAGAATATTCAATGGGTTTGATCTGAATTAAACAAACTCAATATATTATTTGAATTACCCCCAAATACTGGATTTTATAACTCAGTATCAATTAAAGATGACTTGAAAAGTATCCCTGTCAGAAACACTGGAATCCATTTACATAAACATCGAAGTTTTCATAATATTCTGATTGCAAAATATTTTATAAAATTATCATTCCTGACCAATTAGGAGTTTAATGAAAATCCAATACCCAATTTTCTCTGAGCTAATTTCCAACATTTGTAAGAGGTCACATGAACTCATTCTATTTTCTGGATTCCAAATTGAGCTCCTTTGACGCATGACCCAGTCTTTGATATGCAGTTAAATTTTAACCAGTTGTGTAATTATCTTGTGTCAGTTGAACATTATTATAAGGGAATCTCTTCTATCGTCTGTAAAGAATGGTTTTCCCTTTCATTCTTGGCTCAGGTACCTCCTGCTCACCCTTCTCTTGAAGCTATTCCTATTGGTATAGTGAAGTTACTTTTTCTGCGTTCAGCACGAGCCGTATACTCTCACAAAGCAGAGTTGCCACAGTGACCTATGGCATACCCTAATCAGCAATCATGCCAACAAGCAGAGAGTGATAGTCATAGCTAGGTAAGGTAATGACAATAAGGCTATTTAGAGTCTCTCTTAGACAGAGTGGGGAAAGGGTCACTCAACCCTTCCCTGAGATAGCACTCCCTCCTGCCCAGCTGCATATGTTTGTGGGGTGGGTTTTAGAGAACATAGGAAGAGAGGGTTGGCTGGAGACTGGGACATTTCTGTACTGAAGTTTTCATTAGTCATAGCCTGAGCTGGAGATGAGATTCTTCAGTGCTGCAGCTGTCTTTAAGTCACCCATGATCCTACAATTAGCCCCTTACCCAGGCTTCTGTTAGCAACCCCTAGAGATTTATTGGTTCATTAAAATGGACTTGGATGGAATCTGTTCTTCAGTTTGTTAGCCATATTTGTGGTGAATACATGTTACTCTATGTTTCCCCACCCAAAAGAATTCAGCACCCAGACTTCTTTGCTTCAGTCAGATCCCAATTCTGAAATTATTCTTAGCTTTGTGTTTACTGTAATCACAAGTCTATCATTTCAAAATGATTGTTTCTTAAGTCACCATTTAGATAATGACTATGGCATCTATGGATGAATGAATGGGTAGAATATTAAGGTGAACTGTTAAAGTAGGCAAGTCATGACATGGGTTTATAAGGTGCAACTTACTGTAATATTGGGAAGAGCATTTAGATTGTGAGTCTGTAGGCAAGCATGGCCAACCTGTTTGCAAGGACCAGGACACCAGTATAGTATTTGGATTGCTTTATAGACACTGAACTTAATAGGTTTTGAGAATAAACTACCAGCCTAAGATATAAGTTAAAGAAAACTAGTGTTTACTTCCAGTCTGGGCCCGAGCATAGAACAGGTCATAGGCGGCAGCTCTGTACCCAACCCCAGAAAACCGAGAGAAAGAGGGACACCCAGGAGCTTTAACTCAGGAAGCATCCCAGGTAAGGAAAAAGCAACACTTGCTCCAAGCAGGGGTAACCAGGACCCACTGGGACCCAGGAATCCACTCCTGACCCGGAGCCCGGGGCCTTCTGTTTTCCACCTGAGCACTGACCAGATCTTGGGCCTCAGCTCTAACCCCAGCAGCAAAACCCATACCAAACAGTCATGACACAACCTAGATAATATGAAAGACAGGCTCCAGTCAGAGACAGCACAGATAGCACAAAGGTGATCCAGATGGTGAAAGGCAAGCACAAGAATGTAAATATCAGCAACCCAATGTACTTGCCATCATCAGAACCTAGTCCTCCCACATTAGAAACTCCCCATATCACCAGGAAAGCAAGAACCAGATCTAAAATCACTTCTAATGATGATGATACAGAACTATAAGAAGGAAATAAATAACACTATCAAAAAACTTGAGGAGAACACAGGTAAACAGGATAAGTCCTTAAAGAAACACAAAAATCCTTTAAAGAATTACAAGAAAACACAAACAAACAGATGAAGGAATTGAACAAAACCATCCAGGACATAAAAATGGAAGTAGAAACAATAAAGAAATCACAAAGGGAGACTACCTTGGAGATAGAAAACCTAAGAAAGAAATCAGGAGTCATAGACACAAGCATCACCAACAGAATACAAGAGATAGAAGAATCTCAGGTGCAGAAGATATCTTAGAAAATATTGACACAACTGTCAAAGAAAACGCAAAATGCAAAAATTTCTTAACACAAAACATACAGGAAATCCAGGATGCAATGAGAAGACCAAACCTAAGGATAATATGTATAGAAGAGAGTTAAGATTCTCAACTTAAAGGGCCAATAAATATCTTCGACAAAATTATAGAAGAAAACTTCCCTAACCTAAGGAATGAGATGCCCATAATCACACAAGAAGCCTACAGAACGCCAAATAGACTAGCTCAAAAAAGAAATACCTCCTGTCACATAATAATCAAGACACAAAATGCACAAAACAAAGAAAGAATTTTAAAAGCAGTAAGGGAAAAAGGCCAAGTAACATATAACGGCAAACTGATCAGGATTACACCTGACTTCTCACCAGATACTATAAAAGCCAGAAGATCCTGGACAAATATCATACAGACCCTAAGAGAACATAAACGCCAGCCCAGGCTACGTTACCCAGCAAAACTCTCAATTACCATAGATGGAGAAACCAAGATATTCCATGACAAAACCAAATTTACACAGTATCTTCCCACAAATCCAGCACTTCAAAGGATAATAGCAGGAAAGCTCCAATACAAGGAGGGCAATCATACCCTAAAAAAAAAAGAAAATAATTTTCTTTCTCTTAAAGAGAAAGAAAAATAATCCTTTTCCATCAAACCCAAAAGAAGATAACCACACAAACGATGTCTCCACTATTAGCAAAAATGACAGGAAGCAACAACACCCTCTCCTTAATATCTCTTAACATCAGTGGACTCAGTTCCCTAATAAAAAGGCATAAGCTAACGGACTGGATACGCAAACAGGACCCAGCTTTTTGCTGCTTAAAGGAAACCCACCTCAGCGACAAAGACAGACACTACCTTAGAATAAAAGGTTGGAAAACAATTTTTGAAGCAAATGGCCCTAAGAAACAAGCTGGAGTAACCATTCTAATATCGAATAAAATCAACTTTCAACTTAAAGCTATCAAAAAGGATAAGGAAGGACATTTCATACTTGTCAAAGGAAAAGTCAACCAACATGAACTCTCAATTCTGAATATCTATGCGCCAAATACAAGGGCATCGACTTTCATAAAAGAAACCTTACTAAAGCTCAAAACACACATTGCACCTCACACAATAATAGCGGGAGACTTCAACTCCACACTCTCAGCAATGGATAGATAATGGAAACAGAAACTAAGCAGAGATACAGTGAAACTAACAGAAGTTATGAACCAAATGGACTTAACAGATATCTATAGAACATTTCACCATAAAGCAAAAGAATATACCTTCTTCTCAGCACCTCATGGTACCTTCTCCAAAATAGACCATATAATTGGGCACAAGACAGGCCTCAACAGATATAAAAAAAATGAAATAATTCCCTGCATCCTATCAGATCACCATGGTCTAAGGCTGGTCTTCAAAAATGACAAAGACAATGGAAAGCCCACATTCACATGGAAACTGAACAACACCCTACTCCTTGATAATCAGGTAAGGGAAGAAATAAAGAAAGAGATTAAAAACTTTTTAGAATTTAATGAAAATGATGACACATCATACCAAAATCTATGGGATACAATGAAAGCAGTGCTAAGAGGAAAATTCATAGCTCTAAGTGCCTACAAAAAGAAACTGGAGGGAGCATACACTAGCAGCTTGACAATGCACCTGAAAGACCTAGAACAAAAAGAAGCTAATACATCCAACCAACAGATTTGGAAAAGATCTTCACCAATCCTACATCTGATAAGGGCTAATAACCAAGGTATACAAAGAACTGAAGAAATTGGACTCTAGACAATCAAAGAACCCTATTAAAAAATGGAGCACAGAGCTGAACAAAGAATTCTCAACTGAGGAAGCTCTAATGGTTTAGAAGCACCTAAAGAAGTGTTCAGCATCCCTAGTCATCAGGGAAATGCAAATGAAAACAACACTGAGATTCCACCTCCCACAAGTCAGAATGGCTAAGATAAAAAACACAGGTGACAGCAGATGTTGGCGAGGATGTGGAGAAAGAGGAACACTCCTCCACTGTTGGTAAGACTGTAAACTGGTACAACCACTATGGAAGGCAGTCTGGCGGTATCTCAGAAAATTGAACATAGTGTTACCTGAGAACCCAGCTATACCACTCCTGGGCATATACCCAAAAGATGTTTCAACATACAACAGGGACACATGCTCCACCATGTTCATAGCAGCCTTATTTATAATAGCCAGAAGTTGGAAAGAACCCAGATGCTCTTCAACAGAAGAATGGAGGCAGAAAATGTGGTACATTTATACAATGGAGTACGACTCAGCTATTAAAAGCAATGAGTTCATGAAACTCTTAGGCAAATGGATGGAGCTGGAAAATATTATCTTGAGTGAGGTGACCCAATCTCAAAAGAGCATACATGGCATGCACTCACTGATAAGTGGATATTAGCCCAAAAGCTCACAATTTCTAAGAAACAAAGTATAGACCACATAAAACTCACATAGAAGAAGGAAGACCAAAGTGTGGGTGCTTTGGTCCTTTCCAGAATAAGTATCAAAAGTTTCAATCAGAGCTCTGCCAGCCAGAGAGCACAAAGGGAGGGACTCATGCACCTGTCTAGGGAATTGAGGGTGACCTTGTCAGACTTCAGTGGAAGTGGAGGGCCATGGCCCTCGAAAATTTGGATCCCTACTGCTTGGGAATTCGAGAGCAAGAAGAAGGGACTGGGGGGATGTTTGGAGCACACCCTCACAAAAATAGGAGGAGGGGGTATGGGATAAGGGTTTTGGGGGAGAATGGGAGAGGAGATAACATTAAAAGGTAAATACGCATAATATCCAATAAAACACACACACACACACAAAGAGATAAAGGGTCTAAAAAAAAAGAGAGGGAGAGAGTTTACTTATTTTAAACTATTTTCAAAAGTTTCTAGGTGTTGCTAATTGGCTAAGATCCTACTTTAAGCTCTCCAGAAAAGAATTTAAGTCTCTGTTCAATATTCTCAAGAGACATGTAAATCCTAATTTTCCTCAACAATTAACTGACAAAAGAAAGGTAATCTCACAAAAAGTAGAAGAAGCTATTACTAATCGATATATTTTATAGTCTGATTAGTTGTCTGTGGTGCTATAACAGTCCTTTGACAAAAGATTATTAATATAGATTTATATATCCTTAAATAGGGTCTTCATGACTCTCTGAGTGTGGAAAGAGCGACTGTTGGCACTCCTGCCCTGATTTTACAAGAACTCTGAAAAATTGGCTTTAAAAACAAAAGAAGGGGAATGGTACCTCCCCAGAAGGAGTCCCCCTGAAATATTCTCCATCATGCCTTGTTCACTTTTATCTCTCTAAAGCTGAAAGCTCATGGCAAATCTGCTACTGACTGCCTCTGGCACCGCCAAGACCAACAAAACTTTGCCACAGATATGAGGAAGGACCCTCTTACCCTTAAAGGGAATGGCTCAGACCCAGTTTCCTTATGGGGCCGAGGATTGATATGCCTGTCTGATACCACAGAAGGCACAGCTAACCGACTACCAAAAAGATTAATAAAACAAATAGATACCCCCACAAAGCCAGGCCCAACCATAAATACGGTGAATAACAATTTATATCCAGGGAAGAGAAATTTCCTGAGAATTCCCTTCTTTTTCCTTTCCAGGTAAAAATGAATCACCTGTGACGTGTGCTGTTAGAAGTTGTAATCCAGATGCTGGCCTCCGAACTTATACTATTCAGACCTTTGAAGGGTCACTGACGAGATCATCAAACAACTAGATATTGACATCACTAATCTGAAGAAATCCCTCGTTTTGCCGTCTGAAGAGACCTCCTAAAATCGCAAAGATCCTTATTGGACTTGATTTACTCTAGTACAATAGAAAAGGCTGTGTACAGCTCTTGACTGTGTACAGCCCTCAAAGAAGAAGGTTGCCTTTACATAGACAAGACAAGGAGGGTTAAAGAGAGCATGAAATAGGTAGTGAAGGCCCTAAGAAAAATCAGAGAGAGAAAGAGACAGATGAATGCTGGTACAAGAATTGGTTTTCAGCCTCTCCAAGGTTGTCAACCCTATTTCCTCCCATCTTGGGACCATTATTTGGGTCCTTTTTGCTTATTTCTGCTGGTCCCTGGCCCTCAAATAGGTGGACTAACTCTGTGATACAACAGATAAATAATTTGGTAGCAAAACCTACCCAGGTACATTATCATAAGTTAGGTATGGAGGACCACGAGACTCAAGATGAGGATGTTACTTTATACAAGGTGTTTCCAAAACCCATCTCCACCCAACCAAAAAGGGGGGACTTCTGCCACTGGACCAAGCAGAGAGGGGCCACCCAGAACCCCCTCTGACAGGCAATCTGAATTCTTGCTTAGGCTTCGAGGCTAAGCACTGTAAGCGAATATAAATAAAAGATAAAAATATCTCTCTGGGTTCCCTGAGGGACAAGCCTGACTGCATAGGGGTTGATGTCAAAAGTATCCCCTCTCCAGGAAAAAGACATCTGGATGGGTATGGCCCTCATGCCTCACTGGACAACAACAGGGGGACTGGAGCCATTACAAGGTCCCCTTCAATTAGTGGAGGTCAGGCCTCTGTCCCCACCTTCGTAAGATTAGAATCACCACAGCCCTTCTATACTTAGAGAAGGGAGGAGATGTCAGGGGCAGCCCTGCTTACACACTTAAGGCCTAAAATCAGCCATAGGCCTAAAATCAGCAATAGGCCTGTCATACATGTATACTAGTACCAAGTCTTGGGTCTCTGTGGAAAAACATTGAAACAGATGGCTATAAGCTAATGTAAACAGTCAGCTTTTGTGGAAATGTACAAGCCTGAGTAGTCATAGACCTTGTAAATAGGTAGCCTTGGCAGACAATACCAACTTAGATAAGGACAACCACGTCATAGGCAGAGTCATAGTGACTTGTCCCTTGAACCTTCACCCAGCCTATACCCGATTCTGAAAGATATCTGTATTCCCCCTGAACACCCACACTCCAGTGTCATTCCCTTCCCCATATCCTGCCTTTTTGTGTTTATAACCCCTGTGTGAATGAATTACGATTTGAGAAAAAATAAAATATTAAAAAAAAACTTACAAGAATAAAGAAAAAGAAAAAAAAGAAAACTAGTGTTTCCATAGCATCATGCAGAGTTACCCTATAAATAAATAAATAAATAAATAAATAAATAAATAAATAATAAAACTAGCACCCATCACCTTTGGATCACCTGAATCAGTATGGGTTACAAAAGCTGTTAAGAATTCTAATCTGTAGCCTTTCTCAACCTTCTTAATGCTGTGGCCCTTTAATACAGTTCTTCATGTTGTGATGACCCACAACAATAAAATTATTCTGTTGCTACTCATAACTATAACTTTGCCACTGTTATGAATCATAATGCAAATATCTGATATGCAGGATATCTGATAGTTGACCCCTGTGAAAGGGTTGACTCCCAAAAGGGCCACATTAGTCAATTCCAAAAAGATTTCCAGAGCTAAAGAAATGCTGGCTACTTTCTGTTCTTGGACTAACATCTTATCATTCCCACTAAGGAACTAGACACATTTTTCACAATCTTGTGAAGGTTTTAATTTGTGTCTTACAAACACCCAGTACCCACAAAGTCATTAGGGTGCAAAATGAATGGTATCTACTTGGAGTACCTGTGCACAAGTAAACACTAAATGATGCTGTGTGATCATCATGTTAATAAGGTTGGGAAAGAGGCTGTCAGTTCTCGGGATGGGGACAGCCTTTTCTATATTCAAGGCTCATCAAAGAGCTCTTTTGGAGTATGAGAGTCCTACTGATCAATATGTTCTTCACTGCCCCGAGGAAGGGATGTAAAAAGATATCAAGGAATTATCTATACATCTGCAAATGATAGTGTATAATTCTAATACTAACAGCTTTATGTAAATACCCAAGTAGATATCATTTAGATTTGTGATGGATAACTGAATATGTACTGAAAAAGTGTGTGATTAATCATCCATTGACCACATAGAATTTAAACACTGAAAGTGGGTTTTCCTAATATTCTACCTATTTTCTACATAAGACTGAAAGGTACATGATATTCTAAAGATACATTACAGACTCTTGTCATTTCTCTGCTTAACCCTTCCTGGCACAATAAACAAAGCTACCATGAGCCACTGATTTCACCAACCTCTCTATTCATTAGGAGGCTCTGTAGGAAAGCTGAAAGAATTCTTCCTTTCCTTTAATGTAACTCCTTTCTAATCCATTTTAAGTCATGCGGGATGGGTTTAATTTCCTTGGCCATCTGAGAATATTTTCAGTGCTTGGAAGAGAGTTCTCTACAACCCCAAACTGTCTCTTTTAGTGTATTTCAAAGTCATTCTAGTAAGCTGTGATGCTAAGGAATGGACTGACACTCTCAGGTAAGAGTGTGAGCTTCTACAGAGCCCATGATTAGCTCAGTGAATGTCATTTGTGGAGTAGAAAACAAATGCATTTTATTTAAAAAATAATCTTGAGTATCTCCCTTTTATTTTAATGAAAGTTTTATAGTGTTAGATTTGTAAACTTGGACAAAATCATTCCTCTTCTATGGGTCAGGGCATAGAATATTAACAATTATTGAATGCTAAACTGCCTAAGTATTTAACATTTTGCAAAATTAGACAAAAAAAGCAGCAATCTCCAGCCTCTGCTTCTGCACAAGCAAAGGCACCTTTGGGAAAACTAAGTGTGATCACTTGTAAATTGCTTCCATATGAATCTCATAAGTGTGTCCCTCTCAAGCTGGAGCTAATTAAGAACTTCTGAGGAATATGTTCATAAGCAGCAAAGGGTATTGCCACAGTCCCCCTTTTTTGCTAACACCCAGGCCATGCTTACTTTTCATGAATCAGCTTGGGGGAAATAGTAAGACTCAGACTATCAAACAGTAACACTAGGTTGGACCAGTTCCATACAACATCACAGTGCTCTTCAGCTAAGCCTTGTAACAAAAGAAAAAAAAAAGAACTTAAAATCAGATAAAAAGGTAGAAAATTATGAACCAATTCTCTCCACTTTTATCTCTCTTTCATGTGGTTTGTCTTTCTGTCTACAGCCTATTCAACAGGAAACTATGTGGGTGCCGAGATTTGAACCTGGATCTTTTGGAAGAGCAGCCAGTGCTCTTAATTGCTGAGCCATCTCTCCAGTCCAAAGCTAGTAAGTCTTAATATATTCTTTTTAAAGATTTATTTTAGAGCTGGAGAGATGGCTCTGTGGTTAAGAACATTTTTTTCACTCTTGCAGAGGGCCTGGGTTCAGTACCCAGTACTCACATAGTAGTTCACAACCATTCAAAACTCCAGTTCTAGGGGATCTGAAGCTTTTTTGGACCTCTTTGGGAATAAGGCATGCATGTAGTACACACACATACCAGCAAGCAAAACAGAAAGGAAGTATAAAGTCTTATTCTTAGTGAGAGTAGAGTTGGAACTCACCTTCAAGATAGTGGACCTGACAAAACTACTTCTCCATGCTTCATGAACAGTGTTGCTACACAATGTTAACTTCTACAATACCCAGTAACTCTGGCCATTGTCAAGTACAAAGACAAGGGAAGTTGGGATTTGTGATGCACCCTGCCTGAAGCTTTCCTTTTTCATTTAGATAAGGTTGAATTCTGTCATTCTTATATTCTTGAGAATTCGTTTTACTCATAAAGATCCATGTCACCTTTATCTGGGGATAAAAAGGCTGTATCATTTTCAAAAGACAGTTTCTAGATATTTCCTAATAAAAAGGACAAAGAACCTAGTTACTGCTGCCAGAATGTGGTACCCATCCCTCTGTTAGATTTGTTCAACTCCTTTGATGGTGTACAGCAATATTCTCCTCTTTCTCTTGCTATTTGCCACTCATGATATTCTCTGTTTAAAAGACATGCAGACAAAGTGGGACCAGGACAGAGTGGCTTCACAAAGACCTAAACTTGTATCGGTTTTTAAAGTAACCACACACAGTTTTATATATTCTCCTACAACACAATCGCCAGCTGAATTAGGAAGCTATAGTGCTCAGCAGGAATGAAAGCAGGTACATAATTATAAATCATCCTAGTGGCCTTATTTGAACAATAAAAAGAACTGAAAAATATTTAACTTAAGATATATTTTATATAGTAAATACATTTAAAATAGTCTCATTTTAATAAACATGCAATATAAAATTTATCATGAGACATTTTCAGACCTTCTTCATTTATTTGTTTTTTGGGAACAAAGTCCCACGTTTTTACCTTTAGCTTGCCTGGTATTCACTATGTACATCAGAATGACATTTAATTCATAGAGACTGCACATGCCTCTCTGCCTCCTGAGGACTAGGAAAAAAAAAATATATATGCATGCCACCATGTCCAACTAAGATCATTTTTTTTTGTAGGAAGAACTCATCCTGTCTGGAGCATCCAGAGTTTTTTTCTTCCTGTTTGTCCAGTTTGAGCTAGCTACATTCTAAGCTATTCTACATTCTACTCTATTATCACAAATGTGTCTGGTGGCTACCACATTGGAAAATACATTTGACAGTGTCATATCCTTTGAATATAGTTTTTTTAAAAATATTATATATTTAAAATAATATTTTTATGGAAAGTAAAACTTCCTTGAAATTTGAATCCTGTTCTGTTTTTCCATGTCTTTGATATAATGCACACAGGGTCAGTAGTTAAAACAAACACTGGAAAAACAATATGCTCATTAATCCTGCAATATTTAATCCTGGAGCTCCCTAGCTCTGTGACAAATGAAGGCAGACTGAAAACCACAGATATAATTTGCTGGCTCTGGTCCCTTCTGAATCAAATAAGCAGTGTTGGCATTCAGGAAGCATGCTATAGTAGTGAAAGAATCAATCTTGGCAGATCTGTCATTTATGATTTAATTTTCACAGAACAACTTACTTAAAACTGTTTCTGAAGTCAGGATTGGATTCAAGTGTGTGTCTAGACTTGGAATTCTATTTTTTTCCCTTGCTCACTGCCATTTTGGCCAGAAAAATGTATTAAATTCTCGAGGGTTCTATTATAAGTAGTATCTTAAAAGCAACGTTGGAAATTAAAAAAAGAGCTCTCTCTCAATTCCATGTTATATGTGGAAATATTAAAACATTTGAGATATATATATTGGCTCCAGAAAATTTGCTTGTCACAAACATGGTGGAGTGACGTTGGGTGGAAATGATGGAAGAAGGGATCCTTGTCCATACCAAATGTGCCATATATAAGGGGAAATCCAGCAGAATGAATCAGGGCTACCCTGTGACAATATAATAACATCTGGAAACATTCTCCTATTCTTTGCAGCAATTCTAGCATTTAACAACTTCCCAGTAAAACCCAAGCACTCAACAGACAGTTGTCCACAGAATAATGGTCTAAGTTCCAGGTCAGCCAATGACACAGCAAACTGAGGGTTCTGTATATGAATGTGCCTTGGGTGGGGAAAGGTAATTTAAATATTCATTATTACCAACTACTCAAGAAGAACTCACATGAATTCAGAACAGCAAAAACCTATTCCTTCTTGATGCCTCATGGGACTGAACATAGTTCCATTTTGTTTTGATTGCTACTCTAACAGAACAACTCAGATACAATGGTTAAAAGAACACCAAGTTATTTTCTTACAGATCTGGGAGTCATAAATCCAATGCAGATTTCACTGGGCAAAAATGAAAGTGTCAACACAGCTGTACTCTTCCTGGAGTCAAGGGCAGGATCCTTTACTATCTTTACCTGTTTTATCTCTTGTCCATTGCTGCACATCTAGAGCCTCACTGTTTAGTGATTAGATGATTGGGGTTGTAACGTATATATTTTACAGTTCCTTATATATTCTAACAGTAGATCCCCTGTCTGATGTGTAGTTGGCAAAGATATTTTTTCCCCATCCTATGTAGATGATGCCTGAATTTTCAAAATTTCTTAAATTTCAGCATTCTTATAGACTCATGTTCTCCCTGCCTCAACTCCCCTTCTCTTCCCTTCTTGTCCCTCCTCTTATTAGTTTCTCTGATTTCCCCTAGACAGTTTAACTTCCAATTCTGATTAATATATGTTAATATATGTGTATACATATATAAATACATACATACATACATACATACATTATTTCATGTGACTATATAAAATCTAGGACCTACAAATGAAAGACAAGATTGATTCATGCTGCCTTCTTCCATCTTTATAGTCAAAACAATGTATACATTCTATATTGAAATGTCTCTCTGATTACATTAAAGTGAGGTTCTCCACTTTTAAATACTTATGTGATTAGACTAGATGCACTTGGATAATCCAGGATAAACCTCCCATCTCTATGTCCACATGCTAAATCCCATCTACTAAGTACACTATCCTACTCACAGGCTTCAAGGGTTAGGATGTGTTAGTCATTGTTTCCTATATTATAGTAATAAAGATGAATTTTCAAACTTTCTGCATCTATCTATCTATCTATCTATCTATCTACCCACCCATCTATGTATATATGTATCTATCTATCTATGTATCTATCTATGTATCTATCTATGCATCTATGTATGTATGTATGTATGTATGTATGTATGTATGTATGTATCTATCTATCTATCTATCTATCTATCTATCTATCTATCTATCTAT
>NW_021604579.1:16417207-16451411 GCF_004785775.1 Grammomys surdaster
TATCTATCTATCTATCTATCTATCTATCTATCTATCTATCTATCTATCTGTGATGGCTATTCTTGTTTCTCAACTTGATTATATCTGGAATTAACTAAAACCCAAGTGGCTGGGTATGCCTGTGAGGGATTTTTGTCTTAGTTAAATCATTTGAAGTAATATTTCAAAATTTTATCTACTGTGAGTGTTCAGATTTCTAACATACCACTCTTCATGAGAAGGTATCGTTTAAAAAGTTAAACTGTCCATTTGGTGGTGAGGCATGGGGGAAGGGACCTACACAAATATCAGTTCAGCCAAATAATGTGCTTCTACTGAGGGAAGGGATGGAAAGAGTCTAAAAATAACTTACTTCTGTCCAGAGCTATTAAGTTCATTTGTCCATACTGTGCATGTTTATCAGCACAAGCAGAGAATCAGAGGCCTCTTAGAGGGACTAGAATATTATTTCTTTAGGTAAGACTAATAATATCTATCATGCACAAGATACCTAGCTAGCAATTAATTCATTCTTTCCATTTGTTATCCTCACAACACGTGTTAGCTATTTCTAACTGAAAGATAACAGAGACTCAAAGAAACGGAACAAGTACTAGCCAAGAGTAATTCACCTTATACGTCTTATACAAATATGTTTTTTACAAAGCTTACCTTCATTACAATTACATACCATGAGTCCCCTTGTGTTTATGAAATACTATCTTCAAATATAGTGACTTGAAAAACTGGTAAAGCCTTCCAGTGGCTAAATGGTTTGTGGTTAAGATCATTCAATTAAATAAACTGAACTTAATATGTCTCAGTTCCTAGAGTATAATCTCTTTTCCAAGTCTAAATAAGCAACGTCAAACCTCCAACATCCCTGATACTCACCTAAATCATTCACAGTCTTCAAAAACTCAGCTCAATTAATACCATCTCTGTGAAGGTAGCCATGACAACACCAATCTAAATCAATTCCTATTGCCTCAAATCCCGAGGCAGTTTTATCAGTACTGTGCTATAGAGGGATGACAATGACTAAGGGGATTTGAAGGGATGAGATGAAGGAAACAACACTGAAAGCAGCAGCCCGGGGAGGAATACTGGCAGAGGAGGATGCTGAGGGCACCTGTGGACACTGAATGCTGACAACACACATTCCAGACCTGAGTTCTGAACACATAGGGAAGGGAAGGAGAGGTCGAGGGAGGGTGCACATGAGAAAGCTGTCATTCAGGAGTAGCCCACAGGACAAAGATGACTGTACCAATCTACAGTACAAGTTCTTGATGACTTCTAAACAAAGAGGAATTGGTTTTTGAAAGAAACCAAAGTTTAAGAAAAGAAATGAGTGGGCCTATTGACAAACCAGGTGAAGCTAAGCAACATCGTAAGATGAATCATAGGACTTCCCTCACAGCCCCTACAGTGCATGCTGTGGTGGTGTTAATAATATGAATATGCTGGACAGTAGATCTCTACAACTTATTTTAAAATGTCACAGGGTACAAGAGCATTCTCAAGGTCAGAGACATGTTCATCACTGTGGTAATAGCAGTGGTTCCCTACATGTGTCCTAACACTGTGATAGCACATGGGATACACTAAATACCTGCTTTCATTTGATATTCCAATTATCTATCAATAGAGCTGAATTTAAATAATCGTAATAGATATATTAACTCTTGTTCCTGTTGAAGTGAATTCATTGGGTCTTTTAGCACACAAATACCTATCATTAAAATCTGCTAAACTACAATCAAGTTTGTGCTTTTTAAATGAAAATACAAACATCAGGAACACAATAATACTAAAAAAGGGGCAGACTAGACTTAGGAGTCTCCTCACAAGATTCAAAACCAAACCCAACACAACATTCTGTCATGGGAGACCTTGAGTCTGCAACATGGGTCTAGTATGAGCAACTGTTTCATTTGCTTTAGCTCTGAAATCCCCATTGCACATCCCTTAGAGTCCTGTGTCTTAGTCAACTAATATGGTCAAGTACTCTATCTAGATTAAATCCCAGTTAATTTTTTAATATTTATTTGTATGTTTATGTATTCCTATTGATTGATTGATTGATTGTGTGTCATTCTGTCTGTCTGTGTAAGTGTATGTGTGCCATGGCACATGTGTGGAAGACACACTGTTTGGAAGGAGATAAGAGTTGTCAGACTGGGCAGAAAGTGCCTGCAACCACTGGCCACTTGGTTTTGAATCTCCAATTTAGCACTCACCTATCATGTGACCTTGGTCAGGCTACTTATGACTTTTTCAGTTCGCTCATGTCTAAATGGTTAGAATAATAAATATGCCAACTACAACTAGGATATTCTGAGAAATACATAATTAAGGTACATACAGCTCCTGGAATAAGTCTGAGACTTAGCAAACAGAGCCATCAACGTTTAATATTACAGAACATAATACTTTTCAATCTGAAATCAGAGGTGATGAGTCTGCCTTGCAGGGTTCTTGCAAAGTTTAGAGATTCTTACATTGCTGTCTTTCCTAATGATAAAAAGAAACTAATGTTTATTCAATAAACATGTGATATGTTCACATAAGAGCATTTATATAAGCTCAAGATATAAGAATATTAAGATATCTGTAGAAACAATAAAAAAGACTCAACTATTTAAGTATCTGCTAAGAGATGAGGTGAAAATTGGAAAACAAAACTGAGGCCATATACTATGTGACAAATTAGGCAGAAAAAATATTGTCCTCTCATACAGGAGAAGCTAAAATGGACTAAAAAATGATAGAAAAAATTTTCTAGACAGACTATCTCAATGGTGTTTCATTGAGTCTCTTGCCTAAGAATTACTGAATGTATTCCTTATGTTCCTAGGAATCAATGTGTGGCCTCTCATATGAAGATGCTGCCCCTGAGAAGCTCCTGGACACTCAGAGAAGAACTGGCTAATATTCAGTTCATCCTGTTGAACTACTTAGTGTCATGGATCCAGAAAGCACTTTCTAATTTGATACACTGAAGCAGTGACACAGAGACAGAATTGCTACAACTGTGCATTTGTGCTTAATGTCACCCTACAGACATTACACTCCTTACTGCATTCCTGACATGATTTCACAGTTCTAGGAAACAGCCATGGCTCAGGGATTTGAGGAAGTAAATTAGGTTAAAGGAAGAGAAGGAAGGAGGAGAGAAGAAAAGTAGGGGAAAAAGCGAGTCCACAACACTTAGTCAAAGTCCTTTCACACAAAGTTAAAACAGTATCTAAGTCAAAGAAGGCATATTGGGCCTTCTCATGTTCTAATCACTAACATTGCCCTGCCTGAGACCCTTTAACCCTCTGAGTTCCAACGTTTTTCAACATGTGACTCTGTGTCATGGAATCATTTGGTGTCCCCATAAGCCTTGTATTTTATAAGTACCATCTCAAAACCCTGCATGTAGAATGTAAACAACCATACTTATTGGCATGTAGTCCTTTATGAAATCTTAAAGAGTGAAAGTAGGCAGGTCATGCTCATGTTTGAAAATTGACTTTGTGGATATTTCAAATTGAAAAAAAAGTCTATTCATCCACATAATCATGTACTTGAAATAAGAAGTCCACTGTATTCTCCAAATATCTGATCCTGAAGTAAAGTTTGGCATGCAGGATGGCTGTTAGGTAGTTTGGAGCTCAGTTTCTGTAGAGGAAGTAAGGTTGATGTTATAAGAGTGTAAGCTACAATGGAACCCATGTCAGTATCTAGGAGGCAAACACCACAGACCTTCAGCATCATTCTGTCTTCTAGCTCACCACTACCAGCCAGGAGCTCTAGGGTGAAGAGTCAGGCACTGGAGCAAGTGAGTCCTTGAAGAGCTGTATTCACTTCATCAGAGTACATGAAGATATTTGTGAGTAAGTGTATCTAGAAAATGTCAAATTTTATAAAAATACTATATTTCATACTCTATGCCTGGCCTGGAGAGTTGATAAAAACAAAATGTTACATTAGTGACTGTGGTGGTTTGAATATGCTTGGCCCAGGGACAGGCACTCTTAGGAAATGTGATCCTGTTAGGGTGGGCTTTGAGACCCTTCTTCTAGCTGTCTAGCAGACAGTCTCCTCCTGGTCTTTTGGACGAAGACGTAGAACTCTCAACTTCTCCAGCACCACGCCTGACTAGCTACTATCATGCTTCCTGTCATGATGATAAAGAATAGAGTCTCAGAAACAATAAGACAGCCTTAATTAAATGTTGTCCTTTATAAGAGTTGCCTTGGTCATGGTGTCTCTTCACAGCAATGGAAATCCTCAGACAGTGACCTTAAATATGACTGAATAATATCAAAGCTATTAAAATCTTTTAAAAAACCAGGTATAATAGTTTGATAATAGTTACTTATTCATTTTGAGAATTATCTATTTTTATAAATTAAATGTATATTATTAGTCTTTTTTCCTGCCTCAATCCAGTGTTCAAACAAAATAGTCATTTTCTTTTTCAAGGGAAACCAGGAAGATAAGCTTGCTTTCTTTTCTTCTTCATCAAACCTGAAGATGAAGAGTTTTATCCCAGATTCCATTTCTCATTCTCCTCCAAATAGAAGGATCCGCTTCATAAGGCAGAGGTTTAGTTTGTCTTTCCTATTCATTAACCCAACAACTCTGAAATGGCTGCCATTTTCCCTGTTTTAAAGTTAGGTCAAACAACCTGTTCCAAATTCTACAACTCAGAGATGAAATGTACAGATAGCCTGACAAAACTTCAATGTTCTGTTGTTTCAACTTTTATTTTAAAGACAGACTTTGGGAGTTAAAACTGGTTCTAAAGGCCAAAAGATAAAGATACGTATGTTACAGGAAATATAACTTTCTAATGCAGAGAAGTGATCATTTCTTTGTAGTTGCCCATGTGGGTGCTATTGCTCAATACCTCTCCTTGACACTTCTTAGAATCTCCAGGACCATCTCAGGCTGTTTCTCTCAAAGCAGGATTCATACACAGCATCTCCTACCCTCCTCCATGACACTCTTTCCAGCTGTTGCTTTTCCATTCCTCAGCTTTCAGTTTGTCCTTTGTATGGTCATGACTAGAGCAGTACCAGTTGCCATAGAAACAATAGTGCTCTCCTCCTGGATCTCCAACATCACAGACTGATACAGCTATGCAGGACATCCCACCTTACCTCCTTCATCATTTTTAATCAGTGAACTTGAGACAAAAAAAGAAATGAAACAATCTTTTTATCAAAGGGTTTTCATTCAGTATAGAATCAATGTTATATGTTTCTTGGTCCACTTAAGTCTATATGCTGTACTATCTGAAAGCAACACTTTCAAATCAGAACACAACTCAATTTATGATCAGCATACTTTCCAGAATCTATAGCATGTTTTATATCTCATACACTGGTAAGAACATTTAACTAAAATATTTTATATGTGTGTGCACATATATACAGTTCCTAAATATACATGAAGGAATGACCAAAACCTATTTCTGTCTTAATTTTAGATATGTATTAGATACTCAGAGTCAAGGTATTGGACACGTTTTGTTTTATTAAATTTTCCAAATTCTATTTCTGTGGAATGATGTCATGATTCCAACAGTGCAAGCCTTGTTCCTGCCACTGGCTACCGATACAATAGATCATCTGAACCACTGACTCATTAGTAACAAGCAGTAGATAAGCTCTAATACCGACTTAGATGTATGCTATAAATTAAACATGGTTATAGGAACTATTTATAAAGTCCCCAGTTAAGCATCATTGTATAAACTATACTATTTAATTTCTTGAGGCTGTATCAGTCTCATAAATCTTTATGATGAATCTAAAAATCAATGACTTTGTTGTCTATCCTCCAAAAACCTCTACTGCCTTTGCAAAAGTATAGAGCAAGAAATATTTTAATTGTGAATGTTGTTGTTTGAGATACTGGAGATCAAATCTAGACCCTAACAAACTCTCAACTACTGATGCTTAGGGCCCAGCACTTGGTTATTGAAACATTCTCATGGTAAAGCCTAGATTTGCCTTAAGTTTATGACTCCTTGGCTCCTGCATGCCAGCTGCTATGATTAGAGGTATATGCCACTACTATACTCAGTCATTTCCACTTTTTTATGTAAAATGGCTACATTATTTTTTTCTAATCTCAAGCATCAGCATGAGACTTTAGATATATTTTCCATCGCTAAAGCAACAAATAACTCAGATTTGACCCCTAGTTCCATAAAAGTAAAGGGAAATGAAGGCATCTGGAGGATATATCAATGATTAATCCCAAGAAATGCCACAGGGGAAAATAAAATCTCCTGGAACTAGCACTGTCTAAACCTAGCCTGCTGCTTTCCAGATTGCCTTGTGCAGAAGGACTCAGGCCATGCCACCATGAGTACAAATAGAGCCCTATAATTCTGAGAATGGTGATGTGCTCTTGAAGGGTTGTTGAGGAATTACATTCTTTGATGATCACTTTAGGAGAAGTGCTTGTTAACACACTGATTTTTGATTGACCTCAGCCAAAAATATGTCTCAGCTAGCACTCCTCTAAAAGATCCTTTTTACCCTCTTCTTGTTTTGAGTAATACCAGAGCACATGTGATGGTGTGCTCTTTTGTTGTTAAGTCATACTACCCCTATTTTGAAGCCATGAGCTGGCTACACTAACACAGACTTACAACTCTTACCCTTATCTTTCCTCTGGCAACCAAGCCTTGGAAATTCAAAGAATGCACAAAATCAATGAATGAAACCAGTTGTTACTATGCTCAGAAGCCATTGCTGTTTTTAAATCATTCATATAAACAGCAATAAAATTCAGATAAATTCATTAAGAAAGAGCTGCACCTCAATTATACACATGAGCAAACTGAGACAAAGAGTGAAGTTATTTTTATATGACCAGACTTCCGATTCACAGTAGAACTTGGTGTAGAACCTAACCCCCAATTCTAGCTTGATACACTTACTATCAATAAGTAATAAAGATTTTATCTTTAGATTACTTCACAGATAAAATGTGGAGAACCTAGTAAACTCTCACGATTTAGGAAGGGAATTGACTACTGTAGTGGTGAGCCAAGATAAAAAAAGGCCTAGTGTTAATTTGTTGGGTTGTACTGTCTTTTCTACAACTGGAATGACCTAGAGAAGGAATACCCCATACTTAACTCATTACTGATCATCTAAAGTGATATTTTGTACGTTCTCTGGCATATCAGGTGGTAAAGGAGTGGTCTCAAGGAGTTCTCAATCAAAAATGTTGGTACAGTTTTAAACAAACAAAAACCACGAGAGTGTGATTTAGAAGGTTCTATGTTTCCTTAAGTCCACCTTTGATCAAGTCTGTGCACTGGTTTACCTTCCCCAGATAGGAAGTAAATGAACCTAGGAGCCACATTTATTACTCTTATTACTAAGCAACCACAGACATCATGAGTTCTTCCCTCTTTTAACTTCTTTCTCTGTCATATAAATAATACTTTTGATAGTGGTTACATCATCCAGATGATTATTAAAAAGCATACCAATGCTCATGCATGCTTTGTTCGACTCTTCCAAATCAAACAGCATCTGGCAGAGAATCCTTACCATCATCCTCAAGTCATGAGAGGATACAGTGGTAGAAGCTATTGACTGCAAAGATTATTCATTGCTGTGTAGGAGGAGAGTGGAGTTGATTGCCCCTTAGCTGTCAGGAAACAGCTCATCCAGAGAAGCCTTGGAGTATGGGGGTGGCTTTAAAGCACAAGTTTACTCATAAATAAAGCAATGCTTGGCTAAAGAAAGTTTAGTGATCAAACGCCAATGGAAGTGATGGTGGCAGTCACCTACATCTTGTGTTCAGAGGGTGGTATAAAAGGTGCACAGAGAGAATCCTGAGCTTTCTGCCCAAAGGGACAAGTTGCTGGGATTTAAGCAACTAATGAGGAAAGTGGGAACAAGTCTGAAGCCAAGGACATCACCAGTCACGATCCACAGAAGGGAATTTATGTGCCTTGTGAAAGTGACTCACCGGCTACTCCACTGAGCTGCCCGTTAGCCGTGTTCACCAAACCCACAGGAGGCAATCACCACTATTAAGAAGATCACAATGGCTAAGGAAACAAGCAACACTTTTCTTTGGCAAGACAGGGCAGCCAACCCAGAAGTAGAATGCATTTAATTATTATTCGCTATCTACTTCAAGGATTCTCAACTTGTCCCACTAGAAGCAGGATGGGCCAGTCTTAGCTAAGTTGATTTGTTCGGTCTCTCCAAACAGATATAAAAGTTTCATAAATGGCTTATTCCACTAAAATTTTTCCCATTTCTTCCTAAAACAGTTGTTGGTCACAGGAATTAAGACCACAATGCTAATATTTGTTATTCTTGAAATCAATTTTAAACAGCTTGTCTACTCTTCTAGTTTTACTAGCTTTGTTTTATTTCATATATGCCTCAGATTAGATGAAAATGTAGTTGTATTTCAGAGGAGTATGGACTCACTACTGGTTTCAAGATTGGTTTTTGTTTGCTCAGAGATCACTATGACTGAACAATGGCATGGAGTTGGTGTGCTTTACTTAGCAAGTTTAAAAAATTATAATAAACACATTCGCTAGAATGAATTCCTGCATGAAAAAAGGTTCTAAATATTCCCTCATAGAATAGCTTTCCTCATTCACATTATTAATAGCTATAGTCATTATCCTATTATTTGGTCCAAAAATCATATAATTTTGAATCTTCTCAGTGAAAGTATTTCATTAGGTAAAACCAAGGCTACATTTGCAGTAGGTGATTCCCCATGATTCCTCAACTGATCTTCAAGCACAATAGGCTGGACCCTGATCTCTGAACTCAGATTTTTGTCTCATCTATGCCACATTTCTTCATGTCAGAAGACACTAGAACAGACACTCAAGGTGCTCAGGCATGGCAGGCAGAATTGAGATGGTCTGTGTCTACTGTGATGGATTGCTTGCTTGAATTTTTTCTGTTTGAGATTTGAAGCTTTTGTTGTCTTCTCAGAAATCTATAGTCCAGTGATGTCTTTGCTTATTTCAAATAAATACTGAATCCCATTCCTAATTTCAGACTAATCATTTTAATCTTTTTTAAAAAACAGATTATGTTCAGAGCCTCATAAAACCTTGATTTATTTCTATTGTTCAGTGCCCATGGAGGATTCTGATGCCACATGGAACTCATTCAATATTTCTCAGATGTGTCCTATCCCATCTCCAGCACCATTGTCCTGTTCTAAGTCTTCATCATATCCAGTCCTAACTTTTTGCAGTCACTTCCTAACTGCTTTTTCTGCTCCCAGTAGTGATCCTTTCAGATGTTTGCTCTGTAATACTGTAGAGAGAACAGTTTAACTGTGAAATAATCCTGGATTATTCTACCGTGGATCCCAAACAAGGCTAGTTCCCAATTTTAATGTCAATTCTCAACTATATAGGATCTGCAATCACCTGGCAAGGGAATCTTAATGAGGAATTTGTTTAGACCAGGTTGACCAGTGAGTTTGCTTCTGAGGGATTTAGTTGGGGTTATTGAGTGGGAAGACCTACATGGAATATAGGTGGTTCCATTTCATGAGTTGAGCCTGGACAAACAAGAGCAGATAATTTCTGCTTCTTGAGACCAATGCAATGTCACTAGCTCCCTCAAACTTCTGCTACTGTGACCTTCTTGATAAATGGACTATAATGAGGATGAACTTTAAGCTAAATGACCCCTGTCTCCCTTGAGTTACTTTTGTTTGGGATGTTTTCTCACAGCAATGGGAAATCAAACTAAGACACTGGCCATAGACTCATTTGGGGTTTCAACCTCCAAGAAAGTAAGCAAGCAAGCAAGCAAGCAAGCAAGCAAGCAACAAAAACACAAGAATTCTAGGTTCAGTGAGAGACTTGTGACAAGGGAATAAGGCAAAGAGCAACAAGCATGTCTCCATGTGCATACACATGGATCATACATATGCATACTTCAGAGACTCATAGAGACTCTCCTTTCATCTCCTTCACTTCTATAATCCATAGTATCAAACTGCACATGGTCATGAAACATGCTATCTTTTTCCATTCTGCTCCTTTACACTAATGCTGACCATGTTAATTCAAATTCTAATTTACTCTTCAAGGCCCATTTACTAAAAATATCTCTTTGACCACATGTTACACATGTATCTCAAATAATAGTTCACACATGTGATATCCTCATGTCTCTGCCCCTATATAATATGAGTGTCTTGAGGTTGAGCAGGTGTTGTAGCTGTCTCTGTGTGCTGAGCACTAAAAAAAGTACATACTGTAGAGTAGGCACTTCATCAATGCTTCATGAACTTCGGGTTACATTATTGACTAAAAATAGGAGGTCGATGTCAGTGAAATATTTTGTCAGGAGAAATTGGTGCTAAGAATAATTTTAGTAACACATACTAGGAGGAGGTATTTCAGAGTGTCTTACACACTTTGACCACATCTCTAAATTTGACTTAAGAATGGATCCTTTTGGGAAATGAGCATTTCCTCTGGGCAGATAGAGGATTTAGACTAGGCTCCAAATGTTCAAATGGTAGCAACAGACACACAGCAATCTAGTACTGCTTTGAGAGTTTACAATGAAGAGAAGGAATCAGGGGAGAAAAGAATCAATCTGAAGAGACGATGAGTCCCGACAAGCTCTGCTACAAGAACAAGACATTTCGCAGAAGATTTGGTGTGCCACGTGAATAAAATTGGCACATAAGTAGGCCATGTGCACATACTGGCTCTTACTTTATTACAGTCACAGGGAGCTTATAAAAATGATGTCATTAAGGGGCTGGGTAGAAGTTCAATGGGTTAAGAATGATTGGTTCTTAAGCATGAGGACCTGAGTTCTGATCCCCAGCATTCATGTAAGCTAGGGGTGACCATGCGTACCCATGACTCAAGTGCTTGGGCTGGCTTACCAAACAGAGGAGAATTGATGGAGTTTATTTACCAGCCTGTCTAACCAAAACAACACCACTCCAGAATCAAAAGACCAAGAGTGCTAGGTTCAATGAGAGACCTTGTCTCAAGAGCATAAGGCAGAGAGCAACAGAGCATGATACCCAGTGGCCTCCTCTGGCCTCTATGTGCATACACACAGATCTCACTTGTGCATACTCCAGATACACATACATACAATGAAAAAAAGAACTATTATTAATAATTATAGTAAATTGAGTAAATTAGTTTAGTTTTCAAAACCAATAACAATCCTTACCAAGTTTATATTTCATAAAAATTGCAGCAACACCAATTAAAAGAATAATTCAATAATTTGTTTGTGATGATACTCTTATATTCCTGGAAAAGCAAATATTTTCCCCTTAGGAAATTATACCTTAAGGTAAGATAATATAGAATGCTTTAGGGAGCCTCTCTCTCCCAAAAGACCAGGAGCCACAGCCAGCATAGAATGCTTTAGAGAAGTGTCTATTCAAAGTTCTAAAACTAAGATTTTTCCCTCAGTGTTAAAGTTCTGTTTTACTTAGATATATTATTCACTTATATGCCATAAAGTATGAAAGAAATGAATTGGAACTTTGCTGAACATAGGACTTTTCACAATTCTGATTTCCAAAATTTCTCTCCCTGTTTTGAACTCTAATAAATAGTATCTAATAAAGACAGCCAGCGTTTCACATTCATATTGAAAAAATAGGAGTTTGGGATCCCCTAAAGCCATCCAAATAGCAAGTCATTAAGGTTCTAAGTCATCAGATAAAAGCACTGGGAAATTTTCAAAGGTTTTATGATTTTTCTCTTTAAAACTTTTTTTTCATTATAAAACAGATATCCAGTTATGTAGGAATTTATTCAAAGGAATAATCAAAATGTTTAGACATAGAAAGACTTTTGCAATAATTTGTTTTGAAAAACAATCTACCAATATTTTGAAGATGGTTCAACCTGTTCATACTATTTATAAACCCACATAACTGAAAGATAAGTTAGCACACAAATGCAGTGTGGTATCTTCAAAAACAAAGAAAGATATGGCTGGTTTGGATCCACCTCTTCCTAGTCATGTGACCTTCTGGAACTCAAGAGAGGATAGAATAAGTACTACCCACAAGGACATAAAGAATATTGAAAACTGACCATCAGTTACTTTGTAAGAGATTTGATAGATCCCCGGTGACGCTCAATACCTTCTCATAACCGACTGAGGCAAGTTTTCTGTTAGAGTTTAGTTTCAAAAGTGTCCTACCCTAGAAGAAAAGCCATAGGCATTAATAACCGACTCTCTCTCTTCAAAGTGGATTCAGCAGGTACATTTACATATTCATTCTCTCTCTCTTTCACGCACACACACACACACACACACACACAGACACAAAATTAAAAAACAGAGGGTTTGAATTTGAGAGGAAGCAGTGGGGATAGGGGTATGGAAGGGAGAAACGATGGAATTATATGTTAATAAAATGAAATAAGATAAAATAAAATGACAAATTTTTCTTCAGTCACTACCAATCATTGTTCCTAGCTATCTGTAGTTTACAGTGTTATATCTAATTGTCTTATTAGTCTCTGAGTATATTTCAGAAGGAAAACAAGATTCTTGCACCAGCCATGGTTCCCTACAGAATGCAGTTCTGTAGCTTGCTTGGTCTGGGCTCTGCCTAGGCTCAGCGCTGATGTATAGGATGGACGCTGAATACTACTGCTCATGGATCAGGAGATTATACTTGATCTCTTTCTCTCACACCCATTAAAAATTTAGCTTTCACAAATCTGACTTTCATAGTTTTGTTGGTCTTTGGAAAGAAGCTCAAATTTTCAGGAGGGAAAAAAATGTCTCCAGGATTGTGGATAACTCACCAGAGAACCTGAAATGTCAGCTGCTCTTGGGTGGACAATATGAGGCTGGATTCTTGTGTCCCCTTCAAGGTACCATATGGAAGTTACGTAAGTTGAAACCACTAAACCAGTTCAATGAAACTCAAACTGCTGAACTCTGGGCTGCTTTAAAAGAAGCCTCTGTTTCTGAGCCAGCAGGAGCTTGGGAAATTTTCCATTTGCTTGAATAACTGTCATGTAAGCTGCTTGACCAGTTTTGCCCAGAGATTCACAGAGATTGATGTAGCTAGGAAAACAAATCCAATCATTGCCTTCTACAATCTACTTTATTGTATTTCATAACTAATCAAAAATTCACAGGATTTTTTCCTTCTTCTGAGGGCTCAAAGAAACCCAATATATTCATTTGTTTGTTCCAGAAGTACCAACAGGCACCAGAGCAACATAGTAGGAACACTGATTTAATTGTCCCCTTTTTCTCTTTTATAAGACTTCCTTAAAGTTGGATTTAGATCCTTAAACACTAAATGGCATCAAATCTTTTACACTTCCCCATAAGAAAACAGTTACCACAGAAGACATGGCACAGAGCTAAGTTAATGTTCAAGTTCAGCTGGATTTACTTCACTAGCTCTGGGCCCATCCTATTTTGCACACTTGAAAAATTAGAAAGGGATTAGATAGTTAATGATTTTTAATAGTTAAAAACACTCTTATCAACACAACAGATACTTTCTAACATAGGGGAAATGTCTTGCTAAACACAGACTTACCCCAAACCCCCACAAGGTACTGCCTTCAGAACCATGCCCTAGAATGAAATGATGCTTCATAGGCTAATTAGATATTTTAACTTCTGTGACTAAGATTAAAACATCTTTAACATTTAAATATTAGGTATGTATTAGGCAAAATACTTGAACCACCTAAGTCAGATACTTTATCTAATTAGGCATTTTCTTTCTTTCTTTCTTTTTTTTTTTTTTTGAGACAGGGGCTCACTATGTAGCATTGGCCTGACTGGAACTCATTATGTAGATGAGACTAGCCTGGAACTCATAGAGAACTGCCTGCTTTAGTCTTCCAAGAGCTGAGATTGAAAATGTGTGTCACCATGCCCAACATTAACTAGATATTTAGAATAAACCACTGTAAGTAGTGGTCAGGCCACTAACCAGAGAAATTCCTTTTTAATCACTTGTGGTGATTATTTCCCACCAAAATCTTCACTTTAAGCAAGTACTAAAGTTATTTGTATTCATGTTATAGTGATTGGAGAACTAAAACTTTTACTTCTATGCTAAGGTATTTCTACATGCCTGTAGGTATGCATATGTGTATAAGTGTGTCTTCACTTGTGTATTTCTGTGGAGGCTAGAGATTAACTTTAGGTGTCTTTTTCAATCACTCACCACTGTATCTTTTAAGGCAGGGTCTCTCATTTAGCCTAGAGCATCATGTTTTTCTACTAGGCTGACTGGCAGCAAGGCCCAGCAATCCCCCATTACCTGCTTCTCCTAGCCAGCACTAGAGCTACATGAACATACATCTCTTCCTGGAATTTTGCATGTCTAGATAACTGAACATAGATCCTCAGGCTCTAATGGCAAGCACTTTGCCAACTGAATCATCTCCTCATTGCCTAAGTTTAAATAACAACATTTTAGGACCAAGTAGCATGTTTTCTTTAATCATGTTTTTTTTTTTTAAATAAAAGTCACACTACAATGATTTAATTCATGTATTTAAACATTAATAGACTAAAACATTTGTTTACCTATCTAACCAAAGGAAGTGATGAAGCCTAGCATACATTGATATGCTGGTTCATTAATTCATGCAGATTGTCAATAGTTCATCCCGTGTGTATGAAGTAAATTCCCAAATGAGAGACTTGCTTACTGTATTTGAGGGGCAAAATAACAAATTAAGTACATGGCATGGTCAGGGCAGGGACATAACTGAAGAAAAGGATTTGCCAAATGAGGTAGGTCAAAATGGCTATTTCCTAAATAAAGTTACTTCCTTAAAACTGAATCTAAAAGTGTTTCAAACACTAGGAAAGTATACTTTTGTGGTATACTAAAGATGCATACTCTTTTGTTCTCAGCTTCTTGTCAGATCTCTTACCCACTCTTTATTTCCCAACACTCTATACCTCAGCACTTTGTATTATTAAAAAGAAACCCAAAGCAAGCAACTTTCATCCTGATGCCTGGCTTATAAAAGAGAAGTGTCAGCTGTCATTTTAACTTCTTGATGCGACAATGAATTGTAACAGCCAGCCTACTCCCACTCCAAGCCCTTCTCTTTGGGAGTGAGAAGGAAGAAGAGACATCCATTTGTACCTCGAGTCTTTTGCATCCTGTGAGCTGAAAGGGGGGAGAAAATTGAGTATCACTGTGAGAGACCCTGACGATCCTCTGAAAAAATAAAACTGTGTTAAGATTTCTCATTCAATAACAGTCAGAGCTTGAGTACCCTAGGTGCCCTCCACTAAAAGGTTTATATATTAGCCACTGGGATTAGACTCAAACTGATACCAAAAGCACTCTTCCTGTACAATAGTCAGTCTAATCAAAAAGGCAGACAGATAGACATACTGTCCCAGGAACAGTCTGAGGCAAGATGGTACTAAGACTTTCCCTAACAGCGGGATTCACTCCATGCTCTACTTTGAAAATACTATTTTAGATGTTCATGGAGGAAGAAGGGTTTACAACCTCCTCAACACACACACACACACACACACACACACACACACACACCACACACACCACACACACACACACACACACACACACACACACAACCCTCCATTCATCAAGGGGCAGAGTCAGAAGTCAGGAATTTTTTATAAATGCCCACAAGATTGCTCAGAAAACATTAAGTTGTTTATAGAAAGCAACCTCCATTCATATCTATTAACAACAGTATAACTAAGATATAAAATACACAAAACAGTCACTTTGAGTTGTATATAAACTGTTTAATGCTTAACAAATATGATTTCAATTTCTTTCATAAACTTTGTAAGATATAGTATGATGGTTAGTTTTTTGTTAACTTGACACAAGCTAGTGCTATCTGGGAGGGGGGAACCTAAAGAAAGAAAACACACCCATCAGATTGGCCTATAGACAAGCCTATGGGATGTTTTCTTGATTAAAGATTAAAGAGGGGGGTGGGGTACAGCTACTACAGGCAGTACCATCAATAGGCAGGTAGTCTTGGGGAATATAAAATAGCAAGCTGAGCAAGCCATGGAGAAGAAGCCAGTAAGCAGAAGTCCTCCACAGTCTGTTTCAGTTTCTGCCTCCTCAGTCCTGCTGTGAGTTCTTGTCCTGTCTTCCCTTTACGATGATCTGTGCTGTGCTAGGGGAAATAAAGCCTTTCTTCCTCAAGCTGTTTTTGGTCAGTGTTTTAGCACATCCATAGAAATCAAACTAGAATTAAAAAAAAATGTTAGGATTTTCAGATGCAGAAATGAAGGGCTTAGTGACACTGATGTATGACATTCCCTGGTCACAGCTAAATAAATCAAACAAGATTTAAACAGATCTTTTCTATATGTAGTTAAGGAGATTGACACTGGGGAAATCTGAAACTAAGAATGAAATAACAGCAGATGTCTTGGTATGCCCCACACTGAAAACAAATCTATCACTCATTCAGTCGCTATGTCATGAAATCTTTACTAAGCTAAGCACCATGAAAGATAGCATGTAGAAAAAAGCATTTTAAATTCAAGTATCTATTAATGTAGTGAAGAGTAGTGAACAATATTCACACACAGCCACTGTTTCCCAAAGTCTGCCGTAGGTGCTCTCTGGAAAATAAAGAACTCTCACAGCCCATGGAGACTCAACAGTTTTAGACACCAAATGAGGACATACATAAATAATTGATTGTTTTATAAAGTGTGCACTAACAGCAGTAGGAATAGAATTCTTTGGGACTCTGGAGGAATATCAAAAACTCCTCCTAAGAGAGTAGAGCAAGATATTACTTTTGGGATATGCAGATGGAACTCAACTAAATTTACACTAGAAGAGAAAAGGAGTGCAAAGATGTGGCAAACCAGAAACCACATGCAGGGTATGAGTCTGTGTGTGTGTGTGTCTGTGTATGTATGAGTGTGTGAGTGTGTATACTTATATGTGTGTATGTATATATAAACACATATGTATATATAAATGTATACTTATATATACACACAAACACACATGCATATATATATATGTATATATATGCATATATACCTTGCTTTATATCATTCTTATTCCATGACTGGTTATGTGTAACAGTCTTCCATGTGATCTTGCTTTTAGCCCTTTCTCACTGTAGTCCTTCATCAGCCCACTGACACCACCCTCAGCTCAGCTTCTTTCCCATTCACTCTCTGCTCAGTAAATTCTCTACAGAACAGCCTAACTATCTCTGTTTCTTTCCTTAAATGCACCACAACTGTGCAGAACCTAAATCCTACAGTTTCATTTTTTCTTTCTACCATTTCAGGTGTCACCCAAGGCTTGTCCTCTTTTCTCTATTTCAAATCCCTGCTGGATGTTTAGCACTTCTCCTTAAAGATGCCAGTGGCTGCCGATCTTTAGGATACACAGAAGAGAAGTATGTCTCTTCTCTCATGCTTTGAATTTTATGTAACTATTATAACATTTCATCCTGGATGCCACCTCTGGTTCCTCCTTCCTGCAATATAGTTTTGTAGCTTGATTTTTTTTACCTGTAAAACATGAATTATATAGTTTATTATTAAAATATTCTGTGAATATTCAATTAATGCTTGTTTAGGAAAACACTTCTCTGGTTTTATTTACCACTGTGACTCTCAGTGCATTGATGGGGACAGAGTAGAATAAAGGCAATATTTGAATATGTGAGAGACTCATGATTGGGTAAATACAATTGTTTTACCTATGTCAAACATCTTGCCATGGTCTTGCCAACATATGCCCATTATATTCCATCCCAATTCCCCTTTATAACCTCACTTTAAAATAATAGGAGACTTCTCAATTATGTACTATTGGAATTTTATGCTTTCAAAATTTCTAGAGATATCTATAAATACTTTGAGTTTATTGATTTATTCTTTCTAATTTGTCACACAATTTAGATGAAACAAAGATAACCAGAAGATGTTTGATATTCTTCCTTTTCAGCAATTTTTTTTTGTTTTTGTTTTTACTTATCCACCATCTTTTACCAAATAATGAAAGCCAATTTCACATGGAACTCAAATGTTAAAAAAGAACCTAAGTCCACTGGAAAATTACTTCCCACCAGGCAGAAGACTCATGGGAGCCAGAGGAGATAACAGCATAAAAGTAGAATTGTTTAAGAAAACCCCTCTGCCGGTTACATCAGAGTACAGGATGGGTTCTTTATCTGACAGACAAAATAAACTCCCCGCTGATCCAGTCTAGGGTTTCCAGAGGGATATTTGGGGCTGTTCTGCACAGAGCCTCCTGAGCAGGGTACAAGTGGCAAAAATCCTGAGAGGGTGGTGGCAGTGAGCTGGTGAAGAATTGCAGTGGGAAAGGGCTAAAAACAAGATCACATGGAAGACTTAACTGACAGAAAAGTCTAGAACACAGAGGTAGACATAAAGAGAAAACACTGTCTCTTTCTAGGTTTATCAATACAATGCAAGACTCTCGCCATGTTATGGGTTTGAACAGAAAAACAGGGGGAAAAAGAACAAGGTCATGAATAAGTTCAGAGGATTACAGGAAAAGCTCATATAGGACTTTAGAGTGAGCATCTAGATGGATTTTCCCTTTCCTGGTTCTTACAGTGTTTGGTATATTTCTATAGTTAAGTCAGCTCATGTAACTTTGTGGCACCCAGCAATATTCTATGATACTATGTATAAATATAATTTGTTGTTTAATAATGTTAAAATAATCTTAAATTCTTCATCTGATGAAATTCTCTAAATTAGAATCAAAGGAGTGGAATTAGATTACCTTTTCCTTTCTTAACGAACACACACACACACTCAGAGAGAGAGAGAGAGAGAGAGAGAGAGAGAGACAGAGAGAGAGAGACTCTAGTACACACATGAATACACAGAACAGCAGTAAAAGAAAACTCTTTTACCTCTCTTTTGAAATATATATTTACATCTTTCTTGTTAACAGAAAAACATGGTTAAGAGATCTTAATTAAATAACTGCAACTAATATTTTAAGTACCTAATTCAAAATCCATGACCTAGGTAAGGCTTTAAACTATGTAAAAGCAGAAAGCTATTTCACACACAGAAAAAGGAAAAGCCAACATCCAAAAACAGACACAGGAGGGTAAGTTAGGAAGCAGAAGGAAGGTGACAAAGGAGATTCTTAACCTGGCTGAGAGACTCATAGGAAGATCAAGAACCTAGAGTAGGGCTGGAACCTGTGTCACTAGGTTAATCAAGTTACTATTCATCTGAATGGGTGACTCAGAATCATTCCCCATTATCTCTATCTTTTTGAAATGCTAATTAACCAAAAGTAGAACAGTAAAAACTAATCCCAGAAGTACAAGATGAACAAGATGATTTGAATGGAAACCTTAAGACAAAATGATAGAGGGTAGGGAAGGAAGCTAGAAGGAGGTAGCAGAAGAGAGAGAGAGACAGAGAGAAGAACCTCTCCTTTGTGTCCCTGAGGTCTATTGGCTACTCTCTGACACATCTGCCCTTTCTCTGTCTTTGTTCTTGATTTAGTGTTGCTTTCATTCGGTTGCTAACACGTTCAAGCTAAGTCTCAAATAGAACTAAAGTGTATTTTCAAGTATACCACTTCCCATACTTATTTTCTTCTTTCTTCTTCCTTTTTTTTTTAAAAAGAAGAGACCTTTTAATGGATTCAATAAAACTGAAGCATCTTACATAACCTGCTAGAGAGTTAGTGCAGCAAAGCCATCACTCTCTCTCTCTGAGTTTAGAGGAGTGCTCAAGGAAGAGTTTCACTGTGACAAGGTAAAAACAGAACCTGGCTGGAAAGAAGTACACAGGAAGCAAGATGTCTTGACAGATGCACGAAGAACAGAGTGTGCCTTCTGCTCACATCACTCAGTGTCTACCACCCTCCCCTACAGTATCTACCTGGCATGTTTACCAAAATTTGGTCATTTAGTGTAGAAATAAAAGTGATTGAAAGACACGTTACTAGGGGCCACCTAGCACATCAGAGCCTGGAACATCCATTTGCTTTTTACATCCTGAATAAGGCATAGCATTTAACAGCAAATAAAAGCAGAGGAAGCAGAAAAGAAGGTGGGGGTTGGAAAGACCAAAAATGGCTTCCTAATCCTAAATGGATTAAGGATTAAATACTCAGTGCCATGGCATTCAAAGCTCTGCCCTGAACAAAATGGAAATTTTTTAAAATTTATTTATTTATTTTACAAAATGCAATGATTAGATTTACTAATTTGTAAAAATATTTAAATATTTTTGAGCTGCTTGCCAAAGGCCACTGTACAGAATCCTAAGGATTCTCACCAGCGTAGCACCTTATTGAATCCTTTATAATTTGTTTCTGTAAAAGTATTACTGTAAAAAATCTTGTAAGCAAAACCAAACTGTGCTTCATGCCCTAAACTTGGAAATATTCAGGTTTTCCATCAAGGACATCACGTATAACAACCATGACATTAAGTCTGCCACCACATTGCCAGTACTGTGTCACTATGGCTAGTAAGAACACAGCTCAAGGGCCTATTAAATTATTAATGTCAGTAACAATAAAGCCAAACATTGTTCAAGGATTATCTCAGTCCTCAGGTCAAGTTTCTAAGGTAGGCTATTTACCGAGTGGCTACATCAAGTAGGTGAGCTACTACCCAGAGGTGACAGAGTGGACTAAAGGAAGGCACAGTTGATATGCAAATCAGGTCTCCCTCAGTCAGTAGCCCATTTTATACTCTATCTCTGATCAGTTTACCACCTGCATCTGGATTCTATTGTGGGAGCCACAAAATTTATTCTTAAAGATTTATTTACTTTTATTTTATGTGTATAGTTGTTTTACTGGCACGTATGTCTGTGAGTGTGTGTGTGTGTGTGTGTGTGTGTGTGTGTGTGTGTGTGTGTGCTCAGTGCCTTTGGATGCTAGAAGAGGGTGTCAGGTCTTCTGAGGTTGTAGAGAGTTGTAAGCCACCATGTGGGTGCTGGGAATAGTATTGGGGTCCTTTGTAGGTGCAGCAAGTTCTCCTCGGTGCTGTACCATCTCTCCAACTGTGAGTCATGGGATATTAAGGTGTCACATCAAGGGTTATTAAAGTCTGAGTGATGGGAAAACATTCTTTCTTATATGCAAATCAGGCAACCTGCTTGTATATATTTTAATGTTTGAGTCTAGGTTATCATTTGAGAAAATGTCCCTGCTGTTAGAAGGAAAGAACAAAGGAACCTTTGAGAACAACTCATCTAGGTTCTCCAAACTTGCTTTTTTTCCATGATAGGTTTGAATTATTGAAGAGCTTTGAGCAGCAGAACCATATGGGGTTCATCAAGAGCTAAAGAGCAAGGGAAAAAAAACCACAATTCTACCTCCACATTAATAGAAAATGAACCTTACAGGCAGCTGATCAATAATTAAAAATGAAAACAAGTGTCCTCTAATTTACTTTCAAGCTGTAGCCCAACTCTGTAATAACAGAAGGAAAAAAAAACACAGCACAAATACACTCATAAAAATAAATACATGAGTCATTTGAATATTTCATTTTCCTTCTAGTTTATTGACTCAGATTTTTTTTTAATTTATAAAACTATGAATTTGATTTTGCGGTGGGTGTACAGCATCACATGTTGACCAATGGGAATTAATCACCTCCCAGCAATTGTCTCCACCAATCCAACCTTTGTTCTTCCTCAATCACATCTCCTTCCCCTCAGATGCTCTTCATAATCTGGCTCTAAAGTATAAAAATAATATAAAATATTAAGTAAATATAAATAAATAATATAAAATATTAAAAAGGAATATTAATTCCTTTCCACTAGTCCAGGAATAAAGAATTGTATAATTTAACCCAAAATTTCCCAATTTCTTGCCAGTCTATTTACATACCTCCCAATGTAGCATATAGCATCAAAATTCCAAATAAACACCAATTATGTGATAATGTTTGGCTCTGTCACTCAGTGTCTCAAAATCTTCTAAAATCAGGCTTAATATTTTGTGATAAGCAACAAAAACAAAACTGCTTGATGGTACTTTTGCTTGTAGAGCTGATATTTATCATCAATGGAGGAGGAACTGGAAAGAGAGCATTCTAGATTTAAGGTAATATGAAGTCAAAAGTATCCTAAATTAAAAAGTGGTTCATGATTCCATGGCTAGATGAGGAGAATTTATTTCATTGTGTTGAAGCGAATCCAGTTAAGACAGGCTCTTATAGCTACAGTAATATATGATTTATATTTCACATTATAAAGCAAAGGTAGCATTCATGAATATTCTATCTAGATCAATATTGGGCTTTGCTGCTTTTAGAAAGAAAAAGCAGTGAACTTTACCTCTTTACACTAAAATATGTTTTAAATAATGCATAATTAGAAAAATGTTCATCATCATAAATCTTTATAATATAAATCATACTTATCTCAAAATGCTGCCAACTCAGACCATGTGGCATCAAGTTGCATTCTACCAATTCAGAACTGGCTCACCACCAAATAAGCATAATTTTTTCTTTTTTTAATTTGGGGGGGTTGCCATACTAAGTGGAAAATGCATTCAAACTAACAGGTACAGTAAGAGCCAAGAGCTTGACTGCATTTTCCCAGTGCTCAGTAACACTGAGCACACGGTAATACGATTACTCAAAGCTAATTTGATTTTCAGCTGTGAAAAGGAAAAGGTAAGTTTCATCTATCATGTATTGTACAGTAATTCCAAGGGCTTCACAAAGTCTAAAACACACCCTTCCCACAGAAGCCATTTGCCAAACCTATTTGGCTGGTTTGTTAGTAGAAGTGAATAAAGTGGAATTCTGGTAAGTGGATGTGTACATATTTCTTTTGGTTTGGAACCAATGTTTGTTGTATGGGTTACACTATATGGAATGGAGTTCTTGTCAGAAAGAATAAAAGCTAATACTTAATCAGCATGTATTATCTGCCAAGCTTATGCTAAGAATTTATGTGAGCATCAACAACAGCAAATGTGTAGTAGTCGTATGTTCACTGAGGTCTGAAGTACTTTTCATGTATTGACTGGTAGGATTCATCCTTTGGGCTATCAGCAACACCGTTTTACAGACCAAGAAACAATAGAAATTGAATACTTTTTCATTATTGTCATGGGATATATGCCCAGGTCATCTGACTTCAAGCTTGAGAGCTCAATTTTGACACTGTGTGCAGGCTTTAGACTGAGCTAACTAGGACTACAGGAGAAAACAGAGGACTCAAGACACAATGCAGAATTTCAACAACAGCTTGCTGACAATAATTATCAGGTTCCAATTGTACTCTGAATGTGGCTATCAAAGGTGAGGTTACATAGAAGAAGAGAGTGTATTTATAAGTCTGACCTTGGTCCATCATACTGTAATATGATATTTAGCCCTTGAGGAAACACTGATATTGATATTTCAAGGTCATCTTATAACCTCATAAAAGTGATGAACTGGACCTGTGTTTATGTATTTGTTTACAAAAGCAATAGTAACCTAATGCTACATGTTAAAATTCTTTATAAGAGTTGTTAATCCTAAGAAGGGCAGTAAAAGGCAAGCATTTGGTCATTAAGACCAAAAGGGACATTCTTACAGGATTATATCCTAGGATATGAACATCTGATACAATTCTTCAAAACAAAACTAAAGATGAACTAATGAACTTATCCTAACCTTGAGATTTACACTATAAAGCTCAGAACTTGGAAGTGCTAGTAGAAGCATAAATTGTCAGAAGACCCAAGAGTGTATTGGGCTTGAGAAGACGGGATAATTTGTCTGGAAGATCAAAAACTGGAGTTGAGAAAACTTAAAGGACAGTGACATAATAAACAGACCAAGAAAACTCATTCACAACAACAGGGTGAGAAGCGACAAGTCCTTCAGACTTCTGTAGTTTACAGCATGGTACTGATTGGCCTAGTGGACAGGAGGGGAGAAAGGAAAAGAAGCCTTTTTCCCCTTAGGTTGCTTAAAATAATCTTCTATATAACTGTGTTCTTTAGAAACTATTTTTAATAAAGCCGCAGTAAGGGGTATTACTACAGACTGATTTGGCATATAAATATCTAAATTATGTGACATTATTTTAAACATGTATTCCTCTACTACTATGGTGGGCTTCTTTCATATGGTACTTCTGTTTGGAAAGAACAGAGTTTGTTTAAATTACTTGTTTTTCAAACATTGCTCAAATTATTCCCATTCTAAAATTACTCAAAGTTTCTCAATATTGTCTCAAAGCCTATTTCTTTTTTTCAATTTGGTAAGTTCTAATATGTTATTGAGCCAAATTTTAAATGCTACCATATTGCAATAACTTTACTCCAGCTAGAAAGAACAAAGTCACAGCAGACAATTAAAACACTGGCTCTAAAGGGAGGCTATATGTTTAAATAGCTAACAAAGATAGGAATTTCACCTTTTATGTGATCTTCAAAATGTGTATTCAAGACACAAGATTTTAGCATAAGCTATTACAATATATGCACAAAATATGTTAAGATATATCTAATTTATATATAATTTATATATAATTTCAGTGATTCACTTTTACACTTTGAAATTATGTATGGATTGGATATGTTTTAGTTTTTTCTAATAACAAAGTATCATTAGTAAAATTTACATTGATATGCTTAAGATCATAAGATCATAAGATACAAATATGCTCCATTTCACATTTTGTATATATTAAGGGTTTACCTATTAATGGTTGCTGTGGAATGCTTCTTCCATGCAGGACATAATAGCTGCCATTTTGAAATCGGAGCAGCTGTGAGTACATTCTGGAGAACCTCTCAAAATCAACCCACTAACAATCTTTCATGGAAAAAGGGATGGCAGGCTCATGAAGTGAGGCAGTACATGAGGAGCTCAAGAAATGCACAAAGCTCAATCCTACTCTGAGGATATATAAGTGGTTACGGTTGCTGGGTTGAAGAATCTTCTCTAATGATAGAGTGGACTATGAGTCCCCACATCAATACTCTGGTAAATAACCCCATAAACTCACTGGTTCACCAAAGTGTTCTTGAGTGGAATCATTTATTTGGTCTGTCCTTTGTAGCCCTTCTAATATAAATACATTTGTCACATTTCCACAGGAAAAGCCATGCAACAATGATGAAAAGGAGAATCATGATTTCCTTATTTATCCAGCATCTCCACATGTGAAAATGTGTGCTAAGAACACATCTTCCCATGGACAGCAAATATATTCTTACTCTGTGTGCTCTAGAAAATTCCTTATGCACATGTTACATGTCTGATAAAGTTTGTTGACTAAACTGATGAGTGTACTTAGTTGAGATAGCTTCCATAGAAAGAAACTGGAACTATGGAGTTGCAGAGGTGGATTCTGCCTTAATATAAGACTTAAAAATTAGTCAGCAGTGAAATAATTTCCTTTGAGACAGTGGGCCTTCTGTCTTTGAAAATGCTCACAAAGAGACTGGTGACAAAGTGACAGGTTGTAATGCAGCTTGATGGCTGCCTGATTAAATGAAGTATAAATAAGATTTCCTATGAAGTATATCCAACTCCAAGATATGACTATGGTAGATGTGTACTTGTAGAGACATCCTGCAAATGCTTCATCAACAGATGTAATTAAATGTTATTGAAAATAATGCTTATTTGTACTTGTAACCGTGGTCATTTTTCTGTTGCTGAAGATTCTTTGTGAACACAAGCAATTTTATACCTAATTTGTGTTAATGAGAGATACTTAGAGAGTCTTTCATTCAGTATTCAACAATCAAGTTAGGCAAGAGCATGATCAGTAGTATGTAGGCAGCCCAAGAGACATGAATAAATTCACCCTCAAGGAATCCCTATAGTTAACTATCAAAATACATATAACTGGTATCTTCCTGAACAGAGCATTTTTCCTAGTACTTTGTGAGATTTTTTTTCCCTGTTCACGTCTTCAGTTAAGCATAGATGAAATGTATTCTTGAAGTTAAGAAAAGAAACAGACTATAGGGAATCTTATCAGAAGGCTGAACTCCACACAGTGCTAACCAACCCCATTCAATACTGATGCACTACTTCTAAGACTTCATTTCCTAAGCATCATTATTAAGTTCGGACTATGCCTCATTACTCCTATTACTACGTAACTGGCAATTATTCTAATGCTGGCTTGTGTTTGCATGTTTCTTCCCTCCATTAGGTGGATCACAGCCTATTTAGAGATAGAAGCCATGTCTTAGAATTGTCTTCCTCTCAAGTCAATGGAACGTTGATCTATTCTCTACCTGGGACCCCCTCTCCTCCATGTCTGTCTGCTGCTTCTATCACTAGAGGGCCAACTACTGGGTAGAATCTTTATTTCTGGAGTTTCCAGTAACAACTTTCCTCTCTCAACTTTTATGAATTGCTCTAATTGGAACTGAGCATATGCCAACTTATCCTTGGCAACAGTTCGCCTGCATCAGCCAAAAATTGTTCCTTCCCTAGAAAGAGAAATATTGCAAGTATGTAAACTCTTCATGAGTCTATGGGTCTTTATCAGTACATGAAAGCCTTTGAATGACTCAAAAGTATCACCCATGATCCAGTATAAAGGCAAAAGAATGCAGCAGGGTGAGGATGGTGTCCCAGTACCACAATCAGGTGGGTGCCGACTGGAGTACAACTGTGTTAATGGTACTCAAGATGATAGAGGTCACCATGAAGGCCTAAGCCAGGAGGACAAATGTTCCAGCAGGACTTTAATAATAACAAACTTAGATATCATTGGGAGTTGCAATGAACCACTACTAGGTCTGCTCATTCAGTACTCTCTTGATTCCAAGTGTCCTTTAAATGACACTGTGCATTTGAAATCCTATTTTCCTGACATCCACTATGATGCTTCCCAGACGCCTGCCTTACTCTGAATCCTGTTATTCCAAGAGGCCAAGATTCACTGTTGACTGGTGACAAGATTTTCAAGTGAGATTTTAAAATATACATTATCTGGTATCCTCAACACTTATTGAAAACATCACAGAGAGATTATATCTGTGTGTATCAATAAACATTTGCTTCTGTTGACCATTTTGCTTATCTTTAACAATCAAGCACAAATCTTTTATGAGTAGCTATTCAATGAATTTCTGTTTATTTGCTGACTTAAACTAAAAATCTACCCACAAGGCTTGATGGAAATGAAGCAGAAATATACACTTAGTCCTGCACTTCTCTGTTAGCAGGGACTATTTCCCTAGTCTTCCAAACTGAATCTCGACAGGCTTCCATCTTTAGCACCATGGCTAAACAAAAAAGAATGTAGTTACAGGTACAAACCATTGTTTTCTTGGCTGCAAAGGCATGCTTTTGAAATACTGACTTACTTATACTGTAGAGAGAGCAGGATCTGCTGAAACTCATTTTCTATTAAAAAAAAATTGACCTTAGAAATGTGCATGTGACATTTAAGTAAGCTTTGTGAATTCCAAATGTATTCTACAATCCTGCATAATTCTCCTCTAACCTTCCTGCTCTACCCCAAGTCCTGTCTGCTAGACCTGCTTGTTTTCTGTAGAAATAGACTAAAAACAAGATTTCTCCCTCTAATATTTCTCTTTGGAGTATCATCTCTCCTTGCATCTATCTCCTAACTCAGCTCTGAGGGTGTTGTAAGTAAGATGTGTTTTCCTGGACCGTATCTGTTTCATGAGAACAGGGATAAAGCCCATCTAGCACAATTCTTTGTCAGTAACATGGGAAGAGTAGTGAATATCAACTATCTCATTTCTCTGTATGATGTGCTGTAATTCCTATCTTTCCTATTCCTCAGCTAGAATACTACATATTCCTTTCTTTCATTCCTTGCATCATTCACTCTATTAATTGTATTATGCTTAATATCATTGTTCACAATTATAACTAAATGATTATTATATAATTTATATCTCTGACTTATGTGCTCATTTCTCCACTGAAGGAGTCACACTGAGAAGAAAGATGTGGGTATCTAAGCCTGACAACAGAATGATTTGGTTGAATGTAATCCAAGTAGCAAGTACCAAATACATGCATCTGTGGAAGAAAAGTACCTGGGAAACAGTATGTGCTTGGTATATAGATCAGTGTTTCTCAACCTTCTTAATACTGTGACCCTTTAATATAATTCCTCATGTTGTGGTGACCCCAACAATAAAATTATTTCTTTGCTACTTCATAACTGTACTGTTATGAATCAATGTAAATATCTGTGTTTTCTGATGGTCTTAGGCAACCCCTGTAAAAGGGTTATTCAATGCTCAAAGGAGTTGTGACCCACAAGTAGAGAACAGCTGGTATAGGTCATTGAAAACTGACAGAAAAGAATATGCTCTAGCTTCCTTGTCTTTTAAACTTTCACAAATTTTGTGCCTGAATGAACTAGCATTTTTGTCCCTATATAAATTAATTAATGGCTAATTCTTATTGTGGCTTCACTATGACTTAGGTTCTATTTCTGGGAGCTTCCCTTTCTTAATCATCAATAGTTCACAAGGAAGCTGCAAAGAATTCTTTATTTTGTAGGTAAGGATACCCAGACACAGAGAGGTTCAGTAACATACCAATAGTCACAGTCAATAACTAGAGGTGTTTAGACAACGGACCTTCCATAAACACCATGAGCTCATTGACAGAAACATTTATTTCTTATTATTTTTATTTCTCTACTCTGAGAGTAAAGCATGGGGTAAAGAAAGGACTTGGAAATTAGGGATAAATAGATGAAAATATCAACAATAATTAATAATGCAGGTAAATCTTGAATATAAAGACCAGTTCTTTACACACCTGCTGCTATAGTTTCTCTCTGAATTCTACCTCAAAGGCTATATGTTAACTGCTTGTTCCTCAGTATTTGGAGGTGGTAGAGTCTTTGGGCCAGGGCAACTACTGAGAGGTCTAGGATCAAAGGGGACATGCCTTTGAAGGGTTTGTGGAAGCTCTATTCTTCCCTCGTTCTCTTTTGCTTTTCCCATAAAATTGATAGATTCTCATGCCACATTCTCCTGCCATAATGCAGTGTGATGCCACAAAACCAAAGCAAGGAAGTCATTTGGTCATGAACCAAAGTCTGAAAAACAGGGAGTGCAGGTAAGCCTTTATCCTTAGCAGCAGATTGGCCAAGCCTTTGCATCACTAGCAGAATTCAGATCAGTTCTCTAAGGCTAGATGATCTCTAGAGGGTTCTCCCTATCCTAGAGGAAGTTCTAGTCACTTCTCTTTTTCCTTCTAACACAAGAACCTCTGCCTTTTTCTCAGTCATATGGCATGGCTGCTATACTCCTCAATTCAAACAGTTGGCCTTGCTGACTTTATTTCTATTTCTGGAAAGGTACTACTGCCAAAACTTTTCTTGCCTTAAGAGCCTTTGGGTTTGCAGTTTTTTATTCTTTCAGATGGAAATAGTCTATTTAAAAAATAATATATATACATATACAATATATACGTAATATATCACAATATTTTAGTGTAAAATATATTTTAATATATTATATATTGTTATGTTATATAATATATTAAAATAATATAATGTATTATAATTTATGTATTATACATTATAATGTATAATAATATAGAATATAATAATATATGTATAATAATATTATATATACCATAGATATATAGTATGTGTATTAGGGAGGCTTCAGTAGCCAGACAAGAGCATTGGATACCCACATGGGTATTGGAAGCCAGTGTTGTGTCCTGTGGAAAAGTGAGTAAGTGTTCTCAATGGCTGAGCTGTCTCTCTAGCCCAAACCAAAAATATCATCTCATAGTTTATGTTTTTTATCCAATAAAGTCTTACTTAGTCACAACACTCTTAGTAAAGTTTTCTAAAGTATAATCAGCCAATATAGAATGACTCTGTGCTTCTACCCAGCTCAGGAGCTGGGAAATGAAGTCTGGTACTATAAATTCATTTATTATTGTCAAATAATGTTCTTCCTGTTTATATTGTTCTTTGGGAATTTTTATCCTGGGTAATTTAAAACTAGAAGTAGTAGCTGGGCCAAGTAGACTGTGGGTATTCTTACAATCTATGCTGATTATAAAATACAAGCCCATGATTAACCTAACAATTATTTATCTGCTTCCTGAATAAAAACAGAAAATGAAAGTATACATGGAGGCTAAGACACTAAGAAAGTACAGGCAGGAGAGATGGCTCAGCTGTTAAAGGCTAGGCCCACAACCAAAATTATATATATGCCTAAAAGGAAAAATTAAGTTCCAAGAGACATGCTGTTGTTAAAATCTATCTATATGTTATGAAATTGAGCATATGATTGGGCCCTTGGGCAGTCACCTCTATAGCCATCATTGCCAAGTCTGGAGGTAGGAAAACTAACCCCCCACCAAAGAACATGATCAGGCTTCTCAGACATTTCAGGCCTACAGCGTGGCTCTGACTGTACTTAAGGCCGCAGTTCCTTGGCCATAGCACTGCTGGACCAAAGTGCACAGGAATTTCTTTTTGCTATGGGAGCTGCCTTATATGCACTGCAGGCCTTTTATCAAAATCCCCATCCTCAGCCCACTGGCTACTAATAGCTAGGATCATTTCTGCACACCTCAACCACAACAGAACAATCAAGACTGACTCCACATGCTGCCAAGTATCCTTAGGGGACAAAGGATTCCAAGTTCAGAACTCTAAAAATGATTCCTGTAAATCCATTATAGTCTGTGCCGAAGGGAAAGAGAAACCGGAGGCTTCTGGCCGGTTTCATGTAAACTTGGGTTTTTTCTACAAATGGTGCTGGGAAAGCTGGTGGCACATGCCTTTAATCCCATCACTTGGGAGGCAGAGGTAGATAGGAAGATTTCTGTAAGTCTGAGGCCAGTTTGATCTACAGAAGTGAGTTCAAGAATAGCTAAAACTATACAGAGGAATCCTGACTTGAAAGCTGGATGTCCACATGAAGAAAACAAATATGACTTTCACAGTCTGTGCATAGCTTTGGACGGCGTTTTGTCATGGTGTTGATTCTTAAAGTTTGTTTGTATTGGTGCCTTGAGTTTTATAAAATGTTGCTAAAAAATTTTTGGGTTAGAATTAGAATCACAGTTTCCAGATATTAGGAACTACCCTAAACACACTTCTGGGATATTAGCCTATAAATTTCTATAAAGCGGAATTCAGGCTTTCATGACTGTAAAATCCAAACAACGATCATTGCTGAAAAATGTTGAAGATTTTATGCATATACTGTCATAGCAAATAATCCCCCAAATGTAATTTTTATGCAACAAAAAGCATATTCATTTCAGTCTACAAGTTTGGTAAAATTATACATATACCATTGAATTATCTTAAAATTTTTCATGGTTTATTATTTTTTTAAAAAAATCAATTAAAAAATGCAGGAACAGTGAGTGGAACAGAGAGTAAAGGGAAGGTCATTCGGAGACTGCCCCACCTAGGGATCCATCCTATCTGCAGACACCAAACCCAGACACTACTGCTGATGCCAAAAAAAAAATGCTTGCTGACAGGATCCTGGTATGTCTGTCTCCTGAGAGTCTTTGCCAGAACCTGACCAATACTGAGGTGGATGCTCACAGTCAACCATCAAACTGAGCACAGGGACCCCAATGGAGGAGTTGGGGAAGGACTGAAGGACTTGAACTGGTTTGCAACCCCCTAGGAAGAACAACAATATCAATCAACCAGATCACCCAAAACTTCCAGGGAAAAGGGAATTCTAGGGCACTGAGGCAGGAACAGATGGGTGGGGGAGCACCCTCATAAAAGTAGGGGGAGATTGATGGGATGGGGGTTTGTGGAAAGGAAACCAGGAAGGGGGATAACATTTGAAATATAAATAAATAAAATAACCAAATAAACCTTTAAAATTTCAATTCAAAACAGGCCAAAAATCTAGCCAAAACTATAAAATCTTTATGAGGAAAAGAGAGAGGTAAAAACTTTATGACTTTTGGACTTGATGGTGATTTATGGATAATGACTTCAAAGGTAAATACAAATAAATTAGAACACATCCTTGATAGTTAACTATAATTATCAACTTGATTGGACTGAGAAACACCTATACTAGTAAAGAATACCCCTGGTGTGAGCATGAAGGTGCTTCCACAGACAGCTAGATTGGAGGTATCTGACTTAACCAGTGAACGGATGCCTTAAAAATTATACCATGATGGCATTCTTGACAATGGAGAAAGGTTAAGAGGTGGGTCACCAGAAGTGCATTCTTGATGGCTCTATCCTGCCTGGGCCCTTTCCCACATGACTCTTTTCTCTGCTTCCCAAACACCATCAAGGGATCTGTTCTTCTATGCCAGACCCTTACATCTATGATGAACATTTCTGAAAGTTTGAGATGTAATAAAGCCCCTCCCCTAAGATTTTTATTAAGTATTTGGTCACAGTGATACAACAATAAATAAAACAATACCAAAGTTTAAAACTGCTATATGTCAAACAAACATAATCAACAGAGTAAAAATATAACTATTGACTGGAAAGATATTTTCAAATTATGTGTATGAATATGATCAACATTTATAATATACAAAGATCTCTCACATCTCAATACAACCAAAACAGATTAGGAAGCATGTGGAAAAGTATATAATGTCATTAATGTTTATGAGAATGCAAATCAAAACCACAACAATATTTCTTCACATACTTATTAAAATGATTACAGAAAAAAGGAGAGAAAATAGCACATATTGGCAAGGATGTGGAGAAATCAGAGCCCTGGTGCAATTGTCAATTGTCCATTGTCCATTTGTGCAGCTGTTATGGGCAACAGTATGTCAACTTCTTACAAAATTAAAAGCTGAATTATGATATGATCCAGCAATTCTACTTCCAGGTGCATGCCCCAAAGAATTGAAAGTAAGGTCCCAGGTATTTGAACATTCATCTTTATAAGAGTATTAGTTACAAAAACCAAAAAGATGACAATAATCCCAATGTCCATAGGCAATCATCTTCATTCATCCTTCATCATCATTATCATCATCATCACCATCACCGACACCATCACCACCAAAATGGTCTTGTTACCAGAAGTCAGAGAAGAGCAGAAAGTGTAAGCTGTTTAAATGCTACCGAATTTTTGTTCTGAAACATGAAACGACTAGACTCAAGGTTCTCTGAACAAGATGAATGTATATGACATTTCTGAAAAGATTACATACTCTCAGAGACAGTTAAGGGAGTAAATTCATGTTATTTATATTTTACCACAATCATGCCTTTCAAAGACTTGTATCATTAAAGAGTAATAAATTAAATAAAGATAGTTCCTTTACCCTTGCGAGTGAAAATTCCATCATCCTGAGAGTATCTGGGCCTTTCCCTTGGGTCCTGGGACATTCTAGACCTCTGAAAGGAGAGCCACCTCTCCACTGTCTACTGTTCTAGTTCATAAACTTTGCTTCTGTCTATTTCAAATAATTATTGCACTCATCCTTGATTAAACTCTAAAATAAACAAATACTCGAGAGGCAACTAACTACTAACGAATCATGAGGCCCAGGTGAGAGCAAGCATCATGTTCTAGAATGTGTAGTTCCGAAGAACTGAACAGTTCAAAATTGTTCTAGAATTAAACAGTTCTGAAGCTAAGCCCCGACACTTGGTTTAAATTCTGGGTTTGCTGTTTGCTAGCTGTGGTCTTTTTGCCTTCTTGTCTCAATATCCTTATCCTTAAAGGGGGTTGCTGATAGTATCTAAAGCCATTGAATTGAGTTTATGAACCTGGTCGCACACAACCAGCCACAAATAAGGAGTTCACTGATGCTTGCTAACCACATCTACATCTAATGACATAGCAAAGGACTTCCTAGGAATGAGAGGGACTTTGGGTTGCCCTGCTCTCTGGGATACTACCAAACTCAGCAAAGAGGATCCCACTTGTCTAGCTACTTCGAGAAAATGTTCAAATCCCTGAAAATTCTACTCCATGTGTGATGACTGAGAACAGATTGTGAAATGATGAGAAACTATGACGACTGCTCAGTTCCCTTGGCCTGGGCTCAATGCAGTTGCTTCTCCTGCATCTTTAAACTGCACAGAGGCAAGTGGGAAGTGTGCCTGTTGTCATGGTGTGCGTGCTATGATTGTTTTGGGAAATAAATGCAGCATGTCAACCAAATTTTATTTCTAAATTTAGGGAAAGAAAGAGAGGGGAAGAAGGAAGGAAGGAAGGAAGGAAGGAAGGAAGGAAGGAAGGAAGGAAGGAAGGAAGG
>NW_021604579.1:16451421-16464511 GCF_004785775.1 Grammomys surdaster
AGGAAGGAAGGAAGGAAGGAAGGAAGGAAGGAAGGAAGGAAGGAAGGCAGAATCAAACACAAATCAAAAGTTGAAGAATATCTGGTCTGTCAAACTGGAGCCATGCATAGAATCACAATGATGCTTTGAGCAGGAGCCTGAGCCGCATTACAAATGTGAAATGCTTTTATGAGGACCAGATGGAAACAGTAAATGTCCAGAGAATTCAAGAACATGTTAAAAATGAAAATCCCCAACCACACACAATAACCATGCCTGATGTGTGCCACTGCAAAACTGGGAAATATTTAGCACATACACTTGCCAGGAGATTGTTTATCATTGAAAACTAAGCAGGCCTTAAGAGTTCTCAACCAGTGCCAATTTGGCTACAAATCTCTGGCACAGAAGATTAGATGACAGTAGTTTGACCTGAGCAAAAATCTGATAAGACATAATACTTGATATTTATCATTGTTTTTATACAAGAAACTAAACAATGGTAAACGCTTAATTCTCAAACTTGACCAAGACCCTAGAGATTTCAATTAGTATAAGCTGGAAAACCACATATAAATTAATTATGTTCATATCAGAAATGTTTTTAAATTGTATTGTTTTTTTTATTTGCTAATTTCTTTTGTACATCTGTTCACACTTCAGAAATATCCTAATTGTTTGACAAACAGTATGTGTGTGGGTTCCCTCACAGCCTATAATTTCTGGTGTTATATTATTAGATCCCTCTCTGACTGCCAATATCCGAATGGCAAAATCAGGAACAAAATAAGTCTATCCCAGATGCAATGAAAAGGCAGATATCTCAGTATTGAGACATTTAAGATTCCGATTCAGCATCTACTTGCCAGCTGTCATGAGATATGGAAAATAAATAGCCTCTGTCCTCAAAGAGGTTAGTTTAATAAAATGAAGCCTGATATTACCACACAATGCCCTTCAAATGACATTTCTACCATAGTAAAAAAAAAAAAATCCATGCTGCTGCTATTGTTTCAATGGCCTGGCTGGAGCAGACAAAAAGATATTCATAATTTTGATCTATGTTTTTCAATAGACAATTCTTTGACCATTTATTCGGTGGGGACTGTTTTCATTACCATGTTGATGACTTCATAAGAACCACTGTTCCAGTGTGAGTCGAAGAGACACAGTTACAGTTAAAGAATAAATATTCACTTACTACTGCCCTGCAGTGTAAAGACTGACCCAGCTTTCTATTCATAGAAATAAACTAAACGGCTCTGTGATTCTTCCAGTATATAATATTACTGAATGAATGATCTATAAAGGATGGTGAGGATGATTCCAGCATGGTGCCAAAGGTTTATGTAAGGAATCTACATAAAAATATATCTGGTGATGAATGAAAATCTAGGACTTTGTCAAGTTATTGGTTTTTTTTTTAAGTAAACAGGTCATAGAGGTTGATTTGTGAAGTTCCAAATGTGTGAAGGAAAAAAAATAATGTCTTCTTTTTTCTGCATATCAGTTATCTGAGCTAACTCACACATGCACACACTAAGTTTTATTGCATAGTGAATAGAGTGGAGGAAGACACTTCACATTTGTCTGTGATCTCATGACTGACGTGAACTGAAGTCTTTCTCCTACAAGATCACTATCTGTGCTTTCCTGTCACATATATGTATGTATGTGTCACATATAGCATACATATGCTACTTTTACACATAGAATCACCACTTTGGGGATGGTGTAGTTACATTTACCATTTCTTCTGTCATATTATATCTTAAAGTCTCATTTTTTCCTCTCTCATTCAACTTGAGAACTCAGCTCTTAAAAACAGAAGGTACTCAAACAGTCAGAGAACACAGAGTCCTGTGCAAGATTTCAGGATTCGTAGCCTTAGCAATTAGAAAAATGGAATTGCACCTCACTGCCATGGGGACCCTGGGACCAGGGACCAGCAAGGGGGCAAAACCCATCATATGGATTTAGAAGGACTAAATGTTACCTGTGCAGAGTCTAATAGATTCAGAGGAAGGATGTAGCTAGAGCTAGAAATGTGGGGATCATCAGCATATGTATGCTGATTAAATCATGTGTCTAAGTCATGGTCTAAGCAGTGAGTACAGAAAACAATAAACCAAAACATAATCTACATCCTTCAGGGCAACCCAACATATAGAGCTTTGAGACCAGGACAAGTCAGATGAGAAAAGAGGAAGAGCAGCCAGTCTGTTTAGTATAGACACTTGACACCCTGGGCAAACAAGACAGGGCAGTGCTCATCAAACTGGGTGATCCCTGTACCTCAGTTGTGGGTGGAACTCAGTGTAGCAGGAAGCTAGCCAAGATGCCTGGTGCACAGACACTAAAGACTCCATGCTTGCAGTAGCAACAGGAGGGAAAAAAACTGTTTAGAAATTTCTAAAGGGATTAACTGCAGGGGAGGAAACTAGGAAGGCAGAATAGGAAATTACAAGGTAACAAAAATAAGGTAAGAGAAGGAGGATCTTAAGGAGCCACAGAGAGTGCCATACGGAACACAGGGCTAGCAGGTCTGTGGACTGAGACAAATCAATAGCAGAATGGGACACTGGTGACATGTGGACATCAGGGACAAAGGTTAACCTTCTTAGATGTCTTTTTTTTTCTTGAGCAATTAATCACTCTGTAGTCTGGAGTACTGCTAGGAAGCATGGGTTCTGCAATCAGATAGTAGACGTTTTCCAAGACAGGGGAACAAAACAATAGTGTGTAGTCAGAGGATGAGATCCAGACTGTAGTGAAGAGTGAGAGGTCTGCAGATACAGCAGCCGAAGCAGGGGGTGGTTAACTTCAATAAAAGAATGAAGGAACGACTAAGGTGTTTGCTGACACAGCTCTATGCCTGGGGCAGCTAGATGCCTTCCATTTGCCTCTACAGAGAGGTAAGGATGAAAAGTGTCCTTTATCATCTTCCAACACATTTCCCTTTACCTCTACTTTCCAATCTGTCAGGTTCTATAAATAGAGATTAATGTTTCCTCTATAACGTTTATTCCCCTAATAGTCTCATACACTGAGCCTCGTGAGTCAATGATGCTTAACTAGAAATAAATTTGCCAGGCCCTCACTATAAGAAGACTCTTAAAAAGATGTGTGATTATACTGGATGTGCCCCCACAAAAGGTGGGAGCTAGAGTTTAGTTAGTTACAAAGGAGGTGAATTGGGTTGTGGTCATTGCCAGGAATGTCAAACAAAATCTTAACACATGGGCCAACTCTTAGTTTGTTGCTTAGTATCCTGGCTCCCTAGTATCAAGAAATCTTATATCCCTAGTTATAAACGGAGAACCTAGCTAAATGATAGAAGCCTGTGATGTAATTCTCCTACTCTTTCCCCCTTTTGAATGTGGAACAGTTTGCATACTGTTATTCTTGCGCTCTGACTTAGGAACGATTTTCTTTCTACTCACAGTAGCAGACTACCTGGCATCCTGCTAGTGCTCCAGATTCCACAGTGATTAATTACCCAGGAAAATGTTTACCCTAACAGGAGCAGATTCAAATCTAAAAGAAAGAGATGAAAGTGAAAACACCATTTTAAAATGTCAAACATGCACAAATTCAGCAATGCCAAAAGAATTTTGAAGCAGGGCTGGAGAGATGTTTCAGTGGTTAAGAGCTTTAGTTATTCTTGCAAAGAACCTGCCTGGGTCCAATTCCCAGCACCTACATCGCTGCTCACAACCATCCATAACTCCAGTTCCAAGAATATGATGGCCTTTTCTGACTCCATGGGCATCAGGCACACACCCAGTATGCAGATACAAAGACAAGAATAACACGCATATATATAAAATAAAAGGAGAGAGAGGGTGCTGGGACACTCCCAAAGCACTAAGTACTTTGCAAAAACGTTTTCAAACATTGCATAAAATGGGGGTTGGATAACAGCTCAGCAGTTGAAAGTACTCATTGCAGAGCACCAAGTCCTATCACCCTCACCCACAATGGGCTTCTCACAACCACCTGTAAGACTAGTTCTAGGAGACCCAATGTCGTCTTTTGGTCTCTGTAGGCACCTGCACACAGGTAGTGCACATGCATACATTGACACATACACACCACATATGTGTAAGATAAAAAATATTTTTAAAAAATGACATAAAATATACAAGTGACAAATATATTTTAAGTAATTGAGAAATTATATTTTAAAGCTGAGACCTTTTTTAAAAAATACACTGAGCATAAAACTTTTTAGAAGACTTTTATGTTTTTCTGAATGCCTGTCATGTTTTGCAGAAAACTAGACCACTGTGCAGATACTAATATATAATATTCATTTCTTTCTATCTTGAGTAAAGGTGGCAGAGCAGGTATGCACCAGACCACAGTTGATATGATTGCACCCAGCACCAAATGTACACACGTGCTACGTGGATATCTAGGATTTAGCCGTCTTACAACTGAAAGCCTCTATGGATGTGTCTGTTTGGGACTAGGCTCCACAGATTCTCCATTTTGATTGGTTGTGGTTTTCTGCAGGCCAACTCCTGCTTGGGAAACAGGGCAGAAGATGGAGTGGAAAGATTGTAAAAGCCAGAGCATCAGTGAGCTCACTGCGAGATTGTGTCTCCCAGAAATATTCAGAAGCAACAACCATACAGTCTTACAACTATGACTGTCTAAACAAGCTGAATAAGGATCAGGACAGTAGACATGCTAACATGGATGAGGGAAGCCTGTGACGCCTCCTCCCCTCACAAGAACTTCAGGCAACTAAAGGATACTGAGATTGGAAAAAACATTCTGACTTGGGGAAGAGCACACAGATTGGTTATCTAACCGTCAGCCCTAAAAACACGCATACAAGTAGCATTATAGCAGATGAGCAGGTTGCTTTTTCTATTTAGTTTTGTATACATATAAAGACCATGAATTTGAAAGAGGGCAAGGAGAGCTATGTGGGAGGGTTTGGAGGGAGGAAGAAAAGGGGGAAATGATGTAATTATAATCTCAAAAAATAAAGGAAGTAATTTTTTAAAATGAAATATAAAAACCCCCAACACCTTTAAATCCCAAGTAAGAGCCATACTTATGAAAGTTGCACCTTCAAGATCTGCAAAAGTTGGAATGGTTGCTTAATTTCATCCATAATTTCCAGACAGACTCCTAAAAATCATACTTTTATTAATTTACCTAGAATCAAAAGCTTGGCAAAATTCTGAAAAGTCCCGAAACTGTTTTCTTTTTATCTATTTTATTTTTCTCTGTCATTAAGATTTCAGTTTATCCAAGTGGCCTCTTTCCAATGATGTGCTAGTACATTTAAATAGAATCCTTTGTTCTAACCTTTACCTGCCTTGAAATTGGTAAGAGACAGAACGCACCTGATCAATGATAATGAGAAAAGGAAGTCTTTGTGAAGAGTGAAGTAGTAACCTTTATTTCTGCTTTCTTAAGTATTCTTGGAAATGACCAAGAAATAAAGAGCAATTTGATTTAAATGTTGTAAAGTCATCAGGATAAAGGTTAAATACGACTTTCACTGCAGAATCTATTAGTCACATGAACTTGTCATTATCTTTCTGCAGGAAGCATGGAAGTAATAGAAAGCCCCATTGGGTAGATGACATGCAAACATACCATTGACTCCAGTCCCTGTATCTACACTGTCTCTCATTTGGGTGAATCCTTACAGCAAGAATCCCACCCATCTTTACAAAAAGAGGTGTGGAACCATGTCTAATGCTCTAGTGTTTGTAGCTGAATGTTCTGTACATATACCCCGCCTGTAGCTACAATGCTGAAGTCAAGATTACGGTAAGATTTAGTGTAAGTTCATCATTATCTTCTGTCCAATAAATGTATATCCCTCCTTCTACCCAATAATGCTTGTTAATATTATAAATAACATATTAAGAATGAAAATAATAGTTACAGTGTATCTGTATTTTGCTGATTAGGAAGTTGAGGCTCCTAAAGGTTAGCTCACCATTTTTTCTCCACTCAAGACATAAATAAATAAAGGACAGTTTGTGAGTGGAGGCGCCAGCATGCAAGTTTAGAGTTCTGACTCAGAAGCCAAGGGCCTTTCTCACTGCTTCTTAGGGTAAATGGTCTTGTATAAACAAGGTGGCCAGGAGGTTAGAGTCTAAGGATTAGGGAAAACCATCTCAGAGACAGTTTTGTACTTTGAAAGTAGTTTTTCCAAAATTTAGAAGAAATTTATGTTATCAGCCTAAAGTAATACTGTTTTGCTGACATCTATTTTCACTGGTAAAGATAAGTATCAATTTTTTTAAAAAGACAAGAATTTTAATATTGGGAGACTACTTATAGTCATCTATGTGAACAGTGAGAGTGATTATACCTCAGAACACATAATGAGGTTTTCCATTTAAAAAAAAAACATTCTGTTGGGATAAAGAAACTTAATATGGGCTTTCCCAATAAAACAGCACCATATAAAAATAAGTAATATCCAAGGAATAGGAAAAGTGGGTTTAAGATGTACTACAAGCTGCTAATAAAAGCTCACTCAATGAAACTAGAGACAGCATAGAATGTTGAATTAATTTATATTCTGGTAAATGTTACATAAAGCTGAACCTCAAATCACACCGGCTCTAGATGTGAGTGTGGACTGACATCTGCTTGCTACCTGTCTCTAGCCCAAGGTCACACCAATTACTTTATCCATGTGAGTTCATTTAATTTTCACAGAGTCCTAATGTGATGCAAAGAACATTTTTCCAGTTTTGCAGATATGAAAAAAAGAAAGAAACTAGGTGGGATAGGATGCCCCAAACCCAGTGTCTTTTAAGAGATAGAGTTGAAACATGAATGTTATGCCCTTTGCTCACCAACTGGTCTCCATGTTATTCTGATAAACAAGAATATGTTAGAGAAACAACCATGTTATAGATGAGCCCATCCCAGGATCTGTACATTGTGGGTAAGGTCAAAGCCCAACATCATCCACATGAAGTTAAAGTGCATTAATGGGTCTCAATGGTAGCAGGCGTGTACTGGAGAGTTGCAAGCAAGTCTCATGGATTCTTTTGTTCTCCTTTCTGACCTCTATTCAGGATGCAAGAATAGCTTGGTGATGTGATTCCTGGATAAAGTGCTGAGGTGATTATGGCACAAATAAGCCACAGGAGCACTCTCAGATGCTTTATATTATGACAAACTGCCTAAGTGTATTAATTTTGGAAAAAAATAGAAAGGGTGGGCAGGAAACATTTTGAAATAAATGAGGTTTTGATGACACTGGAATTCTTCCCAGCCATTTGCTCAGAACCCTATACTGGCTTTTTAGATGCAAGATTCTGAAGTGGAGAAAGCATCTTCCTGTGTCTTGTTTTCCCTTTTTGTTCTCAAGCTTACTGGAGGCAAGTGGATGAGAGGGCTTTAAAGTGGTCCTCTCCCTGATTCCCAGCGAATGATACAAATGGCTTTGTAAAGTATACTGATGAAGCAAATCAAAGCAATGAAATTTCATGTCAGGGTTATGAGCAATTCATCCTAGGTCTTCAGATAATTAGTTCATTTTAATATAATTTAGTTTGGTTCATTAGGATTTTACTATTACATGACAATAAATGAATGTTATTTTATTTTATTTTTCAATATATTGAATAGTCACAGTGTGGATATCATAATGTATTTCTTTGTAAAACCCCTGTGCATTTTAGCTCTCAGATGGGCACATCCTATACATGGAAATGTTATTTGCTTATTTAGTTGTTGAGAGCAGGTCTTACTCTGTAGTCTAAGTTGGCCTGGAACTCATTATGTAGCCCAGGCTGACCTGGAACTAATAACAATACTTTTCCCTCCACACAAGATTGGAGATATAAAGCATGTGTAATACACCTGCTCAGAAATGCTTTTGAGATCAGAGAATTGTATAGAGCCCAGCCCTACCTGTTATATCTACAACACAACTCCTGAACCTAAGGAACATGGTACATCCTAGAAGAAGGCCTGGAAAGATCGCCAGAACTGGAGGACCAGAAAATGTATTCTGAAATTGTGTCTTCTAGAGATGACAGGAAAGCTACACATATGATTCCTCAAGACTATAACAGCCAAAACAAGTCAAACCCCGAATAGTGATAATATCAAAAGACATGCTAAAGCAGAAGGAGATATATCACTGAGTCACACCCCCTGACAAAGAACTACAGACAAGAATGACTGCTAGGAAAGAGAATTCACCTCTGCCAGAAGTGAGCCCTCAATCTGTTATCCAATACAAAGTATTGAGCCCTGGGATCACACAGGCATAAACCATACCAAATGGACACAGCAGGTTATATTTTCATATACTGATGCATATAAAGAGATGATTGAATTGAGGACGAGTGAGGGGACACATAGGAGGGGCTCATGGAAGGACAGAGACGAGTCTAAGTGAGGTAATCATACTTTAATTTTAAAGATTTAATTTAAAAAGAAAAAGAAAAATTTCTTTCTTACCAATCAAGTCTGACTATGTACATGTTTATGCATGTTTAGAGATTGAGTAAGACATTAAGCACATCTATGGGACATCATACACATGCTACATACTTTGATGCAATAGACAGATGTCTGTCATATTAGATAGACAGATATATTCTTAAAATTAAATTAAAACTTAAAATACCTGAGCATAAGGCTACATGTCAAAAATTTCAAAGCAAATAACAACACTTAAACTAGCTGCTTTGACTTTAGCTGAAGTAGCATGCAGCAAAGATTTGTTGTAAAAAAAAAAAAGCCAAAAAATGCAGTGATAAAGCTCCCCCTGCAGCGTGAGACATCATATAATGGTAATTCTAATCCTACAAGCTTAACAGTCTTAGCAAAAAGTCTCAGACCTTCTTGGGGGGAGGGGAGACATTTTAATACTGTAAACATCCTCCTAGAAACTGTTTTAAGCACTCCAAACAAAACTTTATCGCTAGGGAACTTTATTGCAAATACCTTTAGCCCTCTATTGTAACTGTTTCTCTACTTAGGCTTTCAAATCTAGAGCCACAAATGTGAGCATAATTTGTCAGAATGTTAGCCGTATGAAATGATGTGTTAATGGTTAGTAAAGCCGTTTCCATCCTCTTCCCTTTTTCTGTCTTCATTGTTGCTCATATTACAAGCACATGATCCAGATGGTACAAGTTATCTGGGCATTTCTATACTTTTATTAAGCATAGTGACACAAATCTCTGCTTTTCTCCATTCACATTTATGAAACTGGGTTGGGTGGATTGAAATACTTGGAGGGTATGGCATCTGGTTGAGAATCTCCCAAAGGTTGTTCCATCCATGTTTATTATGTTGTTTGCTCAGAACAGCACCAGGGCAAAACCAGATTCCTCTCATTCTCCATCTCAAGAAACCCTCAAATGGCTCTTGGTACACTGACCTCCAGGAAATATAGTGGGCAAGAAACTTTCCTTGAAGCCACATCATCTCCTACTTTGTTTCCAATCTGTATAATGTGTACTAAGTCTGAGCTGTAAGGAGTGAGTCAGGGTGGGAAAGAAGGTTAAATCCAGCTCTACAGGAGAGCCAGTACCTCAGATATTGCCTTTCTCACAGATCTAATCAGCATTCTCAGTACCCCTCAAAGCAAAACACCCATGTTCTCAATTGGCTACCTGGGAGGGTCAACAAATGACTTTAAAATTTTATATAACAATATTCAGGTGTGTCTGTGGTAAACAAATTACTACAAGTGAAAGAGATCCTCAAACTGTAAGTCAGGAAAACAGAAGGGTCAGAGAAAGTGCAAAGCTCCACTCCAGGTAAGGCTTTTTCCAAAGGGCAAGAGTTGGTATGTTCTTCACCCGCAAGTCATGGGCTCTAACTTCCAGGCTCTATGATGAGATTCTACATGAGCTCAAACTGCTGTACTATTGCTTGAATGCTGTATATGCTACTTAAGTACAATATATTGGTAATTAAATTCTCATTACAGAAGATATAAACATGAATGACAACATTACAAAATATAGCGCCATTCCTACCTCTGGAAAGTTAATGACTGAGATCCCTAGCATTCCTAAGCTAAAGCACAAAGTGTCCTGTCTGAAGCATGAAAAATAGCCACGTAAATAAGTATTGATTGTTCAGTGCTACAGAGAAGCATGGCTTTACAGCAGCACTACACTCTAGGTAGTATAACTTGTGTCCAGTCTTAATGAACTGTTTCACATGTAAAACATTTACCCTACAGAGAGGTGCTACAATGGAACTGCAGTTTCCGTATCATTGAGCACAAAGCAGGTGGCAAGATAAAGCTGCACTCTTGACTGAAAGGGATCACTTCTATTGAGAGGTAAACAGAGTAAGCATGCCTGTAGGATAATTATCAGCTAAACTCCTGTCTCCTACACTCCATTTTCATACCAGACTAAAGGAACCATGATCTATTAAGAGTAGAAAACAGAGGTCATATTTGGGCATTCTTTTAGGAAAAGTTAGCCTTTCTTGGGCTTGACTAGTATGCAAGTTGAGCACTTAACTAGTATGCAAGAAGCCCTGGGTAGGATCACAGGGTTGCATAAAATGAGTCTGGGGATACAACATGCTGGAAATAGGGGAGAAATTCAAGGTCATCCCTATCCACATAGATACCTCAAAGTGGCATCTGTCTCATGAATGAAAGGAATGAAAAGAGGGAGGGAGGGACAGAGGGAGGGAGGGAGGGAAGAAGGAAAAAATGAAGGAAGAAGGTTGAAGGAAACAAAAGAAAAGAAAAAAGAAAGAAAAGAAAAAGTCAGTCTTTTTTAGGAGTTCCTGCAATACAGAAAACAGCAGAATCTGCCCTCACTCATTTTAGCAGGGGTGGCAGACAATGAGAGGAAAAAGTAACAATGTAACAAAGAAGCAGTCTGTAATGTATGCTCAAGCAAAGATGAGTGTCAAGCAGAGAAATAAGGCTGAAGAGGAGCTGGGAAGTGGGATGTGTGCAACCTTAGAAGTCAGGTGGGGTGTCAAGACTTTCTGGGCTGATTTTTGTGAGGAACCCAGATATTGTAGAGTGAACCACGTCAAAATCTGCAGCACTCACCCTCAAGGCAAAACAAATCCAAGTGTGGAGACTCAGAAATAGAGACAGACTTAGCTTGTCAGGAGCAAGGAAGGCTCAGCCAGTTAGAGGATAAAAGGTGAGGCCATGGTCAGTGGTGGCAAAGTGACGTAGCCCTAAGAAACCACACTTAGTCTTTCCAAGCTTTCTCCGAGAACTATGGGAGCAGGCAGGGAAAGGTCAAGTTTCCTAGGTCTCTTTCTAGCAAGAGCACATTACCACTGCTATACAAGTTCTTTTGCAGTAAGTAGTTAAAAGTCTAATATACTGAAGTTTTGGAGACAGTGAAAGAGGGAGAAGACTCCATTTATAGACGTACTGACAAAATGCTTGCTCTGGTTAAAGCAAGGGACTCCAGCAACTTAAAGGTTTAAGTTTCCACTTGCATTTGATTCACGTTCTGGACTAGGAGAGTTTCTGAGATGATTAAACAGGAATGTATACTTAAAGCACAGCACAAATAGCCTCCTGGTAAATGAGGACAGTACTAATGGGGTTTTCCAGACATACCGACCTCAAATGCGCCTTGCCTAGGATTACTTGATGCTTGCCTGTATAATGTGCCAGCCAGTGCCCTGCATAACATTCGGTTGTAGGTGACAAATGCAAGTGATACAGAGTTCATATACTTTCCTTCCACTTACCATAAGCAGTAATTGGTTAGGCTATAGAGAATGACATAAACACAACTTCCAATATAATCAGAATCCATTGTCTCTTAAATGGACATTCCCTTTTCCCATTTGCCACTAATCTCACCCTTCAACCCATTCTCTATACTGCCTGCAAAGTACCTCTCCAAAGGAAAAGTAACACGGAGCTATCTCCTCACTGCTTGGCAGTGACCCTACTAACGGTGGGCAAAAGCACCAAGTCTTGATCCCAACATAGAAGACAGAGTTCTCATTGACCAACTCTGTATCTCTGTCTCTCTCCTTCCTTTGTTCTTTCCTTCTTTCCACCCTTCCCTTCCCCATCCCCCTCTCTTTTAGTCTACCTTTCTAATTTTTCCTTATTGCCTACAACTTCAGTAGCACAGGCACAACTTCCCTATGTTTAAAGTCTGTTCACAACACATCCACTTGCATGCTGTGTAACTTTAGACAAATGATTTCTACTCTAGCCCTTATTCTTTGACAAAGAAAAAAAAAGAAAAATATAATACAAATTAACCTTTCTTAATCCAAAAATCCAAAACTGGTCAAAAACCTTAAACTCTCTAGGCACACATGGGCACAGGTATGCCACCAGAAAGAAACAAAAAAAATCTCACACTATGGAACTTTGTTTGATATACAAAATTAATACATATGTATACACACATATACATATATTAACCTTCATGTTATGTGCATAATACATGCGGAAGAGAAATGAATTTTGTGCTTAGACTTGAGTTCATCGTCAAGATATTTCATTACTTATATGTAAATATTTCAATTTTTTAAAATCTGAAGCATTTTCAGCTCAAACACTTGAGACAAGAAGTTCTTAGCCTCTGTGCATAACTCATAAATTTATTATGGAGTTAAATATATTTAGAACAATGTCAAACACATTCAAAAATCCTGAATTAGAACAGTACTGTCAGGCCCAAAACATACCCCACTCTGTATCAAAAGGGCAGGCTCACTGACTCAATCCAAAATTGAGTCTAGGCCCAGATCAACATGGTATAGGAGGATTTATGGTGATTAGATAAAAGCCAGAATTCTTCAGGAACTTGTAAAACTGGTTCCCATCTGTCAAAAGAAGTTATTTCCCTTAGCTCTGACATAAGGGGCATATAGCCCCACTGACATATACCTGTAGTTGCACATCAAAGCTCATGCCAGCCTTCAGACTCCCTTAGTCCCTATAACCAAGTACAGGTTATACATTTCAGTGCCTCTCCCCTGACCCTCCTCTTTTCCCCAAGCTTCTCTCCTCCCAGATACCCACCTTGTACTTTATACAACAGCAGGTCCCTCCCCCAGACCCTGCTATTTCTACTATTCTCTCTATTCTCTCCCTCCCTCCCTCTCACCTTTTCTCTCCCTCCTCTCCCTCTCCCCC
>NW_021604579.1:16464911-16586203 GCF_004785775.1 Grammomys surdaster
CCCTCTCTCACTCATTTCTTGCTCTTCTCCCTTCTCTCACAGATAGCCCTGACCATGTCCAGTATGTTTCTCTTTCCTTCTTCTCTGGACTCTTCTAGGTGTCCCTGGATATTTTCTCTCTCCCATGTACAATAAAAACCTTAATGATATCATGGTGTGGTCTAGTCAACTATTGTTTTCTTGGCCCGATAAAAAGGCTCTTTCTGCTTATTCTTTGCCAGAAAAAATGCCTGTTCACTCTCAAGACCCGACTTTAATGGCATCTCTTCTGTATATTAACTCTAAAACACAGTATGATTTCTACTGATTACTATGGCAATGGGCAGTACACTTCTGCAGTATTTTTCATACTCCACTGATAATTTATGGATGAATATGTTCATCTTCCAGTTACTACATGAGTATTTTAAAGGTAAAAATTTCTTCTAAGTTTGTCTTCTAATACCCAGATTAGGGCACGTGGTGACTATTTCTCTTCAATCAACAAACATTTTCAAAATTAGACATCTCTCAAATGTTTTCAATATTACTAGGAAACAACCAAATTAAAGAAAACATTCTACACAGATTCAGTAGATTAATTTGAGAAAGTAGTCTACAAAAAGGATGTTAGAAAAGCCCAAGCACATATTATATTTTGTTATATATGTATAATTGTTTCTCTTTTAATCTCCATTTGTTCCAGCTTTATCATTAGAGTATAAACCTTGGCTTTGATTACTCTTATATTTATGTATTAGACATGAATTACACATTTCATAAACATTGGTTAAAATAAGTGTTCTAGCTATTGTTTGGGCAAACTTGACAGATCCTTTTGGAAAGAAAGAACTTCAGTTGATGAAATGTCCCTACTAGACAAGCCCATGGGCAAGCCCGTGGGGCATTTTATTGGTTAATGATAGAAGTGGGAGGTCCCAGCCCACTGTAGGTTTTATCACCACAGGGCAAGTAGTCCTGGGTTGTATAAGAAAACAGACTACATAAGCCATGGGGAGGAAGCCAGTAGGCAGCACTTCTTGATGGTATTAGCTCCTACCTTCAGGTTCCTGATTTCACTTCTCTAAGTGATTATGTTTCAAGAGTTGAAAGATGAAGTAAATTCATTATTGAATAATAAGATAATTCAAATTACTTCCAGATTTGAGATGGTGTGAACATATTTTGGGGTCATGGTGTTTGACACAATGATAGAAACCTTAACTAAGACAATAATAAATCTATCTTTCAATAATGGAAAACTAAATTGGGAGAAGAGGAATGCAAGCTTTCTCCCTTAATAATCAATAACTAAAAGCATGTTGCTTTTGCTTGTAAGCATGGACAGATAGGTGGTGGTTCCCATTGGTACATTTCCTATTCTACAAGGCAGCATTTTAGGAAGTAGCCAGGATTTATAAGAGACCAGTACCAGCACACTACTTCTTGGAACAGAACTGATGACTGAGGAATGACTCCAACCCTGAAGAGATGGTAAAAATGTTAGACAACTTGCTGCAAGTGACAGGCAAAAGTGAATAGGTTTTATAGTCAGATACTTTACATAGGAACATTGTGTTTCAGAAACTGTTACCTTGTATTTGAGGTCAAGGATAAACAATACACTACCCTGAGAATGATGCTATTACATTCTGTACCCAGCAAGGCCAAGTAGTCCCTAATACTTACACATACACACACACACACACACACACACACACACACACCACACCACACACTACCACCTCACTCAGTAATAATGTTGTTACCCACTTGGGGAGTCTTAATTCAAAGAACTGGAATTTTGGAGTGTGGATCAGAGTCAAACAATGAATAATGAAATAGAAGTACTTAGAAGAAGAGAGAGAATTAAGTCTTTTATACGTATAACTTGTGGACCCTAAAGAATTCAAATAAAGAACTTAAGAAAATATGTGAACATTATAGTAAAGAATTTAAGATATAGTTGAAGAGGGGAAATATAGGTTGAACCTGAATTATTTTTCTTTTCTACATAGCAATTTATATATGTTCATTTATGTACATTGAATAAGTAAAAACAAAACAAAGAGCCTCTTGATAATCCTCCCATTCAGGCCCATTATTACCAACTTTTCTAAGTAGCCAGTGAGGGGAAAACAGGAATGGTTTTTCCAATATCTATAAATATGAAATGGCAAAGTGCTGTATACAAAGTGGCATTATTAGAATTGTTTCTCTTCAGTTTTCAAAGTAGGCCAGATGCCCATATGTCAAAGATGGAGCAATGTGGTTCTGCCCAAGGGTAAGAGGGAACAGTAAGATAATTATTAAAATTTCTTCCAGATTTGGGTTTGTGTAAAATGATGAATAACAATGACAACACACCAAATATGTACTTTTCTTTAGATATTTCTAAAATAATTCCAGAGTCAGAACTATACAAATGTGCATTTGGTAAATATATTGTTAAGCCCAACTTCATGACTCAGGTCTCTGAAGCCAGAGTTGCATGTCCATTCCATCAAAGTATGAAATCTACAAATAACTAAACAAAGACAAATTTTCAAAAGGCTTAGATGTGAACTGGACCCTCTGTATTGCTTAGCTTTATCATGAAAATTACTTCAATTTTGTTGCAGGAATCAAAACAATCCAGTCTTCTTGAAAGAAGTCTACTGTCTGCCGGAAAGTAATAACATGTTTTTAGGGACTTCTGAGTATGTATCTTAGCAGTTCTAACTTAAGTGCATGGTCTAGAAAATGCCAATCACTAATCAGGAAAGGCTAGTTATATTTCATCACGACAAAGATGCAAAACTAAGGTGGGCCTGCTGAGCTTCCTCATATGATAAGAAAATAAAACAGCACTGGGCTCTTGAGATTTGGAGAAAAATCATTCAAATACATAAGAGGCATATCTATTTTCCAAAAAAGGATTTTCCTTGACAATTTCATAACAGTAAACTTGGAAAATGTTAAGCATCTTACAACAGATACAATAACAAAAAGAAGCATCAGTGGGGATTTAATCAGGAGCTGCAAACAAGTTGAGAATGTGAGCTGGGAGGAAAAGGGTGAACAGAGCCGTACCTACAGATATTTTACAGCCGATGATTAATGAATTCTTTATGCCTGCATTGAATTACATTATGCCAATGTCTTGTTTCTTTTTTTGGCAATTGTGGGAACTTTTGTTTTAACTCATCTAAAAGATCATTTCATTAGCATAAGTAACCTCACATATCATTAAATTGTTCTTTTTGCAACTTGCAAGAAAATTTGTGTAATGCGTGAGTAAAACTGGCTCTTTAATCATTCTAAAACTTCATTCTTTTGAAAAGAAAAAAATCCACTAGTATTTATAGCTCTGTGCTTCTATCACATTAGGAATCTATTCTAAGAAGGAGAAAGGTCACATTAGTATAAAGAACCAAAAATTCCACATTAGTGAAAATATCAGAATTTTAAGATTCTCCAGTCTTTGAAAATTATACACCTAAAATTAAAGGTCCTTCATATCAATACAATGATTTAATAGTCCTTCAATTAGTAAGACATATGCATTTATTCATTAAATAAATACTTCCCTACATATGTTCTCTTAATGAGAACTATACAAGTACTTATCTTCCTGTAGTTAGTCACACCACTCAGCAGATTATATATGAAATCACATATGTTGGAGGAGAGGCAAAGAATGAGAGAGAGGACTTTTCCAAATCAGCACATTTTTTGCATGAACACCCTCTTTCTACAAATGCTGTCACCATTGGTAGGTTTTTGCAAACTTAGTCACATGTGTTCTACAAGCAACAGAGCACGATCAAATACGTTTCATCAAAATGACCAAAGAGTTCTCCAAGAAAGAATACCATACCACAGTCAGAAGCAAGAATACGTAAATCATCTTTAACTATGTGAAGTATATGTTGGGAGAACGTTGGCTATTCATCAAAGTGAGCCACATCTTTTTCTATGGGTAACTATGATTAATCAACACATTGTGCACACAGTGAGCACATTTTTCTGGTGAGGAGGAAACAACGCAGTGCATATTAATTTTCAAATATTCAGAAGCCTTGGTTGATTATGTTAGCTGGCACTCCAGCATGTAGGCACAAAATCACTGTGGGGATTACCTTAAAAAACTACTTCCTGCTTTGATTGCTACACTCTCTCTATTAAATAAGACTGAGGCACAAACACCAACTTGGAAGGTTACCTTAATTTGAAAGACACATCGCTTCAAGGAAACCTGAGGTGGCCCAAGTTTTTCAGGTCAAAGTAAGTTAATGTTGGGGTTCTTTCCTTGTGCTTCTTCACTCCACTGCCTTACGGAGGCCAGTCTAGTGTTTTACAGCCTGAGTAAAATATATGCTAGAGGTGGGAAGCTCAATTTAGTTTCCATAGAGTGACTAAATGCTTATACTTGGCATACATAAAATATACATAATTTTTAAGTAACTTAAGCAATTTGAAATCATAAATACAACAGATTGTCAGTGCAACTTTGTAAGTGAGAACTTAGTTTCCCTACCCCCTGAGTAGTGTAAGATAAAAGTTGGTAAGGATAAAATAAAGCTCATTCAGGCTTATGCCCCATAGACTAGAATTGACATGAAAATACCTATTCTTGTACCAAAAAAAATACACTGCTAAAAATAATCTATCACAGAACAAAGATGAAACAAAAATCTTACTTTTAAAAACTCTTCCAATTCCCTATTTTCTAAAATACATTTTTATAAGCAGTCATTTCAAAGAGTCTCCATAGTCTGAATCTTATTTTACCTGGAAACAGCAGGTAGCACAAAGATACTTAAGCATACTGTACGTTTGTGTATTCTTAGCTGACCTACTGTATCCTTTCAACTCAGACTTGTGCTATGCATTCAGAGCAAAACTCAGACATTCCATTTTCAACCTTTCTAAATCACTACTGAGAACCCAAGAATCTGCCGAGCACCGGGGATGCCTTTAAGTCCCCTCTTACCATGTATGAGCCACAGTGAAGCGACGCCGCTGTCGGATGCTTTTATTCACCAGCAACTTTCTGAAAAAGCATGGTGAATTCCTTGGTGAACTGCGTGGAGAAATTTTGGGAGATGTAGGTCTGTTTCCTGGTAGCTTTGGAAGCTCAAGTTCCAAGCGCATCTGCTCCTTGAAAGTCTTTATGCAAACCTCAGATTCAGAAGCAGCAAGTTCTTTGGGAGAATTTTTGGCTGTCATGTCTTGTATGGAGCGCTAGCTTTCACCATCCAAAACAACAATCTTGAACATAGCAAAGGCACTGCCGCAGGTTAAAAGGCTGCTGGGTCCGCACACTCTCCCCAGGCTAATTTGGGAAGCTCTGGTTCCAATCCTGTAGCACTTCAGAGCAAGAGCAGCATACTGGGAGACTGGCAAGTCAGCCTGTCACAAGGAGCTTTATCAGCCTGCCTTTGCCTCTGAAAATGCGCCAAAGTGCTTCCTCTGTCACCAGCCTCCTTGTGGATGGGGTTTGTCTGCAAGTTACACACTGAGACTCACTGAATCCATTCAGCTGAATATATCAACTCATGAAACATTCATGAGGGCTTTTGATAAATCCTTTACATGTATTTTTTTTTCTTAAGAAAACCTTATCAAACAAGCTGCATTAACTCGAACAGCCTGGCCACCCAGCTACTTTTGTCTGCACAAAGGGCGGAACCCGAGTCCGTCCAGCATGTGCTTTTAAAGTCTTCATTCAGAATTATCTTGCTCAGCAATGCACACAGCCGTAACTCCGCCTATCAAATGCTATTGGCCCAGGATTCTTTAAACAACTGGGCTATCTCCCTGCACCCCCGAAAAATATCCTCCACTGCTCGGATTTGCACTAAATGTGTGAGGCTACTGTCTTTGTCACAGTCAAAACTGATTAAGTCAGGGATTGGCAAAAGCCTCAATAAAACAGCTTTTCAGATTCCATTTTGGAATCAAAGAGCTGAATTGCTGAAGCTCCCCCACCCCTTTCTTCTTCAGAAGATCCCAAACAGCATCAGTTAAAAAAAAAAAAATGTCACTGAACAGGAAAACATTGGCATTGGTTCATTCCCCCAAGGAATTTAAAACCTAATTTTTATTCCAATAAACATTACTCTCATTGTTCTCTTTACGCTCATTGTTTGCAATCTGCCCGCAGAAGCCACTGGATACTGAATGCAAAGCCCCTTCTGATGGTCAAAGCACCCTTAATCTGAAAAGGAAGTAACAGCCAGGCAAAACATGTACCCCAAGTTAGGTACTGTGCATATGTTTGTGTGTGTGCAGAAAGGTGCTCGAGGTGTTGTATGTTTGTGCCAGTGTGCACCAGAGAGTGAGCTTCTACATTGCATGTGAGGAGCCATGTATGTAGTCAGGGCATCTCTTCAATCTGGCTTGGCTTGGCCTGCCTTTCTTCCTTCCTTCCTTCCTTCCTTCCTTCCTTCCTTCCTTCCTTCCTTCCTTCCTTCCTTCCTTCCTTTTTTCCTCCTTCATTCCCTCCTTCCCTCCCTCCCGCCCCCTCTCTCTTTTCTTTCTTTCTTTCTTTCTTTCTTTCTTTCTTTCTTTCTTTCTTTCTTTCTTTCTTTCTTTCTTTCTTTCTTTCTGTTTTTGGACATGGGAGCACAGCTTCTATATATTTAAAGGCACACTGAAATATAAAGAGGATCATTGTATGTTCATTGTATGTTGTACAATATGTATTCACAATGATGGAGGGAGGGAGGTCACTGGAGCCAGGTTGATCTCAAATAAATGAGACAAAGCATGCTAGGATTAATCAGCAAGAGTGACAGAAAAGGAAAGATGCACAGTAGGACTTCAGTGAAAACTAGACATTCATTTTTACACTAATGGATAAGGTTTTCCAGCTCTATAAAATCCCTCAATATGACACACACTAAAAATGTGCTGAAGGTTAGAGGGATAAATAACAGCCGAGCATCCATTGCCTCCGTGTAGAAGCAAGGAATCCCACTGTAAGCCTTGAGGAAGTGACTGGAGTTTAAACTACTGATTTCTAAGCACTACTTCAGAAAACTCATCAAATTCTAAGCAACTAAAGTGCATTGTGAACAAATGCACAATCATGGAATTTTAGATGGTACTGAGTGATCCTTGTTTAGCAAATGATTCCTCAAACAAGGGGGACCGAAGGGACTCATCCAAATCCATCCTGGTGACTGATAGCATCACTAAATCTCCCACTCAGGTTTTCTGAGTTTCATCATAAAGTGTGCTTTTTGTCAAAGTAGGCCTTAGTGTAGCTTCTTGGGATCTGAAAGTATTTTGATTATCTTGAGAAGACAGAATGTTGATAATATAGAGAAAATGTGGTTAATGCTACTTCTATTTGCTGAATTTTGCAGCAATTCTTTTACCCAAAATACTATTATTTAAAACTGGGACCTGAGATGATATGATTCTATCATGATTCACAGTGACCTATTAGCAAAAATAAAATAGCAAGTGGGACTCATTAAAGCTATTTCTCATAGTTAATTTTCAAAGCTGAGAAGATAAATAAGAATTTTAGGAATTTTGTAGTCCTAATATGGCTACATGTAAATTGAGGTTCTGACAGGAAAATGCGGCTTGTGTTACCTCTTGATGGCATTCCCCATACCTGTCTTCATTCTGTCAACAGTCTCAAAGCTATACAACCTGCTATCCCTACTTACTCCTGGAAGAAACCAGGGTCACCAGGAAGGTAAACTAGAATGCAAAATTTAAAAGAAAGGTAATCAGACTCTTTGAAAGTCTGAGTTTTTCATACTTATAGTGTTTATAAATAGAGAGAAAGGAGGTACTGGGGTCTTGAGGCCATATCCCCAGTGGTTTAGTTTTCTTCCCTTGTACTTCAGTCCCCCAGGAGAACCACAAACTGGGGACCAAACCTTGTGGGGAGTGTTAAAGATTCAAACACTGGCATCCTGTGCTTAAGAAACATCTAATGAACAAAAAGGAAACATTCCTGCCTCCATGTAATTCTTAGCCTTTGGCACTTCAAAAGGAGAAACGAGTAGTCCCAATTCATCAGTTTATAAATATATACCCTTGTGAATTCTTGAAAATTCCATCACTAGTATATCTTGGTATTAGATAAATAAATCTCTGGTATCACCATCCTCTCAGAGAAATAGAGTAAAGAATAAAATTACTTAGCCGGGTGGTGGTGGCGCACGCCTTTAATCCCAGCACTTGGGAGGCAGAGGCAGGCGGATTTCTGAGTTCGAGGCCAGCCTGGTCTACAGAGTGAGTTCCAGGACAGCCAGGGCTACACAGAGAAACCCTGTCTCGAAAAAACCAAAAAAAAAAAAAAAAGAATAAAATTACTTAGTAACAGACAATTATTTCTGATAAATATTGGGGATATATTAGTAACATTTTAGGTTTTTCTAAGCTGTAAAGAAAGACCAATTATTTATTACCAATAAAATGATGTTTATAATACAAACATTAACACAGTTATAAATGCTTTAAAAATCCATTATTAGTAGCATTAGTTTATATAAAATAATTAGTCTTTTCTATTGATATCAGTGTAAAATTTGAACTTCCAAAGGTTCCATTGAATAAAATTTCTGAGTATCATTTTCAGCTGACCATTGTGAAACTAAACAATTTTAAAGACATAAAACTCAACTTCTTGTATCCTTGTCTTAGTACAACACTGAATTCAAAATAACAGCCCTCTAATTTGCTATGAATACAAAATTGAAAATCTAGGATAAAGAACATATTCACAAGATTTTTATTTAAGAGTGTAGTTAAAGCTAACAATATTAACAGTCAAATTCTTAATTAAGTCTTTATTTTACTATCTACCTCCTTCTTGCCAAAACAATACACCATCTGAGTAACAGAAGACACATCAACTTCTTTTCTTCAGTCCAAGGTGAGGTAATGAGAAGGAATTGTGCCAACAAAGGACTATAGCCGCTTCCAACTAACAAACAGTGGAGATGCTTTTATGCAACAGTATTGATACAAATTACAGTTTCAATGCTAAGAAATGGATCTGGAGAATAATTCTAGCATGATTGAAAGAAACAGACTGCAGGAAAGAATATAAAAAAAGTGTCTATTCATCTTGGGATAGTACAATTAACTGATATATATAAAGAAAACGCCACTGAAATGACACCACAGGAAGCATCCCTTTCTACGCAAGTGCTGATACGTTCCATCAAATGAACAGTTTCATGCCTCCCTTTTATGATAAATGAGAGCATCAAAACTATTGGCATCCATTGTCTCTGGAATTCAGTTTCATTGTACTATATTATAAACTTTTCTAAATGAAGTATAAGTGTGGGGAAAAGGTAAAACTTATAGACACTGGAGGTATAGCTCACAGGGTAAAGACCTTGTTTTGCATGCTCACGGCCCTAAGCTTGGTATTCAGTACCAAACAAGATACCAGCTGTAATGTACTGAGTTCAAATACCATTCTGAGTATTATTATTCTGCATTTCTAGAATGTTCAATAGATAGTACATAATATCTGTTCACTGAACATATATTACTTAGTCCATTTTCAAATGAGAGCATCAAAACAAAAATTGTATAATTAAGGAATGGTCAAGTAGGTAAACCTAGAGTATTTTATTGTAATACTCTATTATACTGTTTCAGTGCTCCTGAAGAGATTGGTATAAATACAGCTAAAAGAATAGAAGCTGGAATGATTGTTCCCAGAGTGAGTCTGATCATGTTACAGGAATTTGATCTTCTCAAGTACTAAATGTCTCAGCTCTGAAGTGACTATAGTGATCATAAGATAATATTAAGGCTTTGTTTTTTATCCATAGGCTCATATTTAATTACTCATCATTAGTGAAATGATGTTCAGAAAGACCAGTTTTCACCTGTGCAACCTGCATCCTAAGGAGCAAGATAGGAGGTTGCATCACAGGTACTGGACAATTATATAATTCCTGGAGATGTATTATTAAAAAGCAACTGCCCACTGAACACCCTCCAATAGCTTCGCATAACCAAGAAGAAAAGCCACAGAAGCCTAAAGGGCCCCAATATACCTCTGCTCTGGTATCTGCAGTTCCTCTCAGGCCTTATCTCTGGATTCTGCCCTCTGGCCTCATTCTGCTCCAGAAACTTGGTCTCCTTGTTCATTAAACATGGTGTACAAGCTTCCCTTTCACAGACATATCTACATAGTTTACTTTATTTCTTCCTAGTGTCTGTCCACACAGCACGTGACTAAAGACTTCTTAGTCAGCATGTTGACACAGGAATGACTACAATACTCTGCTTCCTCTCTTTGTCAGCATGTAATATAGTATTTGCCTGCTAATTTTCCTAGATTTTAATTTTTTGAAGGAAATTGCTTTATTTTTTTTCCATCCCTATAATCCCACTCTGGGAATAATGCCTACCACATGGCAAGTATTTCCTAAATACTAACTGACTGAGGAAATAATTTATCTTTCCAGTGCAGAGTAAAATGAGAGAGGAGCAGTCAAACCAAAATGGGAGAATCTACTGATCTTAAACTTGAGAGAGTTCATGTTTTACCATTTTAATGATTTTTTATTGTTTAAAAATGTGAAATTTTTATTAATCCATTGAGAATTTCTTATAATAATGTAATCAATTTTTATCATATTTATTCATCCTCCAACTATTTCTAAGTCCACCTATCATACTTCCCAACTTCTTCTTCTTTCTTTTTGTTTCATAGCCACCAAGTCCAATTTGTGCTGTTCATATACCATGGATGTAAGACCTTCCAGTAGATTGTGGGTAACCTGCCAGAGACCACATCACAAACTTTGTCTCCTTCATTTTCTAAAATTCTTATATCTGACTTATAAAACTTATACTTTCTTTTTTATAAGTCTACTTTACTTAAATTGTGAGCACGTGGCCTTGTGTCCTTCCTTATGTGATACTTCTCTCAAAGATACACACCAGACCTACTCATATGGCATCTGGTTGGCTTTGCTTCATCTTCTTTGATAGTGGTTGAACAATTAATGGATTGTTTAAAATATGATTTTGGCAATAACCAGTTATTCCTAGGAATCCCTTTAGTTGCCTTTTTGTTATTGAGGGTTAGAAAATTCGTAATATAGTAAAAGTAGAGTCAGGATTTATGAGCAATACTGAGAGAGTTATTACTATATTACCCACATATTTCTCTTGCCTGTTGGATTTTTGTCTTTTGATGCCTAAAGTTCTTCCTAGATAGTTTCTATATATTTTTAAATTATTGTTATTCACATTCTCACTTCAGTGTAAAGGAATAATCCCAATGTGCTGTACCCTCTGCTGATTGGTTGGAACCTGGTGGTACAGACCTGGCAAATGCTGTCTGCACCATGCTTTCTGTGGTGATAGAGGTAGACACCTCTTGCACTAGGTACATTCTGTAGTGGTAGATAACATAGAAGAAAAATATGAGGAAGTGTTCTTTGTTTCCTAAGTCATTGCATCATCAAGTTACATTAGCAGTGATGAGTCAGATACCCAAAGTGCAACAAGAGAACATGTCTGCAGGGTAGGTATTTGAGAGCTATATGAAGAGAAGGTACTTCAGTTCCCAAAGATCAATCCAACTTTCCAACAAACAGCCTGTAAAAGTGGTCTCACATCAGTGCTAGGGACTCAGAGTTATACTTGGGAAGGGCTTTTCCTCAAAAATTAGCTTTTAGCTTTTGCTTATGCTCTATCCTGTCATCCATAATCTGTGATGAGGTAAGAAAAAGAACTACAGCCTCAATGTCTCTATAGTTAAAGAGGTTAGGTATAATAATTACCTCTAAGAGTCCATCTTACAGTGATACCACAGAGATCAGCATAAGAGCCAAGCACAGATGGAAACATAGTAGCATCAAACCCACTGTATTTATCTTAGGAGAAGGATAGTACTTAAAGGGACATTCATCTAAGTTTTCAAGCAATTTCACAAAACAATATTTTTCTGATCACGATTTAGTTAACTTTAAAAAGGATACAAAGATGTATGTCAAGAAAATGATTAATATATGGGGATTTAAGACCTTTGGTTTTAGCTCAGTCACAGAGGACTTGCTTAGAATATATAAGGCCCAGCATTTAATCCCCAGCACCAGAAACAAAAACAGAAGAGTAAACAATAGGGAGTAACACCGAAACAGCCTCACTTAATGTCAAGATAAGCTTAATCACTAAGACTGTTCACTGTAAGCTTGCCCATGTTGAAAATTCTCTAACAAAAAATCTGCAACAATGATGTCTCCTACTTGATAATAAAGAAAATGGAAACTTGGCTACCAGGACTATGGAATCTTAGAATTTAGAAATAATTCCAAATTATAAAAGGATATTAACAGATATAAAAATGAAAGGCTTTGAACCTTTTATACATGAGCGTGCTGAGCCTTATTGCAAAGATTTCAGGATATTCTACATTCTTGTGGTTGCTCCAGTCAGGACCTAAAATAGTCTATCACTCATCAACTGCTTCATCCTGCAGCTTTATGATCACATTTCCCACACATCTCTAATCCCTGGCATCTCTGATTTGGTATCTATCTTTTATCTTTTCAGCAATGTTATATAAATGGAATTGTATTCAACCCTTGAGACCAACTTCCCATGCTTGGCATAGAGTTTTCAAAATGGAGCCAAGGTTTACTAATAGTCTATTCATTTTTACTTCCTAATAGGTTTCCATTGCCTCAATGCCTCATACTTTATTTACTTTTTGTCTATGAAAGGTATTTGGGTTGTTTTTAGTTTGAGGCAATTATGAATAGAATTTCTACAAAGATGCATGTCCAAGTTCTGTATGAACATTGCATTTGATGCTGTGTGATAAACACGCAGCATATATGGAGTGGGAGTCTTTGGTCATATGGCAAGTATATATTGACATTACAAAACATCAACCTGTTTTGCAGAATGAATGTATCACCTTTTGTTTCCATGGCCTATGTATGAGCATTCCAGTTGCTCCACGTGTTCATCAGCACTTCTTGCCAGTACACATTTCATTTAGTGACTCTAGCAGATGTACACTTGTTCTAAATACTACACTGAGTTTACATATCTCCAATGGCTACTCCTTATCCATATCTCTTGTGCTTACCTATTATCTATGGGACCTCTATAGTGAAGTACTCAAGACATTTTTTCATTTTCATATTAGCTTGAATCTTTCCTTCTGAATATAATTTTTTCTCTGCAATCTGACACTCGATGTCTATTCATACCTGCCATTTAGCTTTTACATACATTTTGTTCCAGAACTTAGAGGGGTTGTTTCCTCCTTTTTAAAATTTTTATTTAAAATATTTTGATCCTATTCTCTCCTTTCTTTCAATTCCCACAATCTCCCCAGCTCCCTGCCAACCTCATTCATTTATTCTTACAAAAACAAACAAAACCTCAAAAATTCAAAACAAAGAAAGACAAAAAGGAATACTAAACAGAAACAAAAACCATATAGTTTGCTTTGTGTTCGTCAACTACTCCTGGACATAGGGACTGTCCTGGAGTGTGGCTGACACAGCTAGCATCTCTCTCCAATGGAGAAAATTGCAAAAAAAAAAAAAAATAAGAGAGATCTTGCCTCAACATGGTAAAAGGAGCGATTCAGCTCCTGAAAATTGTTCTTGGACCTTCTACATGTACACTGCAGCATACACACTGGTAAACACAAATGTTTGTGCACACACACACACAACAAAAATAATAAATAAAATTTTTAAGTCACACACACACACACACACACACACACACACACACATACACACACATACACACTGGCTATCCACCAGCAATGGGCAATTAGTACGTAATTGTTTGCTAGGACAAACATGGAGAATTCAAAAGATAGCCTGGACTACTTCCTCAAGCAAAAGTACTCTGTCTCTGCTACTGAGTGAAGTGTCATAAAGCTTCATACATGAGCTCCAAAAAGAACATAACCTATTTGGTGGTTTACGGACTCATGTGCTTGAATGTTGGCCCATAGGGAGAGGCACTATTAGGAGGTATGACCTTGTTGGAGGAATTGTGTCATTATAGAGGCAGACTTTGAGGTTATAAAAGCTCAAGCTATGCTCAGTAAGATATATAGTCTCTCCTTGTTGCCTTCAGATTAAGATGTAGAACTCTCAGCTCCATTTCTAACACCATGTCAGTCTGGAGGCTGCCATATTTCCCACCATGATGATAATGGACTAAACTTCTGAAACTCCAAGCCAGCTGCAATTAAATGTTTTCCTTTATAAGAGTTGCCGTGGTCATGGTGTCTCTTCACAGCAATAAAACTCAAAATAAGACAATCTAATTTCCCCTCTCCATACTTGAGATTATAATTTAATTACAACATTGCTCCCTTTCCTTTCCTTCCTTCAAGCCCTCACATATACCCCTCCCCACCCTCCTTCAAATTCATGGCCTAGTGCAGTCTTTAACATAAACTTAACAAACAGAAGTTCATTCTTTTACAGTTCTAGAAGTCAAAAGTCCAAATACAGGTGTTAAAGGGTAGGCTCCTTCTGTAGATTTTGAGGAAATAATTTGTTTTAGATCTCTTTTGTTTACAGATTCTCCATCTGTCTCTTCCTATTGTCCATCTTCTACACATGTCTACTGCTAAATGATCTATTATTATAAGGACATCAGTCATTTTAGATTAAGACCAACTATTATTGTGCTTTCATTTCAATTGTATAATCTCTGTGAAGATATTTCCTCTAAAGCAGGCCACTTTGAAAGTTAGGGTAAGGTCTTATTTTTATCTATACTAATAAATGACAACAGAATATTTACTAGATAGTAAATACTAACACTAAAACTCAGGTAATTTAAACAGCATAGAAAATTGATTTGGGATCACAGGTTTAGAGATATTCATTGGGTGTTAATCATTAGACTCATTGTTTTGAACTTGCAGTGACACATCATAGCAGAAATATGTACTGGAAAAAAGTCATTTACTTTGTGATTAGACAATAAAATACAGATGAAGCAATCTGGGTCCCCAGTCTCCTTTCAGGATGCAATCCCACTGACCTGGGAACCTCTCACTAAGTTCTCTTCAAAGACTCCCAGCAGCATCACACTAGGAGCCAACTTGTACTTACGTGGAATTTGGGGGATACTTAAGATCCACATTTTGACAGACTACAACACTTGAATCTGAGGAATACGTGCTTCAAGATATAACAATCTGTTCTTTGATCTCCTTCTAATTGGCAAACTACATTCAACCCATGCCAACTTTTTCACATCTAACCATTCCAACATCGGCCTCAGTCTCAAATCAAACCTCATTTAAATAATCCAAGTAACTTATGCATAGAACTTGGAAGAAAGTAGCTCTCTATCTATGAGTTACAAAATCAGTTATCTGTTTCCCAGATATAATGACGAGACAGTTATAAAAATGATAATCCTTTTTTGGATTATCGTGGGGGTTCGGGGGAAAGAAGGCTCATAGATTGCAAATAAGTTCAAAACTAACAGGACAAATTCCATCAGCTTTAAAGATTAGAGTATTCTCTTTTTTGTTTTTTAACTTAATGTGTTGCTTTCTGGAGAGACTAGGGTGTAATACAAGGCACCTAAGCATTAGGTAGTCACAGACCTTGTTTTCTCAGCCTTGTGCTCCCTGGGTAGCATGGAAAGTGGCAACATAACTAGTTGGTGAGCTCCTTCTGGATCACTCTTTTATTTTATAAAGGATCATGTATATCTGATGCTAGATGCTTCTTTTCTCCTTGCTTCTGCCTAGAGAACAAGAGAAGCTTGGCAGTCTCTACTGTATACCAGCCTTTCCCCTCAGTAGAGGCGAGGAGGGATTCTGCTGATATGAAGCTCACAAAAGTCTCTGCTGCTTTGCAGTTAGCATTGGTCAGGCCATGAGACAGAGGATACCCCAAAGGGCAGTCTTGTACAACTGCATCCCAATTCCTGGTAGTTGGTCAGATCCAAGATGAAGGTATCCTTGAAGTCACATCTCTGATTTTCTTTACAGGACATGCCTTACTGTTTTGTTGTTTTTGTTGTTGTTGCTGCTGCTGCTGCTGTAACTATTGCTTATAAATGATACAGATAGGTTGAGAAGTTTCTAAGTTTTCAAGATGTGAATATTTTTCTTTAAAAATTTCCTCTTTCATTTATCTCTCTTCTTTCACATTTTATTATAAACAAAACAGTATGATGAAACTTGTACACACTTCCAAAGTTTTGTTTAGAAATCTCAGCTAAATACCAAGTTTGTCATTCACAAATTATATTTTCCATGAAGAAAATATGGAACATAACTATGCCAAGTTCTTTACCACTTTATAATAAGGATTATCTTTCCTCTGGTTTCCAAGAATGTGTTTCCCATTTCCATCTGAAAACTTGTCTGCAGTGATGTTGGCCTTCATATTTCTCTCAGTCTCTTCCTGGCAGTCTGACATTTGTGTACCAAGCACTTTAGATTTAGTCACATTACAAAGCAGTCTCCACAAAAATCTAAGGTACTAGTTAGAGCATGAGCCTGCTGCTTCATGGAAGAACCATAAGCTGAGCAATTGAGCATCCTAAAGAAGAGAGTTCCGTAGGCACCTAACAACCAAGAGGTCAGCAAGATTGGCTCTTTCTGAAACTTACAAAGGAAGGATACATCCAAGCAATTTCCAAAGTGCGAAACAGGAGAGGCAGAAACCAAAAGAGAGGCAGTTGAAGAAACAAATAAGTAATCAAGTGTTTATTGTACTCTGTGTTTCTATAACATTATCACACTTAACTCCGTAACTCTGAAGCCTACAACATGTGTCTTATGGATTAAGAAACCAAGATACTAAAAGAAGGAATGAATTACCCAAGGTTACTCCATTGATAAAACTTAGAACTTAGAATTTAGTAGTTAAAAACTCATCCTTTAACCTACTATAATTTATTCCAAAGGAAAAACAAAAAAGAAATATGGATATGCCCTATATAAAAATCTAACCTATAGTATAAAAGTCACTCATTCTAATCATTTCATAACCTGAAATTAGAATACTAAATACATCTGTAATGCCATATATTCGGATACCACCAAGCAATATAAATGTGACAAAACTACCTTTCTTGGATGAAGCTAGGGCTCATCAGTGAAGAGCCTGCCCGGAGTAAGCAATGTCCTATATTCAGTCCTAGTGCCATAAAGCATAGTTCCATCCATGCAGCAAACTGATTACACCTATGAGTTCATTTAAAAGACCATTTTGTTTGAGTGTGTCTGTCAATAATGGAAAAGAGCTATGGGAATATCCTGCCTCAGCCTGTCTCCATTGGCTGTGCACAAGAGAAACTTACTTGGACTTCATGCGTTATTAAAGATCTAGAACTTGTTCTTTTGTAATCCTTTCTCTCCTATCTTAGTTTTAGATATATGAATGGTATTCCTTGACTCTTTCTAATCTGATTTACCTTCTAAAGACACCCCTAATGTGGATGCTGAAAACATGTGTTAGAAATTGCTTTGTCTTGATCATGATGGCCACAGAGAGTGCTGTTAGTTTGAAATCTACACTGACTCTACAAGTTCTAGTTGGGGTTGGAAACTATCGATGTGTCCCAATAGCTATAACCAGTATTTTCATCTTGTTTTAGACTCAAGGGACTAATTGTTAACCTTCCTACTCTACTTTAATCACTTCATGTTTATTTCTTATTCCTTGAATGCAGTTGAGGTTTAAGAAGAGGAATGTAAGATGTTCATATTAACCACCAAAGTACTACACATGGTTTTTCTACTTCTGCCTTCTTGTTTCTGCCTACCACCACTTCTGGGTTCAGTTTCCAGATTTCTTAACACATATTAGGGTTTCTTTGTGTGGCATCCATTAAAAGACAAGGGCACTGCCTGCCACACAAAGCTGCCAAAGAAATGTCATCTTTATCAAATGTGAATAAACCCAGAATAGAGCATATTCAAAGAAGAAAAAGAAAAAATGCCAGCCCCTCCCCCTTTTATAAAGAGAGACTTATATTCCCAGTCACAGCCTCTGATTACAGTTGTAGATTCCAGCAGATTCTTTACAGCTAAGAAAATGTGTCTCTTAAGGCAAAGATCCAAATTTCTGAATCGTGACAGTAACAGCTGAACACTAAAGATAGACAGTCAAAACAGCATTTTCTGTACATTTTCAGTTGTTAAAAAGCAGTTACAGTACATTATGTCTGAGATATATTGTTTTAACCCTGTGAAGCTCTGCTAGGAGAATATTTGTGATTAAAAAAAATACTGTTATTTTAAGCTTTCATTGGATAGATATAGCTCTAAAAATAGTCTTGGCTTTTCTTTTTCGGTGTGACATTTTCAAGTGGTGTGTGTGTGTGTGTGTGTGTGTGTGTGTGTGTGTGTGTGTGGTGTATTGTATGTATATGTAATCATTAAGAGTAGGCTCTCATTTTAAATAAATAAGACCTCAGTTTAAACACAGGAGACCCATCAGATGGTACTTCCAATCCCTGCCTTGCCAGAAATTTCTCTAGATATTTCTAAGGTTCCTTTTCTTATTTCCTTCAGAAATATGCTCAAGTCTTACCCTCAGAGAGGTTGCATCAATCCCCTTACATGAACAAGCCCCTTTGCCCTCCTTTGCACTGTCTCAGCTCTGTTCTAAAATTTCCTACCACTCCTGGAATTACCACCACCCAACACATCCACTAGCATAAATATCCTGTGAGGACAGAAGTCTTCACTGTTTTGCTTACAACATTGACCTCAGTCCCTGTAGCAGTATTGGCCATATGGTAGGTACTCAATAAACGTCTGTTTAATAAAGAAAATCACATAGTTAAACTGCAAAAGTATTCACTCTGAGCTCTCATGAAGCACCATATGCCCCATTGTCAGTCGCTTCAACCAAGTACTTAGGCAGTTTTATTTTTATAACCATTGAGAAGAGATGCTGAAAGACATCATCAGAAGGACCAGCCACAGGCAGGAGCCTTGACTTAAATTCACAACTCTTTAAGTCCCTTGAGCCATGATGGCCAAGGTTCCATTGAATCCTGACCCTCCATAAACAGGGATACAGCATACTTCTCTGTTCCTTGGTGCAAATGCTTCTTGTGAGATAAAAGACAGAGCAAATGTGAACTTGTAACCTTCCCAGTAGAGTAGCTGCACCACCACCCAGCAGGCTTTGCTTTCAGATGGCACAATGGTAACACTGTGTGCTGAGCAGTGATTCACTGAGAAACCGGAGCTCTGCCAAAGGCAGGAAGACAATCTGTACAGAAGCCTCCATGCTGACATGGCTTTCTTTTTATTTCAAAATGAGAGCAAAAGTTTAGGGAAAGGTAAATGTCCAAGTGACATATATCCCTTAGGCAAAAGACTCACTATCTGTGATTTTTTTTATTATGGGTTTTTAATACTGGAGTTTCTCCCAAAAGGGCTTCATTTCAGTAAATTAATCAAATTCTATTTGGATTTAATTTTTATCTATTGTAAACAGATGATAAAGATAATAAAGATGAAGATGATGAGAAAAAGTATGGAAACAGTCCACACGCAATTACATTATCAGATAGCAAAAAATGTGTTGTAATAATGTTAATGGGATTGTGAAAAATGTCTGCTAAAATCCCAGCTGGATAAAAAGAGAATGATATGCCAAGGTGCAAGACCCTTACATCTGTATAGAAATCTAAGTGATTCAGTATTCAAAACACTGAGCCTGTTGTCAAGGAGACTATGGGAAGCACAGTAATTCTCTTCATAATTCTAAGCTATCATTTACACTGTCCAAAAACACAGCATTATAATTAAGAACTATTTTGCCATAGATAACATTATATTTTCTAAAGAGAAATCCTGATGTTTTTGTTAAGATTCCTAAGCACAAAACCACAGCAGTCTATAAAGAATCTGCATGTAAAAATACTTCTGTGAAGGCGAATTAAACCCTGACAAACTGAAGCACAATCAAGAAAGTGCATTGCCTTAATGAATGATTTATATAGAGCCTGTGCCTTGAAATCAGATCCAAGTTACCTTCCTTATCACCTTGGCCTTTAACCTTTCTGTTTCTCAGTTTCTCGGCTATAGACATAAATTACAGAGTAATTTATGCAAATGAACTAATTATAATTTAAATTTTAAGTTGCACTTCATTTTTAATTGCAATGTGGTATATATATTTGGGTAGTATACTACTTGCAAGATCCACAGTGTTATAGACATTATCACATTCATTTTTTAAGTATTATCTGTAAAGAAAGACATTTCAGCAACATGGCTTATTTGGGTGTCTATTTGTCAACTTTCCCAAACTTAAATACGTTTTTTGCCTCTAGGATTAAAGATTTTGAGGAGAGGGGTAAATACCTTGATTTCATGAGGATTTGCATATACATGAGTTCTTAAAAGAGCAAAAATAACCACTATCTCTATTTTCCAATATTAGAAAGGAAAATAGCCAATCTTTTATATAAAAAGTAGACAAAAGAACAAAGGGGAGATAAATATTTGCTGAGGGATTATTTTTATTAAAAGTTTGAAGTATATTCTCGGGTTGTGGTGAAATAATTACAGCATACCAGTTTTCATATAGAGAAAATATTACGGAGAAAGTTTGAGGACCATGAAATTTGGGATTGCATGCCTAATGATGTTCCAATGCCTTTCTATAGTGCTTCTATATTGTTTGTATAATATCAGTGGTTCACCTAGAGTGACTCCACATCTGGTACCTGGAGTTCTATTTCCCTGGGAATTCTCAGCCTGTCCTTAAAATTTGACTTGTGAATCAGGCAGTAGAGTATGAGAGCTAAAAATCTTTGTTTCTGATAAGTTTTCATGTGCTTCCGGTAGATATCTGTGAACCAGTGTTGCATGCCATGGTTTTGGAGTTGATTTTATGAAGTTCCAGTGTATATCAAAATAAAGAAAAAATTATGAAATTACTAAAAGAAGATGATCAAGACTCTTAAATAGACTCACTGGCTTAAAGGTTGCTTCAGTTACAAGATGAACATGGACTTTTTCTAACAGAAAAATGAAGTTGAAAAAAAATAGGTATAATTTCACGCCAAGTGAAACACTTAGTTTTATAAGATGGAGGTAATGTTTGCTTTTTTACAACATTATCTCTGACCGAGAAACTTACAGCCAAGGAAATTCAACTGAAAACACAGAGGAATGTTCCTTGGTGAGTTGCAGGCTGATCCTCAGCTAGCTTCCATATATAGCCCAAGACCACTGGCCTAGACAATGGTGGTACCCACCATTGGTTGAGTCGTCCTACATTAATTAATTATCAAGACAATCCCCTATAGACATGCCCACAGACCAATTTGATCTAATCAATACCCAAGTGGTCTCTTACTTCTCAAGCTGTTCTGAAATGAAGATAATGGTGTATGGGTTTGCAAAATTAATATTATGATCAATATCTACAATGGAAGGAACGAATGGTAGTACCAAAGGAGCATGGAGTGGCCCACTATGGCCATCTTAACATAGGCATGTATTCTATGCAAGAATCTAACTTAAAGACACAGTTTCAGTGTTGAATGCCTTGTTGGAAATATCAGTAAGGCTTTAATATGGAAATGAGTTCAAGCAACTTGTGATAATCCTATGAACAGCCTCTCATACTGTGATTGTGTATACCATAGCTGCCAGTACAGGTTCTCCAGAGCATCTTAAAATTTAGTTAAAAAAATCCCATTGTTGACATTTCCATGAAGGTTCTAAAGGATTAAAATAGTTGACAATAATGATCTAGAATTTCCAGTTGTGTAGCAAAAATATCTCCTTCTTAAATATCTTCCTTCTACAGTGATTGCATTATTTTGTATGTTTTACATGGGATTGGTCACATTCATTTGATATGTGAATAAATCTGTCTCCTCAATCAAACTGTGGCTATCTCCCCTAGATGTAGAGATATATTACATCTTGGAGAACCTTCCACAATGACTTTATGAAATCTTTTACTCATAACAGAACAGCAATATGTTAAAATGAATTAACAACAGTTATAAACTGCCAATTCCAGGGTGTCTACCATGTTCATGTAGCTTTTAAAATATACTAATCTTATACAAGGCATATTTTCATCTCCCACTGGACACACAGCTCTCTCACTCTGAGATTCAAAGCTCACAACTAGTAAGAAACACAGACTTACATCAAACATCAAACCACTTACAAATTCTTTCTCTAACTAGTACACTATCCCTATAAGCCAGCTGCTTTATGAAACATCATATATACACATGTATATGATGTATATGTATATTATATGTATACACACACATGATTGTCAGTGAGTTTAACTAATGTAATAAATATAGAGGCATTCATAGCTGCCTATGAATTGTAGCACTTCTGTGTCACCATTTCCCTTTGTAAACTTCCTGTGTAAGTGGGACTCCTTTGAAGAATATTTCTGTGTAACATCCAATTAATGAGGATAGGATGCAGATGCTGATATAGTTCCTAATATAATCAACTAGCTAGAGCTCAGTTGACTAATCTAGAATTTTTCTGATAAGAAGCAGATGGTTAGCCAACATCAGTCTTTACTTCTACAACTTCATTAAATGCAATCAAGAGAATTTTTAGATAAACTTTTCACTAACCTAGAACTCTTCTAAGGCAATGATGCATGTTGAGTGACAGAAAGTGATCATTTTATAAAAAGACCTTCTCCTCTCTACTGAAAAGTCTGTTTTTCATGTCTCTGAGGGGGGTCATATATCAATATCGTAAATGTCATATATTTACATTATGATTCATAACAGTAGCAAAATTACAGTTGTGAAGTAGGAATGAAATAATTTAATGGTTGAGGTTTATCACAACAGTATTAAAGGTCCCAAGCATTGGGAAGGTTGAGAACCTTGAGTTAGAGGATAGGTATATTTAAGTAAGGGGGGAAGTGAAACGTTTCCCACAGAGTCATGTAGAGAGAGGAGGTCAGAGCACATGCACAGGATAAAATCCCTTATGGATTTTTCTTCAGCTTTCAGACTTCTACTCTGTAAAGAGACAAGAACTTCAGGATAATTCTCTCACAGATTCCACATTGAACAATTGAAAATCTCCTTTTGGCCAAAGCCACTTCCCCACCAGGGTGGCTGATGTACATTATTTATTATCGTTCTTTGGGGACACATTTAATTTTACCACATCTGTTTCCAAATAACTAAAACCATAGAAACCTTTCAGGGAAAAAAAAAAGACTGATTCAACAGGCTAAGATACATGAATTTTTAAAGAATGTAACAGTTCCAACAGATACATGACCCAAATAGTAAATCGTAATCAGGAATACTTGCTGATGGAATGATCTGATCTTTGGGAGACTATCATTGAAATGGAAAACTAGTACCTAAAACAAATAGCTATCTGATCACCCATCTGCCTCTAAACACAATTGTAAATGGAAGTTCAAGAAACTTTAAAGACAACCTTAACTATTAAAGGGTGACAGAAAATCCAGCAAATACACAGTATAATGTGCTAATAAATCTAACAGAGCCTCTTTTCCATCTAAATATTAAAGCCAGCCATGATTTCATAACAAAGACAAGTAGTGGGCAGGGGAGTTGAGTCAACTGCTCATGTTCTTATGCTCTAAGACCTGACATTGGGAAGCACAGAGGAAAGAAAACAAAAGTATACCCTCTTTTGTTTTTCTTATTCATAGCGATGCTCATTTCAGAATCCTCTCAAATTACTTATTGTTTTCATTACAGGGCTACTGCAAAATGTCTGCTTAAATGCTGACAAGATAATTTTGAGAGTTAATCAAATTGGGCACTAATAATTAATTGCAATTCATTTTTGTTCCTTGTTTTTTCCAGAAGCTTCTGCTATTGCAAACAGCATCCTCTTTGAGCACTGTCACAAACCATCATGCTCTGCGTTATAACAGTCAGACTACATACCCATCTCAGCACTTTCACTTTGCTTCAGCTACACATCATTCTCCAGGTTATACAAAGGCTCCATAGTGGGATGATTCTATTTTCACTAATGAGTGATTCAAGTCACATATGATTCTGCGTGAATGTGACCCTTGGTGTCTCCTCAGTATATCCATCACTGTTTATTAGTAGAAAAATCTGAATAGGTGCTTTGCATTGGATAGCATTTTATAGCTGAAAGATGCATAACTATTGTCAACATGTTCTCTGCTTTCTAATAAATAAATTGGTACATCAAAGGCAGTGTGATGGTGATGTTTGATATAGAAAAGGCAATTAAGTCACCAAGGATCCAGCTGCCATTTTGCAAGTACATAGTGAAAATGTTACGAATTTAAAAATCAGTTGCCTATCTCCATTGCCCAGATGTTAGGCATTGGGGAATTAAGATGAACATGGCAGGCTTAACTTAGCAGAGCCTCCGGATCTTAGTCCTCTCTTCTCTCCCATTCTACATCTCCGTGAGTATCCCTTTGACCATGCTATTCTCCTGCTTTGTAAGTTTCACTGACCTCAGGTAACTGCAAGCTGAGCTACAATCTTTCATCTAATGTTTCTTTACAAGCTCTTTAGCACCTCTCTCTCTCTCTCTCTCTCTCTCTCTCTCTCTCTCTCTCTCTCTCTCTCTCTCTCTCTCCCCTTAACAATGATCATACGAACAAAGCAAAGACCTATTCAGTCGAGTCTAGAATCTCCTGTCATTTCTCTATTCCACTCATATAAACAACTTATACCAACTAGTATGAGTGATTAAATGCATGCAAGTGAAAACCTGTGTACTGTGCATCCCTTATATAAACAGCACCCAGTGAACACATTGAAAAATAGCATATTTAATCACTGATTTAATCACTCATGCTAGTTGATACATTCATATTGTTCTCCTATATGTCTTCTTCAGTCCAATGGCCAATATCAACTGATAATCTTATTCTTGGAAGAACTCACTGATACCTCCAAGGGTTTTTTCACAATCTCTTTGTATAACCATTGTATAAAATGTGTGCTTTTATCTAACAATAATTAAATTTCTTGTATTATATCCTATTACATGTTAATATATGCAAATAAAACCTGCTTTGTCTGAATAAATTTTATGCTGTATGTCATGCATACTCAAGAAGAATATATAGTGAGAGCAAGAAGAAAATCTATAATGTCTTAAGTGTCTGAGACTAGAACTGCTTGTTACAGCATCACAAACAGTCCCCTTGATTATATGCACTGGGAAGATAGGATGTTGTAAGATTTACTGTATTGGTAGACTGCCATGTGTTCTTTGAGCTCAGTGAGAAGCTGGTTCTGGAAATAGGGTCATGTAGCCTGCCATTTCAGCTGCAAGCGTATTTGTATCAGAGTGTCTTCCAAGGCTCATGTGTCTAGGAATTGGCTGGTTCTCAATGATGTGACAGGAAAGGAAGAGAATAGCAAATAGCCATGAGTTAAAGCACTGTGTCCTTGCAAAAACTAGAAGGTGACTCAATTTCAACAGAGGTCATGCTTGTTTAAGCCCACACAGTGATGCCTGCAGTGGGAAAGTAACGCAGAAGATAACCATGGGAAGCTAGCTCAGCCATTGAGAGGTTTATTTAGGAACTCCAGCTGACTGCTTCGGCTTTCTCTGTAGGTTTATGCTGGATATTGTAAGCAACTGATTTGGTGACATTATCTCTGTTGCTATTTGTTCTTCTATTTGGAAGTCTCACCAAAAGGGATATTTGCTCTGCCCAGTTATCTCTCTATTAGGAGCTGCGCTGACTGCCTTGACAGAGCTGTCCTTAATGATTTCTATTGAACATTTTGAGCACCCAATTTGGTGATTTTTTTGGTATCTATTCATCCATTCATTCATCCATTCATCCATCCACCCATCCATTCATTTCCTTTCTTTGTTTGAATTCTGGCTTGCTATTTGATTAATAAATTCACTCAGTCAAAACTGAAAGTATGGCTACTGTAGACCAGGTTTTGGAGATACTTCTCAGCTAAAACTAGATAAGGTATTTGAAAATATCATTTCTTGCCCGCTCTATAAGATCAATGCAATTAAAGCAAGCTATACTGTGACAAACTCTAACAATAAATATGTTCATATAATTATTTTTTTAATTAAAAATTGGTGACGGTTAGGATTTAATAATGTCATGTAAAAGGTAAGTATAGGTTGGGTACCAGTTCCATATACACTGACTCATGTGTTATCAAAATATTCTTTCAAAGGTCAGTTTATTGTAATACACTAAAAATTGTGGTTGCTTATAAAGTATAATGTATAAATGGAGTGTTAAAAATGTCTATGTTATAATGTGAAGTGTACTTATGATGCTATCAAAATCTAAAGGAAAAAATAACCCAACCTATTTTATACTATTTAAAGTCCACAAGTGTGGTTTTTATACTATTTATCATCCCTTCCTACAGCTAGTGAACACCTACAAATTCCCAAATCAGGGTCAGTAGTTCGGAACTAATAGTCAATGCACAAGTCTGTAATAAACATTTCATACTTAAACCATAACAACAAGGAAATGAAAATTATTAATTTAGTCTTTCTAAATCTATGCCTCATCTAAGAATCAGATAGTGACAAGTGGCTTCTTTAACTAGAATAACTTCCTATACATCAAAGATCATTATTCTAGGTGATAAGTACAATTCTTTGAGTATATGTGTATGAGAAAGAGACAAAGTAAAATAAAGAAAGACAGAAATTGTGTGTGTGTGTGCAACTGAGAGAGGAAGGATTAAAACTCTCTCACTGGGCAAAGGGACTCCAGGCCCAGAGTCTATATTTGCCTTGTGTGTTGACCTATTCTTACTGTCCTAGAACAATGCTAGATACAAAGAGCAGACCGAGTGTAGGATATTTCATAACACTATGAACTCCAAGATTGTGTTATTTACTGGGGGAAAAAAACTGTTTCTAGTTGTGGTGTGGCTCAGCCCTTAACACACACCTCTAACCCCAAACAATGAGGGCAAAGGTAGTGTATAGATGAAAGCACTCATTTTTGAGAGTGATATCTAATTAATTAGCAAAGTGATGAATCAAAGTGAGAAAGATTTGACAGAATGGGATATGACCAACATTCATGAGAAGGGAGAGGAAATGAAGGCTATTTAAGAGAGCAGTAGAGAAAAAAAGGAAATAGACAGTTTAAGTCAGAAAGTTTTACAGAGACAGGCTACAGAGAGAATGAGAAGGAGCCAGATCAGAACACATTGTTAGAGTTAGTTTGAGGCCAAGCAGTCCATTTCAGGAGAAACTGAGAGAAGCCTGATTGAATCAGTCAGCCAGAACATTTGAGTTGAACAAGCCACTCAGAGCTCTGAAAGGACAAGAAAATGGTGGGCTTATTCAGCAGCAGTAAATCTCAGAGGCTGAAAATATTCTAGACCTAGATATGATTTACAGAGGCTAGAAGATTCCAGGAACAAACCTAGGTTAGCAGACAACAATTACAACAGGTGAATACAAGATGTTTTATGTAAACCTTCAATAACCCTCCATAGAATTCCAAAAACCAAACCAAACAAAAACCAAAAAAAAAAAAAACCAACCAAACAAACAGACAAAAAATGAGATTTGGGAATTAGAAGAGAAAATGGAAAGAAACTGTGAGGAGCCCCTTAGAAATATAGCTACTTCTTATGGGTCGGAGGGAAGCTCCCATTGGGCGTTACTCCAGACTGATTTCTTTTGTACAATGTATAAATGGAGCTGGCAATATGGTTCAGTACTTAAAGGTTCTGGCTATCAATTCCAGTTCAATCCCAGGGACGACATGGTAGAAGTAGAGAATCAAGTCCCCAAAGTTGTCTTCTGACCCTTACCCATGTACCAGGGCATGCACGTGCATACAATAAATAAACAAAGATGTAAAAAAAGTGGACATGGAGCCACATAAAGGAGAAGCATATAGCGCCAACAGAAGAGCTGTGGCTAGAGCCCATATCACCAGCCTCTCAGCCCATTCCATCAGACCATTCTGTAAAAAAACATAGAGATTCCCCGAGGCAAGAAAGTGCCTTTCCCTACCAAGTGTATGCACTCCTGATACATGCCTGCTGTGTTGGGAACTGTGTTAAATCCTGGGGGGTAACAAGTACATAAGATGTAATTTTTCCCCAGTGGAAATGAGTTCCTGGAAAGCTTGATCTAGTAATTGGCAACCATCATAACTCACAATTTCCATTGTTAGAATTTTTCTTGACAGATAAACTGTTTAAAAGTATTAAGTTTTAAACTTCTGAGACAAAGGGACATTCACTTAAAAAAAATAGAAAAATAGAAAAGAAAAGAAAGAAAAGACCCAATCATGTCCTCAGAACTGTTCACCATCATTTTGTTTTTAGGTCTATGAAAGTGGGTAATATGATGTTTTTTCTTTATGTGTCTGTGTTTATCCCAAGGAGGCATCCCTCTGCATTGCATTTATTCTGACAACAGTACATGCATTGTGACTCTTTGAGAAAAGAATCCTGCACCAATCTCTCTTAAGTCTTGTAACCACAGATCAGGCAATGCTGATGTAATTACTTGGACAGTCGAAGCTTTGTTCTCCCTGCTCTGTAGAGGAATAGAATACCTTTACTTTCTGAGCAGGCATCAATTCATGCTGCCCGGGGTGTTCTCATTCCTCCAGGTTTCCCTGCTCACCTTTCCAAAGCCTATTCCTAAATAAAAGTACAGAAACTTCATGACTTTATCTTCTATGCTCCTACTCCACATATATAACACATATATTCATAATTTTATAGAAAATTATGTAAGAATATCCCTTTAAAATTCAGTGAGCTCTTGTGAACAGAAGAATACAATGAAAACTTGTGATTAATAATTTCTGGCAAAGCCTTGTCTTGGTTGTTCCTGTTGTTTTTGCTGTAGGACATGCACTTCTCAAGTTAGTTCATTTGTTGAGGGTTTTTGCTGTTGTTGTTTGGGTCACTTTTCTTTGCATGGTGTTTAAGAGATGACTAAGTTGTAGAATGGTTGAGATATCATTTCCCTCTGCAGGCATAAAGTTTATAGCCATGAGTTGTCTCTTGGCTTCCTCTGAGGGTCCACTAATGTCTGCAACAACAATCACTATTCTAGCTCAATACACCTCTGACTGGCCCTTCCCCTATGGCTGTCTACTATGGCTCACCATCCCTAGATACCTTACCCTTGGCTGCCTCTGGGTCCAAGTTTATTAGTTACAGGCACTTCTGTGTCTTATCCTAAGTCAATCCTGTGCTCTGTCTGGGCCTAGAGTGCTCTCCTGAATTTTGAAACTTCTGGTATTATCAAAATGTTTTACAGCATACTTTAACTCAGTAGTGACATAGTCTTGACATATTTTCATAATAGCAAATATTATTAAAAAATATGGCTTAAAGTGGTTGGCTAGCCTACCACGTGGCTTTAAATTAAATCCTGACCATTTATTGGAGATGTAGAGCCCAATTAAAAACTGGGATGAGGAAAAAGAAGTGGAAACTGATTGAAATAGAACCTACAGGCCTCCTGCCCCAGTTTTGTTGTTTAGACCCTGTAGTAGTTCACTCTTGTTCCTGTCTTCTCTTGCTCCACTTTTTTATTTCAGTGGATGCCACCTAATTGGTTTTCAGAGAGTCTCAAATGGTTTCTTAAATGTTCACTGAGAGTAACCTGTTTGCTTTGAGTACATGCACAGAATAGCAAATCTCAGTACTTGCTCCAGGCCTGAAAGAGGGGGTGTTATCCAGCCAAGGTCTATGTTTAAGAGAACTTCCATAAGCCAAGCATCCCTTAGTACATTTGGGTCAAGGTTCCACCTCTGCCCAATCAGGCGTGGCTGTAAGGCATCTGACATTACAGAAGCAGGCCTCCCTGTGCAGTAGACAAGTGGCATACTGTATTAACTGTTACAGACATTCAGTCACAACTAACTGCAGGCAAATTCCTGTGAACTCTATGCTCTTCCGAGCTCCCATGCCTCTATTTCTGGAAGGGGATGTTCTTTCTGCCTCCATTGCCATCCTCCTCCCTGAATGAAACCAAGCCTTTCCTTCATGGTGCACAATACATAGGATCTCTCTTATAGCTTTTAGGAACCGAACCACATGCTTATGCATTTTTTATTCCTGGGATGACCCTGCACCTGCATTTGGAAATGAAAGTGCTGCATGACCAGTTCACTGTGTGTGTGATGCCAAAGGATAGTCGCTGTTAAAGTCTCTGAACGACAGCAAGCAATTACATTTATTTGTAAAGGTTGTAGGGTCTAACCTAGTAGATAGCAAAGTACTCAGGAAATACTAATTACTATCATTATTCTGATTATGAATGCCTATTTAAAAATAACTATAAAATTATAATTTTATAATAAATATTATCTCTCAAAGAGGCAGCAAATTACATGGAAACCTCCTACAGTTGGCATGGCCTGTCCTGACCTCTTCTCTGTTTTACATACATGTCAAGCACACTCCTTCATTCCAAGGCCCTTGACTTTCTAGTTCCTTTTACTTTCATGAGTCTCTTGGTGACTCATTAATTACCTCATCCAGATCTCTGCTCAGTTTTTACCTCCTCAAAGGCAGCTTTCTGTGACTCTCTAGAAAGCTGCTCTTCCCAGTCTCTAACCTGCAGGCTTTATTTTTCTTTGGCAATCATCATACTTTCTCCATATGGCTGGTATGTTCTACATATGCCATCTTGGCAAAAAGAAGCTTTGGAGACACAACATTGGTCTCTCTTTTTCTTATCATTCAGTCTGTAGTATCTGTAATGGTGCATTTTGTATACTCTTAACAACAGTGGCTATTTTTGTAGCTCATCCAAATACCCAGTAGACATTTGCTGATTTGAACTAACTGGGTAAATGCAAAAGTGCAGGCAGCTCTGAACTGGAAGCCTCCCTCAGAGTGAGGGGCAACTGTGATGACTCCCTGTTTTCACAGAGCTTCTGAATTCCTGAAGCCTGTTCATTAGCATTTTTTGTTTCTTCCTCCCAAACTTCAAGCTTTATAGAGACACCTAGTGGCCTCCGGGGAGATTGCTCAAAATTATGGAAGGCTTTTGAGTGGAGTTTGGGGCACTTTGTTTAAAAACACAGAAGATTCTCAAAATATTTCTCTCTCTTTCTTATTCTCTCTCTGTCTCTGTCTCTGTCTCTCTCTCTCCTTCCTCTCTCTCTCTCTCTCTCTCTCTCTTTCTCTCTCTCTCTCGCTCTCTCGCTCTCGATCTCGATCTCGCTCTGTGTGTGTCTGTTTCTCTTTATTTCTCTGTGTAAGTGTACATGTGTGTAAAACATATGTATATTCACACATATATACAAGTACACCCTTCACAATACTGAGAAACAACATTTATTTTACCTTTATTTCACTTACAGATGAATATAATTCTGAGTTTGGAGAAGTTTGTTCAATGCCCCAAACCAGAAAATGGTAACATGAGACTGAAATCTGAAGGAGATACTTTAAAGGGTCTTTGGAAAATCATTCATGTTGGATGGTGTTTTGCTGTGGCAAACACATGAAGGAACATTTCATTAGAGTGGATACACATGAAAGGCTAAGGCCAACTAGTGAAGGAATATTTCAGTGAAGCAGACACAGGAGAAAGGATGTTCTGCTAAAGCACATGAAATGACATGTGATGAAAGATTCTTGTGCCGGGTGGTGGTGGTTCACATCTTTAATCCCAGAACTTAGGAGGCAGAGGCAGGTGGATTTCTGAGTTTGAGGCCAGCCTGGTCTACAGAGTGAGTTCCAGGACAGCCAGAGCTACACAGAGAAATCTTGTCTCGAAAAACCTAAAAAAAAAAAAAAAAAAAAAAAATTCTTTGCTAACAACACACATGCATTGGTTCACCTTACACTGCATAGTTGAACTGCATTTGTCAGGACCCTATAGAGAGAAATGGACCAAAAACTTCTGGTGGTGTGCTGCAGTTTCTTGATGCTTCCTTGGACTCAGGCTGATTGGCAGAGTGATGTCAGCTAAGACAGACTCACATGCTGAGGCAAAAACCTGTGGAGGACATGTGAGGTTTGGAGAGCATATAAAGAGGACTTGACAGAGAGTGACAGAGGCAGAGCTAGGCTTGCTTATAGAGCCAGATGTGCAAGCCTTGTTGGTCTCTAGTCTGCACTGATCTTGACTTCCCTGAGAGAGGCACAGCAAAGAACTTCTCCTGGTGTTACTCTGGGTCCTTCTTGCTGACTTGTGCTAAGGCTGAGGACTGGCTGTCTCTGATAGATTGCACATCACTGTTGTTGCTAACCAGACTCTGCGGAACTGGACTGTTAGTGTATCTGTGAAGTGTTTGCGAGTAAATTAAGCTGCCGCTACTGACCTGTGAACTGAAAAGCAGATTTCCAGACAACACAGATGGGAGGTGCTCCAAAGAACCCTTCCTAAACAGGTCCACTTCCCTGGTATCCTTTCTTTTCCACTACCTCTGGAGGGTGGTGGGCTAGAAGGGAGGTAAAAGTGTTTAAGAACCATCATTAAAAATAGACCTTAAAAAAAAATTAAAGTTACAAGCAAGTACCCTCCTCAAGTTCCCGATTCATGGGTAAATGGAACAATAGCTCTGAAATGTACAGCAGTCTTCAGGAGTCATCTGCAAAGTTCTCTTGAGGTCAACATTCCAGGACCTGAGACAAAGGTGAAGTAGAGCACCCATGGGTGCGGTAATGAAATATGAGATATGTGATGCATTATATTCTGCTTAGGGAAGCCAAATATATGAATCTGATGTATTCGAAGATGGAGACTTTTAATGAATCAAAGTACTGTCTCATTCAGTCATTGAATTCTGACCTTTACTGATGGTGGAGAGGCAGTGTGGAGTAATGGGGAAAGCCTGGCTTTTGGTCACCAGTGCTGCCTGGTACAGGCTTTGACATCAAGAGATGAAGGAGCCAAGTTTCTGCCTTCCCATCCCTATAAATGAGGAAAATAATATCTACTTTTCAAAAGTTTTTTAAATGTAAGTAAGGCGGAATCTTCTAGGATACTAGTAACCCACAACAGTATTTATTATTACCAATATTGAATCCCCACTTGACACCTTCAAATGAATTCTTTTGGAACCTGCCAGAAGACCTGGCTGCAGTTTTTGGCTCTTGCTGACAATTGTGACATCTCTAATGGGAAGCTCACCTGCTCTGTGGTTTGCTTATCCTTGAAGTTCAAGCAGTCTACCTCCTCTCTACGTCCCAGCAGTATGATTGAAAAATGCAATTTAAAGGAATTTACATTTGTGGAAATGGTCATTCTGTAAGCGGATACTATAAAACTCAGGCATACTAGTCACCTGCTTAGAACTGGATGGTTATTACAGAGTCAGGAACAGCGAAGCAAATTTGAAATGTAAATAAAAGCTCATCAAAGGGTAATGCTTTAAAATTCTGTACGGAAATGAATGTCACATAAGTGATCAATAGCCCCTGCATTTAAAGACACACACACACACACACACAAACACACACACACAAAACAGACTTTGTTGAGGCTCTAGAAAATAAACAGTGCTACCATGCTGCCCCCTAGTGCTGGAAAATAAAATAGGCAAACACTTTATTTGCTAATCTATGTACAGAATTACAAACTTAACTTTTTCCAAATGAAGTACTGAACAGCATGGTCACAATCAGAAGTGGGATCTATGAGTCAAAAGCATCAGTAATACGAGCATTACATGAGTTCTTTGTCTTTCATCTGTGCGGCTCACCCCATGCCTAGACAAACAATCCTATAACCATTTTAATTACATGTGGGCATGGCTTTATGATGTTTTGGAAGACAGATAGCTTGAAATTACCTCCTGTCCATCAGAGTACACATGAACATATTTATTGCTAATGCAGATGCAATGAGTTTACTTAAATGAGGGATGAATGCATATAGGCCAGAAGGACTAGGAGTCTCTGCTCATGGATCCTGTGCCCACTGTATTCCCCCTCTCCATACCATCGCAAAGACTAGAGGGGTAGGATATGGTGGGTCTTCACACCTGTCATCGTATCCACTTACTGTGAGAGAGGTGCTACTGAAGGCAGTCCTTGACGGAAGAAACTGGAAGCAAACATACAGACCACTTGAGTGGACCGGTCATCACTATTTGTTTTCTAATACTGTTCACAGCTCTGGAGGACAGACATATGAAATAGAAGCATCCACAGGGCCAAGACTCTCTGGAAGTTCTGTAGACTCCTTTACTGACTCTGCCTAGCTTCTGGTGGTTCCTGTGGACCTTTGGTACCTATTGCAGTATCTGTACCACTCCTGTCTCTACCTTGACCATCAAAACATACATCTTCCACGTGTCTGACCTTCTGTGTCGAATTTTCTCCCCCTTCTTCAGATTTTTGTCTTATCAGATTAGGGAATCCACCCTTCTACGGTATAATTTCAACATGATTACATTTTCAGACTCCATTTCTAAATCAGATCACATTTGTGATATGAGAAATCGAACTTTGATGTATCTTTTGGAAAGACACAATTCAACCCACAACAGCAAGGGAACACACAATGCCTTCAAGGGGAAGCCCTTTTATTTATATCAAAATCTTTCACATAAGCAATCTACTAGTGATGGCATCATCCTAACTGAGGAGATAGATGGTAGAAGGGCTCCATCAAAGTGGATAGTCTAACTTAAGGCAGAGTTAATAACATAACATGCCCTGGGCAGCTCACATAGAACTTGTTTGTCTTGTTCCATAGTTTAATAGCCCAGATGCTTGAGAAGAAAGGGCCAGTGTGGCTGGTTTTGGTGAAGGCTTGATGATGGCTGTCTTGTCACTGTGTCTGCACTTGAACTTCCTCTGATGAATATGAAAATTGAGAGAAAGGCAGCTCCCCACCCTTCTCTTATCATCATGAGGGCTCCACCCTCATGACCCAGTGAATTCTTATTACCTTCCCAAAATGTTACCTGTAAAACCATCACGCTAGGGATTAGTTCTTAAATATTGGAAATACAAGCTCTATTCCATATCAGGGATGAAATAACCAAAAGGAAACACAAAGCTGACTATTATTTTTAATGGGCCTTATTGGGCTTGACTTTGTTACAACATTCTACACTAGATCCATGCTGAGAAAATTTACAGGTATTTAGAGTTTCTTTTCAGTGATGCCCTTTTACTCACCGTGTATGACTAATGCCATAAATTATGACTGCAATAGTAAGTACACTCTAAACCAGCACTGAGAATATCAAACTGAAGACAATGAGCATATACACATTAGGAGGAATTATGCAAAATCATATAAAGCTACACGCATGAAGTATATATTTAGGGCATATTGATAAAAGAGTCCCCTCCTAGAGGACACATGGATGGGTGCAGAAGGGCATGTAAAGAGGCTTCTATCTTGCATGGATGAAGTCTTATTTGGTGATTTCTAGCCATCCTCATTTGTATTCCAGTGTTGCTCACACGTGGTCCCAACCTTTGCTGTGACTTTATTAAGAGAGGACAGTGTGTCTTTCCAAAAACAAAACAAACAAAACAAAACAGTAATCATTAACATGTAAATCGATGAGTAGCTGTTTCTTCCATATTAAAGCATTCTCTACAGTTAGGAAGGCTTAAACACTGTGAGCCAGGAGACCCCAGTGGAATAGCCATCTGCAAGTTACATAAGAAACTCCCACAATACAGCTCTTATGGTAGCTCATGTTGGGTAGGATTTTCAGTGGCTCAGTTGTATTTGTGTCACTAATCCTCCTTTAAGCAACCACAATACGCTCACTGGTTCACTAAGGTGAACTTGTGTAGCAGCATTTCTTGTATCTGTCTGTGCCCTTCCTATCTGGAAAAGTAATATGACTATACAGGCTCTGCAGCAGGAAGTTACAGATAAATCAGTCAATATTCCAGATTCTCAGATTTTCAGATGGGGTACAAAGAATGCATAAGAAACTTATTCAAAGTGTCACTGTTGGTTAATGACAATGGTCAGGTCTAAACTTAGGATATTTGATTCCAGAACTCATTATTGGGTCATATGACAGTAATTATAGATAGGTGTGCTATTTATTTTTTTAATTCAATGTTTTCAAATACTTATAGGTCCTATATTTTTCATTGAGAAGGGAAGTTCACATATAATAAAGGTCTGCTGCCACAGTTTTCAAGCTACCAAGTTTAGGCGACATAACCCTACATGAACCTGCATCCCCCAACCAGCTGTGCTATTGATAAAGTTAACATTTAAAAAAAAGGTGAGTCTTCTTGTTTAAAAAGAATACGAATTTTAAAGTGTAACAGAGCATTAAAACAAAAGCTGAGACCTTCTGAACGCAACAGCCTTGGTCCTGCCTGAATTTCATCAAATCCAGTGGTTTAAAGAGCTATGGGGGAAAAGAAACAAAACACATCTGTCTGCCCCAGCGTCTTCAGTGTTCTTTTCCATGGCCATTTGAATGACCTCAGTTCAAGAATAGCTGGGAAAAATAAAAATACAGAGCAAAGAATCAAGGAGAAAGCAAGTACCCCAGCTGGCAAGTGCTCTGAGACACAGATCCATAGGTAACATACATGAGAATGTGTACAGCCCTACAAATCAGAGTTCAGTCTCTTTAAAGAGTGGATGAGACAAGAGAGCAAGTGTGTGACCTTTTGTGTATTACTGTAACTATGAAATTATACTATATTATGTATAAATAATCAAAATTAGTGACACAGCATAAATATCTGAGTGCAATTCTGCAAGCAGAATGGAGCTTGGTTGGTTCTGGTTGTTTATGGTGTTTGTTCAGTTTGTTAATAAGATTGACTTAGGTCCAGGCTCTCCCAGTAAAACTCTGAGATAGATTTCCATAGACAGAGAAGTGGGCCCATGAAATTCAATCTGCCAAGAACTTAAAGAAGCATGATTTTCAGAGGCAGTGAGCTATGACAGTCACACAATAGCTTCTATCAGCTCTATAGGAAGCATAAACTGATCTTTAAAAAATACTTAGACTCACAGGCACATAAGCAGAGATACTGATGGTCACAGAATGGAGACTTTTCTTTGGAATGTTGATCTTTTTAAACAAAGCAAGCCAAAAGGAATAACCATGAGCTACCAATACTCCCAACTAGAGAAGAGAGTGCTTCACTCCTAGAAGGCCCATTGCAGCAGTGCCAGCTCCACAAGATGCACTTCAAGGACTATAAAGGTTTCAGTACTAAATATAAAGATTTACAACCAGTGTTACCTCCTCCCCAGAACTTCTGCTTCTCTCAGTGGGGAGACTGGAGCCTTCACCTACCTCCTACTACATGCGGCCATTTCATAGTACAGTGTAGAGCCTGCAAACATTATGATAGACAACAAGTCTTAAATAGGCAGCAACTGAACCAGTGAATCATGATATTAAGGAGGGTCAGAGTGTTTCTCATGGCTATCACAGCAGCATGTCCAGTGAATACTCACAGGTGCGACCAAGCAATGACTACATATAAAAGTATATAAAAAAAGTCAGCACCAAGGTAGGGCATTTTAAAACGCAGTTGAGGCAACACAATACAGAATAAGTGCTGAATGAGGGTTTAGCTCTAAACAAATGATTTATACTACTCTACTCTAAAGCTCAGAGAACACTGAAGAAAAGCATGGAAATTCAAGATGAGGAAGAAACTAGCCCAGCAAAATTCTGTTCTCAAGACAAGATGTAACCAATGTAATCAGAAAACAAGAGCACATGCAATGATTTGTACATAAAACAAATCCTCTTAACATTCAGTCATGGATACAGGGGAGAAGTTCTCATGTGACTCAAAGGCTACTTCTAGGATTGTGGGAGATGGAACCACTGTCTTCAGTTTTATAACCACTGGTGTAACCAGCAAATTCCAATGGATAGTTCCAGTCCCAAGGCCCCAGAGGTGGCCCTGATCAAACCCAAACAAAATAAAAGGACACAAATGTGGGAAGATATTAATAGAGAAGAGGAGGACTGAACAGATGAAGTTGCAAGATGAAAGTCTGTGGAGGAAAGCATTCAAGAAGCATTATATACATGTAAAAAAGATATCAGAGAACAATGTTAATTTTTAAAAGAAAGAAAATAAAGCAGTTTAGGGACAAAAAAGTTCATCAAGCACACAGCATATACACAAACACCCTCACACACATACCACACTCACATACACATACAAACACTCCCCTATACCACATATACACACACATGCAGATACACATACACACATTAACACCCCCCCACATCACATATACACACACAAAGTATACCACACACACACACACACACACACACTCACTCACATGGGGGTGGGAGGTAGAGAATAAACTTCTGAACAATATGAAAACCTGAAAAGAGGGGACAGAATTGTTAAAGAAAATTACAGTCATCTTAACATTGTAACTCAATCACAACTTTTCAAGAAAGAGAAACCTAAAGATCTTAAAGGCTCAGTTTTAGAGGAAAACAGAGAAATCAGGAGTACAAAGCATAACGGGCAGTCAATATGTTCAAATTACCTTACATACAGTTCAAAATGTCTTAATGAAACCTACGGTCTTATACAAGTAATATATACTAATAAAAACTTTGAAATGTAGGATCTGTCCAATTTTACAAATATATCCGTAGGCTATTGTCAAACTAAATGTCAAAATGTAATCAGATTCACATGCTGATTTTATATGTTACAAAATTAGCATGACTGGACTCTATTGGTATAAGATCAGTATTTGGAAAAACAAACAAACAAACAAACCAAAACAACTAAATTTTCACAAGTTGTGGGAAGAAGGGTGTGAAACTAAGGGAAGCTGACTAAGCTTCACTAAAGAATATCTGGAAAGGGACACTTTAGGTGGGAATAATGATTCAAAATCAACAGACCCAAGATTACAAACAAAATGAGAAATGTATATAATAATCACAATAAGATATCATAAAATAACTGAGACAGATGAGATTGCAAATGCATCATGAAAATGTCTGGTGGTTTAAGGCTTTCTCAAGGAATGATTACTTAAAAGTAATCGCCTGAGAGCAGTGAAACCCAAGCAATAAAATTGAGAAGGATTTCAATCAATTATAAAAGTCAAAGGAAAGGAATATATATAAGAAAGTGAGACAGAAATACAACAAAAGCAATATGGTCAGAGATACCAACAATCAAGATGAATATGAATGGATTAAGCTTGCTATTTGAAAGATGGATGGTGAGTCTGATTGAAGAGTTCATTCGAGCTCTACACTATGTACAAACAGATACGTCTGAAATATAAAGATATCAAAGCTGTGAAAGTAAATACATTGTCAAGAGCATAGTAAAAAAATATGCACTGGAGAAAACAAAAAATAGGGTTAAAGATAGTAGTGGTACCATTAGAATTACTGTATAATGATTAAATCTCAATATACCAAGAATATTCAATAATTCTAGACTTTCATTCAAACAAAATTATGTCAAATCTTACTAGCAAACTAATAGAATTACAAAGATAACATTACCATTGAGAATGGTGATTCCAACATACACCTTTCTTTTTTAAAATTTTTATTATATTTAAAAAATTTTCCCATTAATTTATTTATTCACTCTCAAGTGAGGAAGCTTGAATGGTTGAGAAGCACCTAAAGAAATGTTCAGCATCCCTAGTCATCAGGGAAACGCAAATGAAAACAACCCTGAGATTCCACCTCATACCAGTCAGAATGGCTAAGATCAAAAACACAGATGACAGCAGATGTTGGCAAGGATGTGGAGAAAGAGGAACACTCCTCCACTGTTGGTGGGATTGTAAACTGGTACAACCACTATGGAAAGTAGTCTGGCGGTATCTCAGAAAATTGAACATAGTGTTACCTGAGGACCCAGCTATACCACTCCTGGGCATATACCCAAAAGATGTTTCAACATTCAACAGGGACACATGCTCCACTATGTTCATAGCAGCCTTATTTATAATAGCCAGAAGTTGGAAAGAACCCAGATGCCCTTCAACAGAAGAATGGATGGAGAAAATATGGTACATTTATACAATGGAGTACTACTCAGCTATTAAAAACAATGAGTTCATGAAATTCTTAGGCAAATGGATGGAGCTGGAAAATATCATCTTGAGTGAGGTGACCCAATCTCAAAAGAACATATATGGTATGCACTCAATGATAAGTGGATATTAGCCCCAAAGCTCACAATACCTAAAACACAACATATAGACCACATGAAACTCAAGAAGGAAGACCAAAGTGTGGGTGCTTTGGTCCTTTCTAGAAGGAGTATCAAAAGTTTCAACCAGAGCTCCCAAAGTCTAAACCTCCAGCCTGAGAGCACAAAGGGAGGGACTCATGTCTCCATCTGTATAGGTAATTGAGGGTGGCCTTGTCAGACATCAGTGGAAGTGGAGTGCCATGGTCCCCGAAAGTTTGGGTCCCCTAGTGTTGGGGAATTCTTGAGCAGGGAGATGGGACTGGGAGGATGTTTGGAGCACATCCTCATAAAAATAGGAGGAGGGGGTATGGGATAAGGGGTTTTGGGGAAGGATGGGAGAGGAGATAACATTGAAAGGTAAATATGTAAAATATCCAATAAAAAAAACAGAAAAATGGTCTAAAAAAGAGAGAGAGAGAGAGAGAGTTTACTTATTTCAAATTATTTTCAAAAGTTTCCAGGAGATGCTAATTGGTTAAGATCTTATTTTAAGCTCTCTACAAAAAAATTTAAGTCTCTGTTTAATATTCTCAAGAGACATGTAAATCCTACTTTCCCTCAACAATTAATTGACTAAAGAGAAGTAATCTCACAAAAAGTATAAGAAGCTATTACTAATCGATATATTACATAGTCTGATTAGTTGTCAGCTGTACTATAACAGTCCTTTGATAAAAGATTATTAATATAGATTTATATTTCTTTAAATAGGGTCTTCATGAATCTCTGAGTGTGGAAGGAGCTACTGTTGGCGCTTCTGCCCTGATTTTACAAGAACTCTGAAAAATTGGCTTTTAGAACAAAAGAGGGGGAATGGTACCCGCCCCAGAAGGAGTCCCCCTGAAATACTCTCCATCATGCCTTGTTCACTTTTAACTCTCTAAAACTGAAAGCTCATGGCAAATCTGCTGCTGCTCTGGCATCACCGAGACCAACAAAAACTATGCCACAGATATGGGGAAGGACCCTCTTACCCTTAAAGGGAATAGCCCAGACCCAGTACCCTTATGGGGCTGAGGATTGATATGTCTGTTTGATACCACAGAAGGCACAGGTAACTGACTACCAAAAAGATTAATGAAATAAATAGATACCCCAACATGGCCAGGCCCAACCATAAATAAGATGAATAACAATTTACATCCAGGGAAGAGAAATCTCCCTGAGAATTCCCTTCTTTTTCCTTTCCAGGTAAAAATGAATCACCTGTAATGTCGGCTGTTAGAAGTTCTAATCCAGATGCTGGCCTCTGAACTTATACTATTCAGACCTTTTAAGGGCCATTGACAAGAATATCAAACAGCTAGAGATTGACATCACTAATCTGAAGAAATCCCTCGTTTCACTGTCTGAAGAGACCTCCAAAAATCACAAAGATCCTTATTGGACTTGATTTACTCTATTACAATAGAAAAGACTGTGTACAGCTCTTGACTGTCTACAGCCCTTAAAGAAGAATGTTGCCTTTACATAGACAAGACAAGGAAGGTTAAAGAGAGCATGAAATAGGTCAGAGAAGGCCCTGAGAAAAGTCAGAGAGAGAAAGAGAAAGATGAATGCTGGTACAAGAATTGGTTTTCAGCCTCTCCACGGTTGTCAACCCTATTTCCTCCCATCTTGAGACCATTATTTGGGTTCTTTTTGCTTATTTCTTCTCGTCCCTGGGCCTCAAATAGGCTGACTAACTCTGTGAAACAACAGATGAATAATTTGGTAGCAAAACCTATTCAGATACATTGTCATAAGCTAGCTATGGAGGTCCACGAGACTAAAGATGAGGTTGTTACTTTATACAGGGTGTTCCCAAAACCCATCTCCACCCAACCTAAAAGAGGGTACTTCCGCCCCTAGACCAAGCAGAGAGGGGCTACCCAGAACCCACTCTGAGAGGCGATCTGAATTCTTGCTTAGGCTGCAAGGCTAAGCACTGCAAGGGAATATCAATAAAAGTTAAAAATATCTCTCTGGGTTCCCTGAGGGACAAGCCTGACTGCATAGGGGTTGATGTCAAAAGTATCCCCTCGCCAGAAAAAAGACATCGAGACGGGTATGGCCCGCATGCCTCATTGGACAACAACAGGGGGACTAGAGCCATTACAAGGTCCCCTTCAATTAGTGGAGGCCAGGCCTCTATCCCCACCTTCATAAGATTAGAATCACCACAGCCCTTCTATACTTAGAGAAGGAAGGAGATGTCAGGGGCAGCCCTGATTACACACTGAAGGCCTAAAATCTGACATAGGCCTAAAATCAGCAATAGTCCTGTCATACATGTATACTAACACCAAGTCTTGGGTCTCAGTGGAAAAACATTGAAACAGATGGCTATAAGTTATTGTAGACAGGCAGCTTTTATGGAAATTTACCAGCCTGAGTAGTCATAGACCTTGTAAATAGGTAGCCTTGGCAGACAATACCAACTTCGATAAGGACAAGTGAATCATAGTCAGAGTCATAGTGACCTGTCCCCTGAATCTTCACCCAGCCTATACCCGGTTCTGAAAGATATCTGTATTCACCCTGAACACCCACACTCCAGTGTCATCCCCTTCCCCACGTCCTGCCTTTCTGTGTTTATAACCCATGTGTGAATGAATTAAGATTTGAGAAAAAATAAATAAATTATTAAAAAAAAGAAAAAAATTATTTATTCATGTTACATCCTGATGGCTGCCACCCTTCTCCCTGTTCCCCCTCACACACTCCTTTTCCCCTCTGCCTTCTCCCCTCCCCATCTCCTCTGAGAGGGTTGTTCCCCGGGTATTTCCCAACCCTGGCACATCAAGTCCCTGCAGGGCTATGTAAATCCTCTCCCACTGAGGCCAGACAAGGCACCCTGGTTAGAGGTTGGGATCCAGAAGCAGACAACAGATTTAGGGACAGCTCCTGCTCCAGTTGTTGGGGAACCTACATGAAAACCAAGTTGCATATCTAGTACAGATGTGCAGCAGAGCCTATGTCCAGCTCATGTGTGCCCTTTGGTTAGCAGTTCGGTCTTTGAGAGCCCACAAGTGACCATGTTAGTTGACTCTGTTGGTTTTCCTATGGGGTTCCTATCCCCTCCAGCTCCCTCAGTCTTTCCTTCAACTCTTCCATAAGACTCCCCATGCTTAGTCCAATGTTTGGCTGTATATCTCTGAATCTGTTTCAGTTAGCTGCTAGGTTAAGCCTCTCAGATTATAGTTATGCTAGGCTCATGTCTGTAAGCATAATAGAGTACCATTAATAGTGCCAGGGATTGATGCTTGCCCATGGGATGGGTCTCAAGTTGGGGCAGTTATTGGTTAGCTTTTCCCTCAGTTTCTGCTCCATCTTTGTTTCTGCATTTCTTGTAGACAAGGCAAATTGGGGTTGAAAGGTGGTTTGGTGTTATTATCCCTTCACTGGGGCTTCTGCCTGGCTACAGGAAGTGGCCAGTTCAGTTTCCATATGCGCACTGCTAGGAGTTTCAGCTAAAGTCACCTTAGACTACTGGGAACCTCCCTACCCCAGCTCTCTGCCACATCTTAGAGATGCCCCACCCCCAACCCCCACCAGTCACTGATTTCTATTCATTCTTCTGGCCCTCTCTCCTGTCTCTCCCCAGACCTGATCCTGACCCTCCCCCCAAGTCCCTTCCCCAACCCCTCTCCTACCCTCCACCTGCTTGCTATGGCTATTTTATTCCCCCTTCTGAGTGAGATTCAAGCATCCTCATTTGGGTTTTCCTTCTTGTTTAGCTTCTTGGGGTTTGTAGATCATAGCATGGGTATTTCATACTTTTTGGCTAATATCCATTTCTACTTATAAGTACATACCATGTATGTTCTTATGGGTCTGCATGGCCTCACTCAAGATGATATTTTCTAGTTCCATCCATTTGCTTGCTACACACGGTGTCCTTGTTTTTAATAGCTGAGTAGTCGTCCATTGTGTAAATGAACAACATATGTATCCATTCTTTGACTGAGGGCCATCTAGGGAGGATGTGGAGCAAAGGGGAACACTCTTCAACTGCTGTTGGGAGTCTAAATTTGTGCAACCACTCTGGAAATCAATCCGGTGGTTTCTCAGGAAATTGGGAATAGTTGTACCTGAAGACTCTAGGCATATACTCAAAAGATGCTCCACCATACCACAAGGACATATATTCCACTATGTTCCTAGCAGCCTTATTTGCAATAGCCAGAAACTGGAAACAAGAAACTCCTTTCAATTATTTATTGATCAAGAAGAGCAAAACTGGAAATGTTGAAGAAAATAAACACACACACAAATATATATGGCATATATAAGTATGTGTAACATTACACACATAGCTAAAGAGATGTCTTCAGACACGCACAAATTACATAGTACATTACAAGTTGAATAAATTACAAGTTACATAGTATTTATAGTAGTGATAATCAAATCTTAAGAGAAAGTATGAATATAATATAGAACTTATTTATTAACTTATTTATTAAAAACTGCAAAGACAAAGTAGAAATCCATAAGAGAAAATGTAAAAACTTGATATAGCTGAAAGTTGAAAAATAGTTCTAATAACTGATTAGGCAAAGAAAGAAGTGATAGAAAAGTTTAAAATACTCAAAATTAGATAATACTGAATATGCATAGCAGGAAACAGAAGAAAGTGGTTCTCTGTGAAATAGTTAAAACCTTGAACACAGACATAGCAAAAGGTAGATGACCAGACACACATGAGCAAAACATCAAATGTACAGTTTCTAAAGGAACAAAATAAACTAGAATGTCATTACAAAGACCAAGATTGATGAAACAGAAAACAAAGACACAGTATGGAAACTCAATGAAGGCAAGACTATTTCATTAGAAAACTAATAAAAAAAAGTTCTGATGTGATTAAGTGAAAAAAAAAAACAGAGAGCACATCAAAAAGCAAGGTCAGAAATGGAGACAGGAGCCTGACTACAAATACAACAGAAAATTAATAGACACAGGGCCTACCATGGATGTAACTCTTAATACTGAAAGCAGCCTTCTGTACAAAGGAAATATTACACTGATAACTGAGTTCAATCAAAAGAAAAATAAAATAACAGTGAAAATTAGAAAAAGAAGGAGCCAAAGTATTCACATTTATAGAAAAATATCCTTCTATAAAATGCAAGGGATACTTTAGACATATTGTTGTAAATAATTAAAGGCAGAAAGTAGATGATGAGCATTTGATCAATATATAAGCCTAAGTTTATTTTCATTATCTCCATAAACTGGAAGTAGAAAGGTATTCCTTAAAATAACAGTAAAATCCAAATTTTGAGAAATGAATGTTATGAAAGGTGGGTAAGATGTAGTAGTAAAAACTATAAATGTTTTTTAAGAAGCTAAATCAGTAGGCAAACACACTTGCTAACAAATAGAAGATTTAAAGCCATTAAGTTCCCAGCTCTTCTCCATGACTCTACAGTGTCAATGTGATCTCAGTCCACTCAGGTTTTCACAAGACGTTTAAAATGTGTAGGAGTGAACAGTAGACCAAGAAGACCTCATATCTGATGAACAGGAGAGTGGGGGAACTGCTTACAGGTGTAAACTATTATGTAAGTTCAGAGACAGACACACAGATCTGGCAGGTAGGACTGGAAGCACAGCAGTGGGCTGCTGGATGCCCAGAATCCTTCTGAGTGGCAGTGGGCACTACAAATGGTTGACTGGAGATTGGGCAATGACTCTTAAAACACTTCAGAAAATATGGAACAATATTTCTCACACATGGGTTTAAAAGGTATTTCTGAAACACTAAGTATTGACCACACAACAGACTGATAAGATACAACTGCATTCAGATAAGACTTGTATTCACCCACACAGCCAGAAAATGAATAAAAGGAAGCCTAAAACAGGGCTGGAGAGATGGCTTAGCGGTTAAGAGCACTGACTGCTCTTCCAGAGGTCCTGAGTTTGATTCCCAAGCAACCACATGGTGGCTCACAACCATCTGTAATGGAACCTGATGCCCTCTTATGGTGTGTCTGAAGGCAGCTACTGTGTACTCATATACATAAAGTAAAATAAATCTTTAAAAAAATCAAATAAAAGGAAGTCTAAAACAGACAATATACATTCAGTACCATGTGTGCAAAATAGTAGCTTTCAAATATGAAAGCTTTCAAACATGTGATTGCCTGTAAATCACTGAAAAAGAGCAAATACATGAAAATTTACACAAAACCCCTGGTGACAGAAAATTTTTAAAAAATGGCAAACGAATCTTTGAAAATGCTAGTAAGTATGTAAGCACAAACTAAAGCCATCAGATGATTCTATTACATAATGGATTGGTTGGTAAAAATTATAAACTCTGACAATGTCAAGAGAAGTAGAGAAATTAGTTTCTGTTCAGCATTGTGTAATTATCAGTCACTTGGAAAAATAACTTGATGTTTCCTGTGAGCTTTGATGTATGTTTGTCCTTTGAGGCAGCAACAGACACAGCAACACTGTCTCTTAGAGAAGAGCTTATACAGGAGTTTTAGGAGATGTAAAGGTGTAACTTTACAGAACTATAAACAAAGGTAAAGACAGTGTGTCAAACTCCACTGCACTTTCTGGCATTAATGACTCAGTGTTCCCATTTTCTCTGAGAATTTGCTATTAGTAGAAAGAAACATGGAAGAAATCCTTCAAAAAAAACTGTGACCTATATACCTTTTCTGTTATTTATATCTAAAAAATACAGTCTGTGTGTGTGTGTGTGTGTGTGTGTGTGTGTGTGTGTGTATTCACATATCTGGGAGAATATATGTATGCTACACCAGCTTTGGGAACATGGAGTTGAGTGTGATTTAGTCTGAGAAGAAAGACTGGTAGAAAAGCAGTCCGCAACAGTATGCAGTGCTGTCAAACTGTTCCTTAAACCAACACTTTTGTTTTGAAAACAAAATCAGAACCAAGTTCCCAAAGAAACTAAAAAGAATATCCTTTAAAATGCGCTGTGCTCTGCCTTTCCCAACCCTTAACTGTCCCTAGAAGTAGGAATGACACTGTGACAAAAACAGCTCCTCTCTGGGGGCTCAGAGCATCATTTATAGCTTCTGCTTCAGGTTAAATACAGAATGCATCTGCTGACACTGTAGAAGGGTCCCTGTATGAATAAATTACTACAGAAAACTGCAGGAGGATCTTCTCAGGTCTCCTTTTAGAATACACCAATGGGTATCAGCTGGCAGCTGCATGGCCTTTGAGCAAAGATGGAATGCCATACCACACTTGGTTTGCATTTGTTAAGTTAGTAACAGTGGATTCCTTACCTAAAATCAAGAGTTTTCCTTGGTTTTAGTTTTCCTAACAGTATTCTCAATTCTGAAATAGCCCCTGTACTCTGTTAGGCCTCACAAATAAAGAAATTGGTGAGATGGTTCCTATCCTCAAGACGACCATGTAGCTCAATGAATTATTAAATCAGGATCGCTTATAATGTCAGAAGGATACACACAAAGTTCATACAAGTCAGGAAGAGTCAGGAAGTCTTCCAAAATGAAGTCAAGCCTGAGCTAGTTTTGATTAACACACAGTTAGAATGCTTCCTAACTAAACCACAAGAAGGTAAGAGACTACTGAGGAAACAAGCTGGTATACTAGACTATCACTGTGAAACAGGCTTAGTCTGGAATCACAAATCTGAGGACACAGAGCAATTTGGGTACTGTCAGGTCCAAGGGAAGCTAATTTCCCAAACTCCAAAAGGCAGTCCTGCACTACAGGAGGATTTCTGACAGTTAGATAAAAGACAGCATTTCCAGTTCAGATACAGGGAGGAGATGGGAGAAATACAGAGGGTAAGAAATTTGAAAGGAGATGTGTAGCAGTGGGGGTGGGGGAACTGGGGGGAGCCAAAGTCCCAATGCCAGGGACCCCAGAGGTTCCCAGGACCCAACAGGGAGGGCATTAGTCAAAATAACCAACCAAGGGGAGAGAGAACCTGTAGAAACCACCATACCCAGTGTATAGGTATGGCCCCCAGTTGAGGGATGAGGTCACCCAACCACCTCAAAAATATTAATCCAGAATTGCTCTTGCCAAAAGGAACTACAGGGAGAAAGAGTGGAGCAGTGACTGAAGAAAATGCCATCCAGAGACTGCCCCACCTAGGGATCCATCTCATCTGCAGACATCAAACCCAGACACTATTGCTGATGCCAAGAAGCACTTGCTGATAGGAGCCTGCGAGGCTCTTCCTGAGCCTGACCAGTACAGATATGGATGTATGCAGCCAAACATTGGACTGAGCAAGGGGACCCCAATGGAAAAGTTAGGGCAAGAACTGAAGAAGGAGCTGAACCCTATAGGAAGAACAACAATATCAATCAGCCAGACCCCCACAAAAAGCTTGCAGGGACTAAACTACCAACCAAAAAGCCATGAGGGTACCCATGGCTCCAGCTGGATATGTTGCAAAGGACTGCCTTATCTGGCATCACTGGGAAGGGAGCACCTTGGGCCTGTGAAGTCTCTATGACCCAGGGTAGGGGAATGCTAGAGTGCTGAGGCAGGAATGGGTGGGTGGGTTGGGGGGCACCTCATAGAGGTAGGGGAAGGGGAGGGGACAGGGTGTTTGTGGAAAAGAAACTGGGAAGGACGATAACATTTGAAATGTAAATAAGTAAAATAAGCAATAAAAATATTTTTAAAAGAGAACAGCATTTCTCAGAAAGTTGTGAAACTGATTCCCATCTACCAAAAGGTGGCGCTTTCCTCATCACTGGCCTAAGGGACAAGTGGCTGCCTGTGGTGCCTATTAATATAGCAAAGCACAGGATATCCTTCATGTTCCCTCAGTATTATAAGTATTTGGTACATATTTCAAAATCCATGCTAGCATCCTAGCCCTCTCCCTAGCTCACTGCCCCAGCCCCGCCCCCCCACCACAGTCCCTAGCTACTCACTGTCATTGTAATCTCTCTGTCTTTGTATATATATGTGTCTGTCCATCAGTCTGTCTCTTCCACACCCTCAGCTATGTTCCTACTTTTCTTGTGGCCAGGTCCAGTCTGCTGGCCATGTTCAGTCTACTTATTTTTCTCTCTGCTTATACAGACAAACATTCAAATTCTTTGTGCAGATATGTGAGTCTATATGCACATGCAACTCTATTCCTTGTATTATATTGTAGTAACAATACACCTTTGCTGCCGTGGCCATCTTTTAAGGTAAGGGGAGACAGACACAATTCTTTGGACAGTGTATCATCCTATTAAAAGGTTGATACTTTCCCCCAGGATCATGCTTCATTCACATCCAAGCACATATCATAAATTCTCTGTACTTCAGGAAAACGCTTCTCTGCAAATTGTTTGCCCTGTGTCTTAGCACCAAAAGGTCATTGCATGTCAATGTAGGAAGGTTTATGGGCTGTGCTGAAAAATCACATCTGAGACAGACTTGGTTTCTGAGCATAGATGGAGTAGAACTGAGGTAGAAGAAAGGACAAAGACAAGCAAACTAATTTGTCCTCTCAGGGAAAAACAAAAGAAAGCAGAAGTAATGTAGCTTTGTGTGATAAAATTTCTTTTTCTAGTGGCATCAATTATTGTTTTCTTATATTTCTCTGTGCTCTTGTTCATGACTTTCAAGGTTCACATGGATAGGAGCTGTTACTTCAGTGACAGTTAAAATAAAGATAAATAAATAAATAAATAAACAAATAATTGATAGATGATAGGTGATTGATAGGTAGATAGTAGATGATTGATAGATGATATATGATAGATACATAGATGATAGATAGATAGATAGATAGATAGATAGATAGATAGATGATAGATGATAAGTAGATAGACAGATGAAAGAGAGAGAAGGAGTATCTAGATCTGGCTACTTTAAAAGATTATGGGCTAGGAAGATGTGTTTGGTAAACTGATTGTCTTGTAAGTACAAAGGCCTGATTTAGATCCCTGGGACCCACATACAAAGCAAATATGGTAGCATGTGCTTGTCTTCCTTGGGTTGTGGACACAGAGACAGGAGGATCTCTGGGGATTACTGGTTCTTTTGTCTAGACTAGTTGTTCAATCAGAGACTCTGTCTCTAAGGAGGTGAATGGCCTCCCTAAGGATGGCATATAGGATTGCTTCCACATACATGCACACATATATATGCACATATACATGCACACATACACCCCCACACATGAATACACAAACATACATACACAGTTATAAAATAACAAAAAGTTGTTTTAATATTTTAACTTCTTTACTGAATTAAATAAACAGCATATGGAATACACAACCAAGTTATTTTAAAATAAAATGTTAGAAAAAAAGAAGTAGAAACTCTTTATATGAGCATAGAAGAGAAGGTTCACACACAATTATACTCAATGCCTCCTCCATAGACACTGAATACATCTACTTTTAAAATTGTAATTTAATATCTCCTGTTTTAAAAAATGAAGAACCAAGATTAGAAGTATAGTTCTATGTATAGTTCTAAGAAGTATAGTTCTAAGTATAGACAGTGATTGTGCTGGCTAGTGTCATGTCAAGGGTTATCAGGGAAGAGAGAGTTTCAGTTGAGAAAATTCCTCCATAAGATCTGGCTGCAGTCAAGCTTATAGATTTTCTTAGTGATTGATAGGGGAGGGGCCAGCCCATTATGGGTGGAGCCACCTGGGTCTTGTAGTTCTCCTGGGGTCCATAAAAAAGCAAGTTGAGCAAGCTAGGGAGGGCAAACCAGTGAGTATAACCTCTCCATGGCCTCTGTATCATTCCTATCTTCAAGGTCATGCCCTCTTTAAGCTCTGGTCCTGACTTCCTTTGATGATGAACAGTGCTGTGGAAGTATAAGCCCAGTAAACAAACTCTTTCTCCTCAAGTTGTTTTGCTCATGGTGTTTCATGACAGCAATAGCAACCCTAACTAAGATACTACTTTAAGGGTTTTTTTAAACAACAATATATTTGCTTGGTTTGTTCAAATTAATAATTTTCTGTAAGATCATAATGGTTATTTTTAAAGCCCCTTAAAACTGTGACGCCTTATAAACCAGTAATTTATTTATATGTCCAAATGTTGTATAATTATGCTTTGTGACAATTTACTTGCTACAGCTTCACTGGAATAATTTCCCCAACTTTTCAAATTATTTGAAAAAAATTACTCAAGAATGAAAATATCTGAATAATTATGAACCAATCATCAAAGTCTATAAAAAATGCTTTCTTAATAACATAACTCATGATTGTGCTGAAATGGAGGCAAGAAAAATACATGTTCTGGAATAAAAATAATCTTTTTTTTTATTACCCATTCAAGCATTACTGGCCAGCCAAACAGGCTTCGGTGAAAAATAATCATTAAATTCAATCATCATTGACACTCATCAAAAACACATTCATACACATTTTAAAAATATTGTTACTAATATTGGTTTTTGATTTCTGTGATGATAAACTATACAAATTTAATAGCTTAAAACAACATATATAGATATCATGGGGGCAGTTTTGACATTTCAGAAGTCTTCAAAATTGGTGAGCAGTGCAATATCTCTGACACAGCCCGTATGGCTTGGTCCTGGAAATCTGACTGGGGCAGCAAAAAGAATGAAGAAGGGTGGACACAAAGACACACTCATGGAGAGCTGGAGTCACATAGGGTGAGCATGTTCTGATGGAGCTGCACCAATTGTGCCACAACCCAGAATCTTGGAGTGTTAATTAGGACAGCACACAGGGAGGGGGTGGCTCACCTCAGTAGGAGACCTCTGAAAGCCAGCAGTCTCTGACTGTAGACATCCCGGGAGTAGGAAGCCAAAGCTTCTAGTTTATATGCACTCTGAGGAAGGTCAGTCTTGAGTAAACACTCCTACTTTTGTACACTTGCTCTTACTCAGACCAAGGAGAAAGTTGTACCCTCTTCTGAGCTTATATGGGGGAAGGCTTTGATGTTCCTATGGGTCTGAGACCCTGGGTCCCTGACAGGGCTGTGCCCTTGTTAATCCAAGTTCACTCAGGACTTCATCTGCTGTTTACATACTTACCCAGGAATATATGAGTCTACTGCTTATACATTCACCGGGGCTTCTTTATCTCCCCATACACTCCTTCAAGGGATCTTGAAAGAACTTATTCTCCTACCTTCTTCCAGCTTTCAGAAGCCACCTTAACTCTTTACACAACCCACATCACTTAAAACTTTCTTTCTCTGTTACATTTGCCTCTCCAACTCTCCCAAGCACTCCCATAAGGAACTTGATGATTACACTGACAGTGTTGTTATCCAGAACCATTTGCCCAGCTCCATTCACCACTGACTATATCTGCAAGTCTCTACTGTAGGAGTAGGGGTAACACATTCACAGTCTGTAAGAATTGTAGGACTACTCTACTGCCTACACAATACAGCACAGTAATATATTTTTACCTTGCTCTGTAAATAATAAATATATATGTATATCGTGTGGGACTCTTAACTTGCACTTTTGGTCAAGGATCTGTAAAATCATCTTCAGGCAACAGATTAGAATTTGGACTATGGAAGCCTGAGATGGGGATGTAGAATTTCTACATTTTAACCTGGATTCTAAGGGCCCAAGATATATTTAATGATGCTTCTCTGAATTTCGAGGGTAGAGAATACGCTGTGCTCTGTGGGGGTGGCTCTAGCAACTGATCACCGAGACCTAGTGAGAACCCATGAGTGGTGATGATTAAACTAGGTGGTGACTTTTCAGTGAGTCAAGCACTTTGCTAAGTGCTATGTTTGCAGCATCTAACACAATGAAAGGGTAGGCATCATTATTACTAATTCACAGAGGCAGAACATTAATCTTAATATAATGAAGTGACAAGTGACAAGCACAGGATTTCTGCTTTTAACCCCTAGAATACATTTCCATATTGTATGAATCACTGTATCTAATTATACAATACTGTGGGAACTTAGCCCCTTTTACTATAGGCAAGCCATTGGGAAAAATTAGGTTAGGTGTCCCAGCTGTGCCATGATAGGAAGATTTGATCTGGCTGGACAGCATGGCCTATGGTCAGTTAAGTGATGTCAAAGGTGATGGAAAAGAAATTCCCTCCACAAATGTTCATAGACACTAGAATCCCTCAGAATTTCCTGGGAGAATTCTTCAAATATGAAAGAAAAAAATTAGAGACCCAAGGAATTCTTGGTGTGTTGTTTTTATCAACACATAGTAGGTATGCACAAATGTGAGATTATTTCTTATATTTCCACAGACATAGACCATATTAATTTACCCTCTTCCACTCTCTTTCCCTAGTACCCTTCCCAGTCACTAATAGTCGTCTGCTTTCCAGTCCATTCTTTTCTGGTTTAGTTTCCACGTCTGTAAAGGAGCATGTGATACTTGCTTTTCTATTTCTACATTATCTTTTAGAATACACTTCCGGATTCAAGTTTCAGTACAAATGAAAAGATTTCATTTTTCTTTATGTCTTAATAATTCCCAGTTGTGTGTATATCATGTTTTCTATCCCATTCTCCAAATCTAGGTACCCATTCATCTATTAATGGGTATGATGGTTGGAATATGCTTGGCCCAGGGAGTGGCACTATTAGGAGGTATGACCTTGTTGGAGTAAGTGTGGCCTTGTTGGAATAAGAATATCACTATGGGCATGGGCTTAAAACCTTCATCCTGGCTGCCTGGAAACCAATCTTCTAGTGGCCTTCAGATGAAGATGTAGAATTCTCCCCTCCTCCTGCACCATGCCTGCCTGGACATTGCCATGCTCTACCCTTGATGATAATGGACTTCTCAACTTGTAAGCCAGTTCCAATTAAATTTTAGCATTATAAGTATTGTCTAGGTCATGGTATCTGCTCATAGCAGTAAAACCCTAAAACACAACGGGTGCTTACTCTAATGACAAATCTTAGGTATGAGACAATACTAATCACTTTCTTTTTTTAAATGTGTGCATGGGTATTTTGCCTGGATGTATTTATGCACACTATATGTATGTGTTGTGCCCACAGAGACCATAAGAGGGTGTTAGATCTCCTGGAACAGGATTTATAGATGGTTGTTAGGCACCATGTCGGTCCTGGGATTTCAACCTGTGTCATCTCTCCAGCCCCCTGATTTTCATTTTTAACAACTTTCCTAATGGTTTTAATATACTGGCCTGGGAGACAGCACTTCAGGAATCTTAACCTACTACTGCAAAAAGTTTCTTAGCAGAAAGAGGCTTTTGGTGGATCAGAAGGAAACCTACATATGTCTGCCATCATTTTCCCTCAGAGTTAAACTGCCCCTCTGTTGCTAGTCCTTATAGTATTCAGATTTGTATTCCCACAGTGCAGTTCAACCCAAGCTTAACATTCTGGGTGTTAATTTAATAGCTAGGAAGGAGAAAATGAGAAGATCATTCTATTGCAAATAGGAGGAAGAGCCTCAGGTTAAAGCAAGGAGTTGGGCAAGGGGCATAGAATATACGGTGAAAGAGGAGGATGTTCCTTCAAAGAAACCCTATGCCTCAAAAGTTATGGAAAAATACATGGGCTTGTTTCACAGTGTCATCAGTTCAGCATATACCACCACTTTTCATGTATTTAAGGAGCAGTGTGCCCAGAGTTTATGCAAATGAAGAGGAATAGCATGTATCTCACTGTAACATCAGTTTTAGAGGCAATGACTCATTTCCAGACAACACTGAAACCCTGAGCCAAGGTAGTCCTTTTTTTCGTAGATCATAAATTCCTAATTCCTAAAAAAAATAGGAAAAATAGGAAGCTGAAGTCTTACATTCAATGTTTCTTTTGGATCGTTGCTTCTCTTACCTTTCCAACTGTTCCTCTTTCAGAAATAATGCATATTAGAACAGAGACATTGTGTATTTTTTTCCTGCTAAGACACTATTCCGAAAGGAGTAAACAAAATTAACCTACCAAAGGTCACAGAGGGGAGTGACACTGTCAATCTATGAATCAGCAGCAGATCAAGAGATTCGAGGTCTCATTTGCGGGAGGGTCCTTCATCCCAGATGGTGGGTGAGCAGAAAGGATTTGATACTGAGAGCTCCACTGAAAGGGGGGAAAGTAAAAGCAAACTTCCTGCTCAAATCTAGAGCTGGAGCAGAAATAAAGCCCCATTAGATCTGGATGGAGATTCAACATTCCAATTGGCCTGGGCCACCATCAAACTTGGCTAAGGAACTACCCATAGGAAGCAGTGTTTACATAAAGCCTGCTAAAGAGAGAGGTGGAATAATATTTCTTTTAAATGGAACTACCATTTTCCTTCCCAGAATTCCCAGCCTCTACCAGTCCTGCATCTGCTCTGACACTGAGAACGTGGAGAGTTTGACTGCATTTATCACACACTGCAGCCAGGTGAGTGCTCTGGGCCCTAGGGAAGCATCAAGACACTTCTCCAGTGGTAGGAAAGTACAGTCTGAGATGTGGCAAAGCCAGAGCTGGCTAGTGGGGTGGGCTGTGGGGTTCTCAGGCTCTTGGGCATCCAGGTGCTGCTGGGAGTCACCCAGGGCTGGGTGGGGAAAGGGGTAGCTCTGACTTGTCCCAGCAGTGATAGTCCTTGGCTTGACTGTGGCAGGCTTGGTGGTGGTCATGGCTGGGAGCACAGAGAGGCGTTCTACAGGAGATTAGGCTATGGCTCTGTAGGCAAAGACCTTCCTCACGGCTCCCTATGACAGATTTTGGTAAAAAGAACTAGTCCATGGTTCTAAACAGTTTATTGTCATGGTGGAGAGGGAGAATGGATGCATAAAACCATGCCCCACTTCTCAGGGTGAGCCTGAGATTAAATACCTTTTCAAGGAAGAATGCCTGGGAAGGGAATCTTATTGGCTAAACCCTCCAGGCCTCTAGGTACCTCTCTAACATGGAGAACTCTGTCTTGAGCCTACGTGACCACAGATCTTTTATGTAAGAAGCATGACATATGTTTCAAGTCAGGAGTCTGGCAGAGAGCTGGGAGTCACCTAAGTCTCAGGTGTGTGCCCACTGAGTCTCCAGGTCTCAACCTGATCTACCTTACCTAACTTCCTGGCATGGTTATATGTCCCCTTTTCCCCCTCCCCCACAGTGTTACATGGGCTCAAGTGAGATAAGTAGCTTGGATGATAAGTAGCTTGGATGACAAATCTTGCCCTTCTTGGGATTTACATCATCTCCTCTCATGACTCATAACTATGGTCAAGTATCAGAACAACCTGACTCAGGAATTGCTAGGCCAGCTTAAGCAAAAGAGAAATGATATATCTATAATGTTTCTAACTTCAAGTATGGATAACAAGCTACCCTTAGGAATTGGTAGTGATTCCTGAGATGAGCCAGATCAAGATAGGAGTGTGAAATGAAAAGAGATATTTTGGTATATTTTCACGGCAGTGAACTTCCCAATGACACAGGATTTAGCATCTCAGGAGAGAGGGTATAATAGGCTATTGGCATGGCTTTTGAAAACTTGGGCAAAGGAAAGGCATGCGTGTAGAGATGCCAGGATCACTGTACAAATGATGTACTACTCCATGAGAGCTTTAAAGTCTCAAAGAAGCATGCAGGTAATAAGGGCCCATTCTGTAAGGCAGAAAACCCTGTAACTGTCTGTATTCCCAAGGAGGCCCAGAAGCCAGTACTTTTATAAAAACAGTGAAGCTGGAGGAAGATTTGCGCCAATCAAAAGTCTGTGGATAACATCAGGCAGAAGATTATGGCAATAGGTGCAATAGTCTATAAACTGTAGAGGTCATGAGATAGCACATACCCAGTAAAGAGAGAGGACTAGCATGACTGTAACACGGAGGGCGTTTATTTAATCTGCAATTATCAAGCCACAACAGTTTTGGGAATGGTTCATATAATGTTTGTTCTCTAGGAGCAAGGTAAATGGGCAGCTTCATAACATGCAGTTTCACACTGAAATCTGTATGGTATATCCCACTGTACACATAAAACATATGCTCCTGTCTACTGCTCCTGGGCTATAAACCTACACAGCATGTCACTACTCAGATGCTATAAAACAACAATAAGCACATGTGTATTTAAACATATCTAAACATACAGCAAATATAGTAAAAGTGCCACAGGACTGCTGGCCCCCAGTATAATCCTATTTAATGCACTACTCTGCAAAAAGAGAGTGGACCATGGAATATTGCAATACATTAGTTAGCAGTTGTAATGCAGTAATAGAACATTAGCTACCATGCATAAGACCTTAGTTTCAATCCCCAATGCTAGAAAGAAAAAAAGAAAGGAAGGAAAGGAGGGAGGGAGGGAGGGAGGGAGAGAGAGGGGGGGATAGAAAGAAAGAAAGAAAGAAAGAAAGAAAGAAAGAAAGAAAGAGGGCAAGAGGAGAAGGAAGGAATGAGGGAGGGATTGAAGAATGAAGGAAGGTATAAATGGGCTGGTGTGGGCTGTCTCCTGCACATAACTATGCTAAGGAGGAAGGGACAGAAGAATGAAGGAAGAGAAGGGAGGAAGAAAGAGAGATGAAGGAAGAAGCAAGAGAGGGAGAGAGGGAGAGAATGGGAGGAAATTACAATTATGTTACCCAAACTAACTAAGCTGTCACTTCAGTTAATGTTGCTGTACCGCATGTGATTTATGAGAGATTAATCCAGTCTTGTCTACCAGCATATCACCATTGAACACTTGAACATTTTTTTCTCTTTTATTCTTATCAGAAAGGAGACTGAGTTCCCATTCACAGGGCCAAATAGCAATGAACATTTACCCTCATTTCCTGAGGCTGTGCTAATTCTCCTGCTGTCTGTCATAATGCTATTAGAATAGCCTTGAATGACTTGGACACTCTGCAGAACATCACACTGGTACACTATATTGAGAATGACATGTTAATTATACCAAATGAAACAAAATACAGAGGTAGCCAGGGCTTTCATAGACATAGAATATTTGAAGTAACATGAGCATCTTGAAATATCTTTTCCAAGTAAAATATTAGTTATTAATCATCTCTCCAAACTGAAAATGAGGCATGATATTTGGTAGGTGTTTTAAACTTGAGAAGCTGCATAGATTTTAAGGAGGTATCAAAATGTTCCATGAGTCAAATGATACGAAGAAATGTTAGTATTAAATGGAGCCCAGAGTGAGAAAGGTGCAAGATTGCTGCTTATGATGATACAGTGGCAGCAAAATTTACACCGTTAGGGCTCCAGATCAAGGCTGTGACATCTGTATCGTGGAATACATTGCTCCCTTGGCAGGAGACAGACCGCATCAGCACGTGTATCTCCAGTTCTACATCCCTGGACAACATTCCTGCTTGCATTAGTCACTGTAGAAATATTTACAACAGAAAGCTCAGCAAGAGATATAAACCAGGGTAATGTTTGTAGAGGTAATTATAGAGCCTTTACCAACATACCATGGATTCTACCAGAATCACCAAATCCTAGTCAGGTGTCTCCAAAAGTAATTCACCATGACATGGAGGTTATATGACTGAGACAGAATACAACAGTTTGCAAGGTATCAGGAAATTGAACAAACACAATGCCCCCAAATCCCTTGCCATGTGACACTATTGTAACTGTTTTCCCTTATTTGAAACCTTGAAACTACCTTGTGGAGTGTTTTCTGTTTCCTGTTGACAAAGGAGGAAAAAAAAACCCTAAGATATGTGTGTTGATGAATCAACTCAGTATGTGGGTATAAGCTAAAAATGAATTGTTAATGCACCACTGAGTAGCTCTGAAAAACCTCTGTTGGAAGTGTCCTCAAGACACTAATATTTAGACTAATGGCTTACTGCTTAGGGATTTGGCATAACTGAAACTAGAGTTAAATGAACAGCTATGGAGAAAAGGCATGTGGTTGGACCTACAGGAATGAGCACAATCTATGGGAACTGTCATAGTATGTGTTTCTGTTCTTCACTGATGAAAAAACCAATAGAATGTAAGGCCTGAAATAATTGCTTCTCAGGGAAGCTAATACAAGATTGAGTACAAGGCCTGCCTGGGCTTCAGAGTGAATCCAAGACTAGTCTGAGTAACAAAGATAGAAAAGAAAACATTTTAATTGAACTTAATTTAAAAATAATCTAGAAGAAAGGGATGGAACTATAGCTACATGGTAGAGTTATTTAAAAGCTATGGTTAGGGTAAGGGTTAGGGTTAGGGTTAAAGATTAAGGTTAGGGTTAAGGCTTGGGTTAGGGTTTGGGGTTTAGGGTTAGGGTGTTAGGGTTAAGGCATTAAGCCTTAGGTGACTCTTCCCAGAACCCATAAGCAAAACACACAGCTCAGAAGCAAACATGGCCTGGAATCAAGACCACTATATTAATAGAGTCTAAAGTGTGGAATGTGAAGTCCTGAACTGTCTTCAAATTTCCAAATTTCATTTCTCCTTCCTTTCCTTATTGTACTTGAGAGAATACAGATGCTTTGCTTATTCTGATTGGATCTCCTTGTTTCTGTGTTACCAGGGCTGTTTTCACAGGGTATCTCCTCTGCTCCTTGCACTCCTCCTCTTGTAGTGTTTTTATTTTATTTGTTGTAGAAACTCACTTGGTGGTTCCACAACTTTTTTCTCTAAAATTACTTTGGAACATGCAGGCCTTAATGGAATGTCTCCATCAAATCCTCCATGGTGTTCAGGGAAATGCAAGCAGAAGAAGACAGAATGAGTGTAAGAGCCAGAGGGGATGAGGATACCAAGCAAACGAGACCTTCTAAACTGACAAGATCTGCACATATATGAATGCACAGAGACTGTGCCAGCATGCATAGGCCTATAGAGGTCTACACCAGATGAAGTCATAGAGATGAAAGAAATGAACACATTCCCAGTCCCTAACCCAGGAGTAAGTTCTAACTGATAACCGTTTGCAAATGAAATTTTCCCTTTGTCCAGCAGAGCCTCACTGGGCAAACAAACTACTCTTAAGGGCAGGCTGCATGCCCAGCAATAGATGGTCAACAGAAAATGGACTCAAGGGCATCTTTGGAGATTCCATGTCTTATAATGTCACGTCAAGATGTTTACTTTTTTTAACTTTGTTTTTTATTTTAGTTTTTATTTCATTTATATATTTTTCTTCTAATTTTTTATCCAACAGGACCTTTGTACACACACACACACACACACACACACATACACACACACACATACACACACACACACTGGCTTCCAGTTCAGTGTTTTTACAAAATTCCTGAATGTGCAAAAGAATGGCTCTCTGTTTCTTTTGCCTTCTTTGGCTCTTTTCCTTCTGTTTGCCTGTTTTGTCCTATTCTGATATGCTTATTTCTATTCTATCTTATCATTTTAATTTTACTACTATTATCCTTAGAAGCCTGATTGTTTTCTAATGAGAGATAGAAAGGGAGTGGCTCAGGTAAGAAGAATTGGGAGAAGCAGAAGAAAGGGAGATTGTAATAAAAATATATCATGTAAGAAAAAAATCTATTTTCAGTGAAAGAAAAAACCAACAACTATGAATAATACTTTGCTCTAAAGTAATTTATTAAGTTGTGGGGTTGTTTTGTTGGAAAGTATATTTTTGAGGGATAGTCTGGATATTTATAGTGGTTTGCATGGGAATATCTTCATTAGGTCAAAAGTTTTGAACACTTGTCCCCAGTTAGTGTCCAGCCTTGCTGGGGGAAGTATGTCATCACACTTGGCTTTGGGTATTTAGAGTCTCCTCTCAATGTCAGTTTGTTCTGCTTCTTGCTCCTGTTTGAAGATGAGAGTTTTCAGCTTCCTGTTCCTGTCACCATGTCTGTCAGTTGTTGCCACGCCTCCTCTCCATGATGTGGCTTATCCCTACAGACCTATAGCCAAAGTAAACTCTTTCATCCATAAATGTAAATAAATAATATAATAAGTGAATAGATGATAGATAGGTAGATGATATATTTAGATAGGTAAATAAATGGGATCCAGTAAGTAGGATCTACCAACAGAAGGAAAGACAGAGAAAGATGAGGAAGCCTTAATTTCTTTCAACTTTTTTTGCTACAAGGAAGTAAAAAATGCTTTTGACTTGTTTTTTAAATTTTTTATGAATGCCCCAAAGGGCAATGAGTTGGTGCTGAGAATAGCTTAATGGACTTGCCAGTAAGATTGTTCTGCTGGAATACTGGCAATTTTTCTGAGGAGCGACTGTATCCCTGCCATGATGCTAAATGAAAGGTGAGACGGTTAAAGGTTAGGGAAGTTAAAAGAAGAATCTGCCTCTCTTCCTGTATGCTGTACCTTCCAGGGGTCAGAAATGCCACAGTACTTTATCCCAGCCTCCTCCTACCTCTCAGTTTACATGCAGCAAGAAGGGGTGATTGAATATTTGTTGGTATTTCTGGAAAGATAAACTGGCTGTGCACAGTATGACTTCTCTCTAATTCCCTCATTGGGCAGGGCTTTTCTGGAGTGTTTCACCCTGGCTAAATAGAATAGTAGGACTTCCTCCATGTTTACAAAGGATGTGAAGGGGAACTTGAATCTAACACCTCCTGCTACTGAATGGTAATTCTATCAACATTTTACACACACACACACACACATATATATATACATATATAATATATATAATTATGTATGACATATGTAATATGTAAGATATATGCATACAATAATTACATATAATAATATGCCAATAGTAATGGCATCAATATCGTCATTAATTGCTAGCTGCTGCACTATATACACATGAACATTGTCTGTAACTCGCACCACAACTCTCAAGAGTGGAATCATAACCCCATTGCTGGTTCATTTAAAGAAAGAAGGCAACAAGATGGAAGTCACCGTCTATAACTGGACTTTGATGATGTATTAGTTACATTTCCATTGCTGTGAACTGATACCTTAACAAAAGCAACTTAGAGGAGGGAAGCATTTATCTTGGCTAATAGTTCCAGAGGCCACTATAACTATAGTTCATCATGGTAGGAAAGGTATAGTAGCAGGATCGTGATGCTGGCCTGGGAGTCGGGGAGCAGAGCAACTATGTTTCATCTGCACAGAGAGGAAGACCAGGAAATAGGGCCAGGCTACAAAACCTGCCTCATAGTGTGTCCCATGACAGATCTCTGCTAAGGTTTGGTCTGGTACTGTGTATACAAATGCTAAGTTCTGAACCCCAAGAGCTGGTTGCCATCCAGATGAGAGAATTTTCACTAACACTGGCCTTTGTTGTGTAAACCTTGCTCCCCAATTTAAAGTTAGCTTAATAAAAAGCTAAAACCTGTGATTGGGCAGTAGAGAGAGAAAGGTGGTACTTGAGGATCTAGTGAAGGGTCTCAAGAAAAACTACAGGGAAGAAGGAAAAAGGAGATGGAGAGAGGAGGAGGCCAAGATAAGGCCGGATGGATCATGATAAACATGTGGGCATAAGTGGATCCTGAGGACAGGCTATTGGAATGGAATCAGCCCAGGTGAGACTCAAACATCAAATAATAAGGAACAGGGACATATGAGTGGGATGTAAATGAGAACAGCTCAGAACCTGCCCAATCTACACTTAAGCTTGTAAATGAAATACCAGGCTTTTGAGTCTTTTATATGGTCTAGCGAAAATATATAATTCATTTACATATATCCTTCAACAAGGCTTCTCATCCTAAAGATTCCACAGCCTTCTCAAAGAGCGTCATCAGCTGGGTCCACAGCTTCAAACACAGGAGCCTATGAGGGACTTTCTCCATCCAAACCACAGGTTTTCCCCATGATAAATAACATTTCTTTGTATCCCAGGCCTTCGGCCAGCTATCCCAGCTCTCATCCAGAGGAGTTATTTGTGAGTTAATTTTTCATATTTATTGTTATTCTTTCTGTGGCATTGACTCAGTATAACATGCATCAGCCCATCTGTATGACTGATTTAGCATCCTGGTAAGGAATTCAAGGTCAGTTTCTGATTATTGCTGAAGCAATTATAACATGGGGAGTCATGTCCTCTTGATCCTTAGTTCAGAAAAGGCATGAGCAAACTGACCGGCAAGCCGATCTATACCACTGTCTATTTCTGTAAACATAGTTTTATTGAAACACAACACACTTGCTCATTTATGAACTGCTGTCTGCGGCTACTTTGACAAAACAGCAGCAGTGTTGAATAGTTATAACAGACCTTGAAACTGAACACTGAAAATATTTACTGCCTGGCACTTTATGACAAATACTAGCTGACAGCTGGTCCAGACGTGGGATTGATGCCATATTCTCGGTACTCTGAGAGGTAAGTATAATTATTTGTTACACATGAGCCTAGGCTGTCTTCCATACCCAGTGAATTTTCATCAGCTCAATGGCAGTAATGCTAGCTGAAGACTTACTGATTTGCTTCTAATCAAGTTCTCTAATCAAAATCCTTTACCAGCAATTCCAGCAGTCAACTATCAATATCCCAATAGACTCATTTTCAAAGAATGCATGTAAAAGCTTTTATTTGCTTAAATTTAAAAGTAAATTTAAAGATAATGATTGAATTTTTTTATACTTTATCAAGAAGATAATTAAAAAGAAAATTAACATGTTATAAATGAATTAGTAACATGCATTAGATGAGTATGGAAAACAAACATTGTATCATTTTCAGCTCCATTCCTCCTAATACCACCGATCCCAGTATAAGCTACTGATACTTGAGACAGTGTGTTGGTTATTTTCTCATTGCTGTGAGCAAATATCTAACAGGAAACAACTTAAGTGTAAAGGATCTGTTGTGACTTATGGTTGAAGAAGGGATAGAATAAATCATGGCAGAGAAGGCATGAACTGGGGATGGCTGTTCACATCATATCTGTAGTCAGGAAGCTCAGATTGAATCGAAGGTGGGACCGTGCTACAAAACTCCAACTACTGTCCCAGAGACCCACTTCTCCCAGTAAGCCTGAACTTCCTAAATGTTAAACAACCTTCCCAAGCAGTGCCACCAACTTGGGACCACATGTTCAAAAATGCATAAGGGATATATTTCAGTCAAATTGGAATATTCTGTCTCTGGACCTATAGGTGCAAAGACACCTCTGGAAACAAAATGCACTCATTCCAACTTTAAAGTTTATATAGTTTTTAGCAGACTCAATATAGTTCAAAAGTCAAGTCTCTTCTGAGAATTCAAGCAGTTCTGTCCTGGGTAGTTTCTATCAACTTGACACAAGTTAGGGTCATTTGGGAAGAGAGAACCTTAATTGAGAAAATGCCCCCATGAGATTATCCTGTGGGCAAGCCTATGGTACATTCTCTTGGATGGGCAGAGTCTTGCTTTTAAGGCATCTTTCCTATTGCCCCAGTGTAAAACACACGGGTTTCTTTTCAATGGTGCTAATCTCTTTAACAATTGGAGCTGCTTTCTCAGCTGTTTTTTTCTACAACATTCAATTCATACCTTTGCCTATAGAGAGGCATGTTTGAAAACCTTTGTGCTCCCTTGTTACTTTCTTTTGCTCTAGACCAGAAGGGTGGTCAACAGTAATGTTCACACAGCCTGAATATTATCCTGTCCTGAAATGTCATCAGTCCTCTCACAAATTTATTAGGCAGTTATTTTCTCTTACTTATTTTTTATTTTTGAGTTTATAATATAAATACAACATTTCTTCCTTGCCTTCCCTCCTCCCAAACCTTCTAAGATATCCTTTCCCACTCTCTTTCAAATTCACAGCCTCTTAACTGTTATTGCAAGCATATATGTTTATGTGTATAAAAATATATTCCTAAGTATAACCTGCTCACTGTGTTCATGTTTCTTGCATGTATGTATTCAGGGCCAACCATTTGTCACTCCACAAATGTAATCTTCCCTAGGAAGGTCACCTCTCCTGCTCCAAGGTTTCCTTAGTTGCCTTTAGTCCTGTGTGAGAAGCTACACCAATTAGACTGCCCAAAAGTGAGCTGAACGAGGATAACACTATTAGACATGCCAAGGCAGTCAGAGAAGAAACCACAGTGCCTCAACCCAGTATAAAGTCTATTACTTTGAGTTTTGCCTCACTCAGCTTCTCAGAACATAGGCAGACAACAGCCAGATTCTTTGCCAGAATTTAATAGGATTTAATGGCCTTATTGTCTATCTCCCATTTTCCTGTAGAGTCTGTTTTCCTCTGTAGGCTCATGAGATGGACCTTCACCGTCTGCATTTCTCTAGAGATTCTGGTCCTCTGAAACCCTACCAGAAAGACCCATTAAGTTATGCTTACAATGTTCCCGGGCTTTGTTGGGCCATATTTCTAAGTTTTCAACATTCATTCTGAAGATCAAATGGTCAGAGTTACCATAGCAACAGTCCCAATTCTTGGTACTGGTTTTCTGTACTAGCTACTTGTTCCATTATGACCAAATAGTTAAAAAGAAACAATGTAAGGGAGGATGGGCTCATTCTGACTGAGAGTCCAAGAAAGGATGTCTTGGAATAATTTTCTTGTGCACTGTGTAAACTTTGTCTTTATATTATTCAAATGTTGACTTCTGCACCAGCAGAGATCTGAATGCTGCCCAGGACTTTGGTATTGTTATTTTTATGAAGCATCACCTGTCTCAATGTTTTGTAAACATTGGTCTCTTGTGATTAAACCTTCTGATTGGTTTAATAAAGAGCTGATGGCCTATAGCATGGCAGGAGAGAAAAGGTGGGATGCCCACATTGAGATGGAAACTCTGGGAAAGAATTAGGTGCTGGGCATTTACCAGCCAGACAGAGAGGAAGTAGAATGTATAGGGACTGAATTAGAGGTGTTGGGCCACATGGCAAAGATGGATTAGTATAAACTGGTTATTAAATCATAATGAGCTAGTTGGGAACAAGCCTAAGCTATAAAGCCTAAGCATTCATGAATAAATGTAAGTTTCTGTTATTAATGGAAGCTGCCAATAAGGATGCAATCCATCCTAGAAGTGGGAAGTGGTGGCAAAATAATGAGACACCTTGTCACATCACATTGCATCTAGGAAGCATATAATGTGCAGGAAGAGGTACTGGGCTGCAGAACAGCAAGGCCTGACCCCAGCCACTTATGTCTCCCAGTTAGGATATAACTCCCAAATATCCCACAGCCTTTGTAAACAGCACTATCAACCTGGGACTGAGTGTTCAGACACATCAGTCTACAAGGGATATTTTACATTCAAACCACATGTGGTTTCTACTTTTGAAAAGGTTTTATTGACCAATGGTCAAGGGTAGAGAAACTAAACTTTGCTAGCTACCAAAAACAATACTTTTTCCTAAGCTAAGTGTCATATTGAATAACCAATTCAATCCTTTCAATAGCCTATGTGGTATGTATTGTATCTCTTTTTGTTGGTACAAACAAAACTACTGAACTTCGGGAGATAAGTAAGCATTCCTCAATCTAAGATTCAAAATTTGATACTTTCAAGAAAAAGGCAATTTTACAGTTGTTTGAATTTCCTGAGTTAAACATATTTTATGTGGTACATTTTATTCATTCTGTTATTTAAACTGCTAAATGTTATACATATAAGATCACCACTTACCACAGCTAGTCATCTGCAGGTAGTGGAAGACCTTGGGGGGTTTCTGAGGAAGACTCTGGGATGATAAAGGGAAACTGGATATTTCAGGAATTACATCCTATTTAACTGACATGGAAGCATTTTATTAGGTAACAACAGGTACAACTTGTGACGTTGCTGAAAGGGAAATCTGGCAAGCTTCGAGATTCTACATCTTAAGTTATGCAGGAGCACAAACACAATTAATTGCCTGAGTTGTGAGGCCAAGAAAACTATGAGGACACGTATCCTCTATAGTTCCCAATAAACAGCTAGCACAGTGATGCCTGTGATGTGAACTCAGGTGAGGAGGAGATGGAACCTGGCGATTCTACAATTTTAAACAAGATTCCCTACACTGTCAACAGTGCCTTTTCTACCGCATACAAATTTTTTGGTTTGATGAACCCTTTACATTGCCAGTTGTGATACCTGCAGTTTCAAGAATCTGATTCTTAGTAGATTAAACCCTGACCAAACATGTCCTGCATCGGCAGAGCTTGGCATGCATCGAGGGTAAATGCACACTATAAGAAGTCACAGAATTTAATGATTTATTAGACTGATGTCATGCAATAATTGCTTGTACTCAGCCTTTCTCCATAATGTTATTTTAAAAGTGTTTTTAAAGTAGCACATTATTATAATTTAAAATTATATCAATTAGTACATTTTTTATTTTAAGGAAACTTTCCATTTATATAAACAATTCATTATTGATAAATACTTGAAATAAAAAGGATTAATGACTAAGTACATGCTAAAACATATATCTGAAGGGAAGTCATGGCACAATTTTATCTAGAGCTCTATAATTTTATTTTCTTGATTACCATTTCAACACAAGTTTGAAGTAGCCACTTTCACAAATACAGTAAAACAGACAATCTTAACAAAGCTCTCTTTTAATGCATATTACGTGTGTGTGTGTATGTGTGTGTGTGTGTGTGTGTGTTTGTGTGTACACAGGTGCCCAGGGAGGCAGAGGACAATGTCTGATATCATAATCTGAACGTCTTTCAAAACCTCTGAGGTAAGAGTATCTCATGTATCTCACCATGTAGGCTAGGCTGACAGGCCAAATAACTCCAGAAATCCCCCTGTCTCTGCCTATCCCAGTGCTGAGATTACAGGAGCATGCAGCCACACAAAGAATTTTATTTAAATGTGAGTCCTAGGGATCATAATCAAGTCCTGAATCATGGGAGTTTAAGCACCTTACCCACTGAGCCCTCACCCCAGCTCTCATAGCCTGACTGTTTTGATTTATAATGGATTGTTTTATACCAAATAAATCCTGAGACTTGTAAGCTAGGGTAATACTTTTAAAAGCTATGGGTATGTGCAGATCAGAGCAATAAAAACATTTAAGGATTATTCAGTGGCATTCTGAAATACAATTCTGCTTTTCAGAATTAATAGGCATCAACACACATTGAGTAGATTTTTAGTGAAACCAATAGATCATAGAGTGTGGGTTTGCTTTATGCTTGACAGTACAAATGCATTCCATGCTCTCCTCAGTGGACTCTTTGTAAGGCACACTCCTTCCCCTTTTAAGAAGTAGATACTCTTGGCATGTTTTAAAAGGTTTCACTCTGCTACCCAAGGGAAACAAAGTCTCCAGAAGTCAACAGTCTGGTCTACTCTGCAGACATAGACTGCTGGTTTGACAACACAATTATATTTGAAGTAATTACAAGATAAGATTTAGAATTGGCATTGGTTTCTGAGGCTACTCACCACTCCTGGCTCACAGTTGTTATAGCAATGCTGGGAAGTGTTGTCAAAGGTAGAGTGGTTGGCCTAGAAATGCCGTCTCCCTCGGGTGTCCTTGCCCTTTCACTCTGTCTCTGGGATAGTGGTGGTAGCTGTAAGTTTCCTGAACAGCATCTTCTCCCTCTCCAAAGGTCAATACCAAGGGTGTAACTGGAAGAACTGTAGGATTTACTCAAGCTACATTCAAAATAGTCCTTAAGATTCTGAAAGAAACAAAGAGAAAGAAAACAAGAAAAGTTGTGAAACTCAAATGTCTAAATGACAGAGTGATCCAGCAGTCATGCAGGAAGCCCTGATTCATTATCTCACAACCAATCATACTCTGAAATTGATATCAGAAGCCTAAGAGACAACAAGCAAGATGGATGAAGGTGAGGCTGAGCTGCTTTCTATCTTTTGTACAAGCCTAGCAGTTGCATTTTCTTACAGATCTTTAGATCAGGAGTACCATATGGGTTGGAAAGTTTCTCTCTCTCTCTCTCTCTCTCTCTCTCTCTCTCTCTCTCTCTCTCTCTCTCTCTCTTCCTCTCTCTCCCTCTTTCTCAATTTGTAAAAATTCAGTTTGATAAATTGATAATATATTTTAGAAATCAATTTATCATTTGGTTATATGCTAATAAACATAAATAAATATGAGGTTACTTATTTTTAAAGCAAAAACAATGTCTGTGTTAAGGGTATCAGAGTGTTGGAAACAAGAGTTGGCTAGTTATTCCTGTTCATTTATACAAACTTTATGGTTGATAGCATTGCTATTTTGTTATTACTGAAGTATTCAAGAGTTCCGAAGTAGAAGTGATGGGCATTATACAATCCTGAAGAGCCCTATTCAAGTCCATGCCTAATACTGACATGAATGGAATTCAAGTGTCAGGGCAAAAGCATTATGACAGCAAGGAAGACTCGCTTGTGCTTCCCATGTCTCTGTGTGATGGATGGTCCCCAGTACAGCTGGGAGTCGACATCCCACATAGATTTCTGCCTGATGCACTATTTTTATCAGTCCAACTCAGAGGATGCTGGCAGGTGCTCTGACCTCTGAGATCAACCAGCACTCCAAAAGCTGTGACTTTTACTCTTGACATATATCTCAACAGACTAATGAGGATCCTGTCATCCAAACAAGGCTGCTCAGCTGATGATTATTCTGTTGTCCTGAAAATATTGCTCACACCAGAATAATTATAGAAGAGGACATTAGATTCTCCTGGAGCTGGAGTTACACATGGCTGTGAGTGGCCTGATATGGGTGCTGGGAACCAAATTTGAGTCCTATATGGAAGAGAAGCAAGCATTCTTAACCAGCAGTCATAGCTCCAGTCTCTTCAGTCTCTTATTTATATTTTATCTTGAGATAAGGTCTCACTGAGCTACCCAGGGTGCTCTTGAACTCAGCACAAAGTCCATCCTGCCCCAGACTTTTGTGTGTTTGAGATTTCAGGCTCTTAGCATTAGAGTTAATGGATAAAGTCATATTATGATGACAGAAATCTGGGCAAGAAATGACAGGGCAATTTTTAGGAGCTCTACCCCCTGTACTTAGAAATGAATACTGTATTTTCTTATATTTGAAAACAATTTTGAAATACCATCTATTTAAAATTCAACATAAGCACTACTTGGTGATAGAAAATTGTTACACTCTAGAATTTTCCAGAGTGTGAAATACTCTAGAATATACAAGGATCAGGTTTAATGCCTAATAAGTAGTTTCATAAGTTGTAGGTCATCTAGTAGGTGGTGTGTGCGTGTCTGTGTGTGTGTGTGTGTGTGTGTGTGTGTGTGTGTGTGTGAGAGAGAGAGAGAGAGAGAGAGAGAGAGAGAGAGAGAGGAAAACACTTGGTATATATGCTTCTTTCTTTAAAATACTTAAACACTCCCTGAAGAGACACAGAAAATACAAGATCTTAGCACAGATTAAATATGAATATACAAGAACAAACTGAAGGCTAGAAATTTTATATCCAGCATAAAATATGCATGTAAAGAAAAATCACAGTTTTCTAGAAGACAAAGCCTCAAACTAGTAAGAAACACTGTCCAAAGTCAAGAAATGAAGTCAGTATTCAGTTATACTGCCAGACACTAGGACTTTCTGATTAAGTGTAGAATATTTTTCTCTTTTAGAATGATGAAACATTAGTAACCAGGTGTCAGTAGTTATGACTTGATTTTGAAATGAGACAAAGACACAGATTCCTCCCTCGCTCTCTGATCTGAAGACTTTGCCAATTTAGGTTCCTACACTAGCTTTTTACTTTAGTAACTACATTAGCAAGAATAATGACCTTTAAACAAATAATTATTCAGGAATATGAGGAGAATCCAAAAGTGGTTATTTCTTCAATCATCATTCAGACATAAGGTGAATTTAGAAAAATATGAGTTTTGAAAAGTAGTGTAAAATTCTTATTACCAGAAATAACATTAAAGTTAATGTTTCTTCCACAAAATATAGTTGGTTTATGAATAGCATAGAACTGGTCAGATTTATGATGGCTAAAAATAGGAAAATCAGACAAAATAACAAGTTCATCAATTGAGAAACAATCAAATTCAATTTTTAGGTTATTAGTAGTTTGGGTAGAGGAACAGTCTATAAATTATAAGTATAAATGTGGAATTTGTGGTAATTATAAATAGCGCTGGAATAATTATGATTGTTCTGAAAGTAATAATGTTTTCAGAATTTAATTTAGTTTCTGAAAAGCTCTTTCATTATGTTATTTTATGGTGATGTGTTTCACACTCACCAAGGGCTTCTGAAATACATTGTTTTAAATAAAGGAATGACTTCAAAACAGTACCTTTTATTTTATTGGTAACTTATCATGAAACTGTAACTGGGGCATCAGTGTGGATGTTTGCCTTTTGGTTCTAATATATATATATATATATATATATATATATATATATATGTGTGTGTGTGTGTGTGTGTGTGTGTGTGTGTGTGAGAGAGAGAGAGAGAGAGAGAGAGAGAGAGGAAGGGAGGGACAGAGGGAGGAAGGGACAGAGGGAGAGAGAGACAGAGAGACACACAGAGACAGAGACAGACAGAGAGAGACAGAGACAGAAAGAGAGATGGAGAGAGTGAGGGAGAGAAAAAGAGAGAGAGAGGTGTGGCGGGAAGGAGACAGACCGACACATAGACACACAGATACATAGACACACAGAGAGAGGGCTGCATGATATATAGATATATACACGCTGAACTGTACATCTTACATAACATATCTATGTGTAAATAAAGTTATTATCTTTCCCTCTTTTTTCATCTATACACATATTTCCAGGTTCTTCCTAGTCTTTAGTCATATTCCTCTTTCCTTCTCCTATGATCTGCGGCTCCCTCCTACCCTTTAATCTCTCAGTAGTCATAATTAATCACAAGTTCAGTACTTAGACTGCACATACCTCTATAAGTCAATTTTCAAATACAAAGCAGTCAGCACGTATACTTGTGACTACTTATGACTTCTGTCTTACTGTCACCTGTTGAAAATCTAGTGCATGTTAAGTGCATAGAGACAGAACTACAGTTATTCATACATGCTTTCCCACAGCCCACAGTAGAGTGTCTTGGCTAAAGTAAAGATCCTTTCACTTGTTTTCCCTCTTACCAAAAATTCTTCCCCAATATCTTTACAGCACACTCCCTCACTGTTTGCATGCCTTCTGTGTCTTCTCCTCACAGGGTCCTTCTATAGATTCTCTGCCCTCACACACAATCACTCTTTGTTCCTCTAATCGATTTCTATACAGCTGGGATTATTTTAAAATTTATTAACGTATTTCCACTTTCCCTCAGTAGAGCAAGGCCATAGTGGATAAAAACTTGTGCTATTAATTGCTGAACTTTCTTCCAGAACCTAGAGCTGTATTTGATACACATTGTGTATATGTGGTATTGGGTAGACATTTAAATCACTGAATAAAAAGCTGATGAATTAAAATAAATTAAAATATAACAAACTATATCTGACTTAGGGCAAAGGCTTAATTTAAGGGAACAGAACATCAAAATAGGCTTCTGTTGTTCCAGTGAGAGAGGAGAGACTGAGAAAAATACAACATGGTCTGTGCTGCAGTTGGGAGGCTGAATGGAAGAGGAACGTGCTAGCTTGGTGCTGAACTTTTAAGACAAGGTCAGCTTGACATTTAATTATGTGTTGTTTAAAATTTCTAGGAGTCATAAAGAGTCCAAAGAAATAGAAATTGGTCTTTAACAAAGCAGTTTACTTAATATATATAAAGTGTTGCCATTTTAACATGTATTTTATATAAAATATATTGATGAAATAATTTTTGTTTCTTAATATTTACATTTATAGATTCACAATCTGACATCTACTTTGTTTAGAGATCATTTCCATGCAGACTAGTGACAGGTGGTTAAAGACTAAACACTTGACATCTAAAACCATCTTATCTTTATCCACTGTAGTTCTGATAAGAAATGATTAAATTCCTTCTTCTATGCAATTTTTGCAAGTGCATTTTTCCCTCTATTGGCTACAGTAATTTTTCTAATTTCTTTTGAGATAATCAGGTTTGTCTCTCAGTGATGAACGTTGCTCCATTTTAACATTTAAAACAAATCAGAATGTTAAAAATAAATCAGAATGGCATATAAACTGTATTAAGAGCAACACTAAATTCATTTTTAACAAGAAAAAAAAAAGATTTTTTTCCCTTTCAGAATTTTCCCCGTTGACATTCTAAGCAGAACACAGCAATCTAAACACAACTGTTCATCATCAGTGTAAGAAATTGGAATGTAAAAGGCAAATTACTTGTGACTGGGAGTTAAAGGCCTGGGAAAAGCAGTTTTACACCATGGGGGGTGGGGAGGTTGGTGGAAAGGACAGCATGTGAGGAAGTCAACACTACCCCCTCTCATTCCCTTTCTGGTGAAACAGACTTGAATGTGGACTTACCTACTTTGCTCACATGCCTTATAGTTACAAAAAGAGTAAGAATGGAGAGGCATCTGAAAGACTGGGCAATCCCTTAAACTACGATGTTTACACTAAGTAGACAAAAATCTTGTATAGGCTATCCTTCTGTCTGAAATAAGAATTCAAGCTGAGCAGCGGTGGTACAAACCTTTAATCCCAGCACTTGGGATGCAGAGGCAGGATCTCTGAATTTGAGGTCAGCATGTCCCACAGAGTAAGTTCTAGGACAGCCAGGGCTACACTGAGAAATCTGTACCCCCCCACCAAAAAAAAAAAGAAAAAAAAAGAAGGAAAGTAGAAAGAAGGAAAGAAAGAAGCATTAGGAGCTAAGGCAGAACAGTCATATGATCACGGCAAATTCTCTATTCCTCTGGCTTCTCACAGAAAACAAAAATTTCACTTATTTTTCTTCTTTCCTCTACTTCCTTTTTGTACATCTGATTAGTGATATATAATTTTATATCAGTCTAAAGAATAATTGAGCAAGAATTGTGCAACCAAAGATGCACCAACGAAGGAGTGGTCAATTGAAGGCCAGGAGATAAATAACATCAGCTAACCAGAACCAAAGCTATGAAGACTGTACATTTATAGACTTCACATGAGAGTCAGGCTTCTCATCGATAACAGACATTCTGGGATCTTTTTAAAACAGCACAATTAACAATTCTGAGGTGTGTCCTGAAACGCTGCATTTCCTGTGAGCCTAGTATGTGTGACACAATCTTCTTAGTGCTAATGACTCTGACATAGGAAGTCATTTTCAGGAGTTTGCTGCACATGGCTAAAAGTATGGGAACACTATTAATGGCGGAGGCTGGAAAATGGTGGAAAGATGAATCAGCCCAACTACAAGTGACAAAAAGAGAATTATGCCTGCTATCCATTTCACAGAATGCTGGATCAGGTATTAGTGATCTTTTGTCATCAGAACATAATTTCACAGAGCAATGGCACGAGACAGCCTTATATGTCTTTGAGTGGAACTCTGGAGAGGATTACTTATTGAACAGAGTGCAGGACGGTGGCAGCTGTCCCTGCCAGTCCCTGCCACTACTTACATCATCTGCCGTCACCGCCATCACACTCCTACTCTTCTTCATTATAGATGTGGGAAATAGCTCCTTGGGGGAATATCTGCTGTTTGGTGCAGCTTTGCTGACTTTAGATTAGACCTACAGGAGAAATAATACACATCAAAGGTCAGCTCTATAACCATAGGTAAGTTAAAACATGATACATTTGTTCAATTAATGCATGATGTGTATATATATATATATATATATATATATATATATATATATATGGCATGTGTACAAGCAAGCACCACATATTATCAAGCCAATTAAACCTTAAATTGTGAAAAGAGACTGAAAGAAAAGAAGCCAAGAAAATGGCACAAAGATAAAAGAAGGGAATAAGAATAGGAGCTGACAATTATGTTCCCAGTTAACTAATGATAAGGAAGAATATGAAAAGATTACACAACCAGATATGGCATACACACCTGTAATATCAACACTCAGGCTAAGGCAGGAAGATCTTGACCAGCCTGTACAACAAAGCAAAGCCTCGTCTCAAAATATTAATAATAGTATATATTTATATGAGTTTTTCTAATTCAAAACATACTTTCCCACACAATATTTCATGCTATTCCCATAAGGTATAGAGTACTATTACCATTTGGGGGGTTGGAAATGTAGCTTGGTGGTAAAGTGCTTGCCTAGATGGCACAAAAGTCTGGGCTTAGGTTCAAGCCCCAGAACTGAGGAAGGGGTGAAGGAGGAGAGAAAGAGGAAGGGAGAGAAACAGAGCGGGGATGAGAGAGAGGAAAAGAAAGGCAGGGGAAAAAAGGATCTGCTTGTGTCCTTTTGTCTAATGAGAGAACAGAGGGTCAGAAAAATTATTTGGCTTGAGTAAAATAGTAAAAACATGTAAGATGTAGAATTTAAAGACTATGAATCCTTGGTACTCACCCTATCCCCAAGAAAAGCAATCTAACACAAATAAGGCACAGGAGGAAATGTACACTTAAGAGAAGACAATTTAATCTTAATCTTTACCACCAGTTCCACTCCTCACATAGACATCACACAAGCCATACTTGTCAAAGGCAACTTCGGCACTCACTACTTGGAATGAGTGGGATTTCCTGGCTATGGCACATTAGGCCATTTGTGGTAGACATGCTTCAGTTGATGATATGTATCTTAGGTAGGTCAGTGGAAGGAACATAGAACCCCAATATATATCACCAATGTTTAAGGGTATACTTCATTGTATAAGCTCTAGAGGAAAAGCAGCCACTGACTTATGAAGACTTCTGAAAGAGTCACAAAATTAAAGTCCCATCTCACAAGAGACGACAAGAGAATACAAGGAATTCTGAGTCTGCAGAACTTAACTGGAAACAAATGTATTCAGAAAGTAGATCCCTGGAAATGTTCCTTATGAGACCCTGGCTTCAAAACTCCATGGATTGTGGCTGAGCTCAAGGACCTCTGTCTGGTTTTCACTCTATACATTTCATCTCTTAATATATGCTTGATATGCAATTGTGGCTTCTCCTCCGTTAAGATATACATAGATTAAAGCTTGATGGGACGGCAGCTGCATGAGTAGGCATACTAAGTAGTGGTATTGTACAGTCACCCAGGAAACCAGGGTTGAATGTCTAACACATAATTTGACTACATTATGCAGAAGTTGGCAGTGACACTGTCAGTGCTGATAGGAATGGGGGAGGAGCTTTGTCTTTGTAGATGTGCAAGAGAGAAACCTCTACAGACATGTAGGTGTTTGATTCAATATACTGAAGGAAAGAATTCTTTTTGTCTACAGAAATAATTACAAACATGATGTTCTTCTTATACTGACCAAACAGCAGCAAGCAGAAGTTTAAGTTTTGATTCCAAGGCAGTTTGAAGCTGAATAAAATTAGGCAAGTAAACATCTCAAATCATTGAGTTTTAGTCAATCTGATAGTCCTATAATGCTTACCTGAAACAAATGAAAAGCTCATATTTCTATGTTAAAACATCAGTTAAATGTAAGCCTCAATGCAGTATAAAGGACTTGTCCATATGCAATAAGTCTAAGTTTGTGAAAAATTTAACATAGCAAAGAATGTTAAAGGGCTGTGTAAAATGCTAACAGTGGAAACTGGCAAAGCGTTACATGGGGGTTTCTTGCTATAACATGATGAGGAAAGTATGTTTAATGGAGATAGAGCAGAACAATATAGTTTTTGAAATATAAAAATAAACCCAGCACCATGATATATAAAAGATAAATAGATATACAGATTGATGTGAGAAGACAGACTGATTGACAGGTAACAGGTAGATAAATATACAGACACAGATAATAGAAACATGATAAACAAAGTAGACAGATGAAAGACATGATCAATAGATGATAGATGGCTGACAAAAGGATAGAATAATTGATTAATAAGATTAGGTATATAGATAATAAAACTGAGTTTAATATGTCAAGATTGTAACATATATGGATGGAAATATGATTATAAAAAATCTATTTCACAGATAGAAAGATAAAATGCTTTGGGAAATGTTAAGTATTTTTGAGGAACAAGATTATTGCTGCTAGACCTTCACTATGGAAATAAATTTTACATATTTGAATTATTTGAATGTAAATTTTAGAGACAAATTTATATTCATTTAACAATGAACTCATCCTCTCAAGAAAAATGCAGATTGTAAATTACATGGCAGTTTACCAAATTATTTTTTAAAAGCTAACATCTTTTTAAAGGCAGGCAGGAGAGACACATGATTTTGTGCTCCTTGCCTGACTGTCCAGCTCCTCCTCTTCCCTTTCTCATTCAGGAAGGTTGCTCTGCAGGGATAGTGTCTTTGGTCCCTCTGGACCTCTGACTCTGGGATATCTTCAGCCTATAGAATTCAGTTGCAGAGATAGACACTGGAGGGGAGGAAGAAGTAGAGGTCCCTGTACGTTGGTCACAGTAAAACTCTGCTTTGGAACTCAGCTCCCATAGACTTCCCTCTAAGGGCAGAACTGGCAGCAGATTCCCACTGTTGCTACTTTCAAAGTAGCCCACTGCCCTTTGTTAGTAGTCTGAACCTTGACATCTTTTGCAAATAATATCTCAATTATCTCTCTTATACTTCCTTTAGAAGTATAGTTGATTTCATTCTATGGTCCTGACTGATAAGATTTGCTCTCAAAACAGCACATAGACTAGGAACATTTTACCTCTCCTGTCCCCTTGTGCCTAGAACAGTGCTTAGTGTAAGGTGTCACTCTCTGTGTCTATAAACATGCTCTCCACAAATACCGTTTAAGGAATAAGTGAGCAAAATCTATCTCTGCAGTGATTTTAGTTCTCTGAGAATGGCTCAGCAGGTTTGCTTCATGTTGCTTTCAGGAAGTAGGAATGTTTTCTCATTCTCACTCATCTCCTGGATTCTGAGAATATAAGTATAGAAATATTATGAAGCATATAGTAATTTGTTTATTGAGATGTAAATATTATAACAGAAGAAAAATCTCAAATGAAGATAATCCAGCCTATCATTTATGATATTTGCTTTAAATCTGAGGCATGTGAAAATTTTATACCTTTCTAAATCACTTGCTTCTGTTACTACACTAGTAAATGTATTAAAATATTCAAAATTGATCTCTTTAATGTTCATTTACAACATTGGCCAAAATAAAAACATGAAGTATCACTTCAAGTACTCCACTTGGAAATGCTGTTAGCGAGATCCAGATAGCATATAATGAGACGTGAAAAGGCTTGCTTTTTACTTATTTAGACAGTTATCAATATATATCAACTGCAAGGAACAATGACTTTCATTGTTTCTTGAAACTGTGAACTATTCATAATATATTTCTATGGGGTGGTGGTTTCAGTTGGGTCTCATTTAAACTGACTGGGTTTGAAAATGAGTACATATAATTATACTTCCATCATTTTGATTCCCATTGACTTCTCTTGTATCCTTCCCCTTTACCCCTTCCTCTTCCTCTTCTCCTATAGTCCTTGGCAAGGGTGATGGCACGTCTTCAATCCCAGACAGCAATTGGAAGGTGGAAGCAGGAGGATCAATAATTCAAGGCCAGTCTCAGATACATATCAAGTTCAATGCAGACCAACCTAGACTACATCACAAATTCTTGTCTTAACAACAAGACAAAAAAATAAACCTAAAATACTTCTAAGAATTCTCAAGATGATGACTAAAAATTCTCTCTTTGTGAAACATGTTAAAATAACTTCTCTGTATAGTTCACCATTTTAAAAGTCCTTTAAAACTTGTATATGTTCTTCACAGCATTTTCTAAGCTACAAGAAATGAGGGATTATTTGCATAACTGGCCTTCCCCTGGGCATTTTCTCTACAGAGGCTGGAAGGGTACAGAATATGAAGAAGTGCTGGATACCTAGCAGCACTGTGACTTTTACTTTGGAAGGTTAGTTATTGCAATGAGTATGAGGAAGGACTGGAATTTGTGTAGACAATAACAGTCATTTTAAAAGCCTACAACCATAGTCCCAGTTGATCAAGCCATATGACATCCCATCTTTTTGAACCTCATTTTAAAGCCTTAATGGTTCAAGAAATGGGAGATGAAGGTGGTATGTAGGGTTCAGAGAAATAATACTTTCCCCAGACTGTTATATTTGATTCTGGAGTAGATAAGCAATAAGATTTTGCTTCTGTTGTTGGCTTATGTAACCTTCTAAATGTTGGTAGTGATGGAAATGAGCTGGTTTTAATTTTACCCTGATACCACTTTCCATGTGCAATGTCAAATCTATTTTCTGTCCCCAGATAAAGCTCCCTGAGTCTATTACCCCAGCTTGTTGCTTTCACTCACACCTCTGCTTTCTCCAGATCAGCAGCTGGTATGTAGAACTTACAGTGACAAGAGGCGATGTCCTTCATCAGCCCCCCACTCCACTCTTCCACATGGTGACAGTGCAGAATGAAGGACAAGGGCAAAGGTCCCTCTTAACCCTTTACCTGGGCCCTTGACTGCAATCTTCCTATAAGTGCTGCTGCTTTCCTGACAAGTCATGCTGTGGATTCATGCCTTCTTTGAGGTGCTGTGAAAATGCTGTCTCTTCTCTGGGAGTGAGCAAGAGCTTTTGCACAAGGAAGAAAGGATATCACATCTTCTTGAATCTCATTTTCAAGCCTTACTGGTTCATTTTAAAGTCTTACTGGCACACTCCCCTTGCCTCCAAGTCTAACAGCATGATAGTGTAAACACCAGCATTGACTTAACCCAGGATAGGAGCTAAAGGTAATAGCTTCTTTGCAGCTATTCCATGATTCTACTCTCTCTTCTTTCCTCTCTGTTCAGTTTCACATTTCCTTGCTTAAGAATGTACCAATGGAACAGTCAAAATGTCTTCTGTATACATGGCCAATGAAGAAATAAGACATACCAGGCTTAAAGTAGCATCTTTCAGCTTGAAGCAGAACACCATAAACTCTGCTTTGTGATTCTAGGCTCAGACATTACAGACCACATATCAGAGATTCTCTTCATAGCTGGCTGCCTTTAGGCCCTGGAATGGGACTCACTGGTAGAAAACTAGAAGAGAGATGTAGATAAGTAACTACTTCCTCCTACCTTAAGCAATCCCTCTAGGTGGGTGTAGAATCAATCCTATGACATCTCTCATCAGACTCTGATGACCAGAGTCTGGTTTAGAGCCATGTTTTGATGAGCCCCTCTTAGACTCTCGTCACACCATCTGCTTTCTTCCTTTAAGAAGCTAGCTGCTTCTTGCAACTAGCAAAATTTTGAGCTACCTAGTATCTTCTCAATATTTTCATTATCTAAAAGCTTTATAATCAGTTTATTGCATTAAACTCTTTGATTTTTTTCCTTGACTTTACTGAAGACATCTCCACACCACTATCTAGACATGATGATTCATTTTCAGTAGACCAATAATTCACTTCTCTACCACTTCTTTACATTCCTTTTTTTTCTTCATCCCGAGTGTTTAGAAGAGAGTTAAGGGGTTGCCAGAGTGATGACTAGCATCAGTACCCACTGGGCCAGAGAGATGTTCCAGACTACATTTGTGTATAACACTTCTTAGCTGATGTGGAATGTCTTAATGTTTCAGTTGCTATGGATCCTTCTAGTATAATGCCCCACTCAGCGGTATTTCAGAACATCCATAGAGTAGATTATTTCCTATTGACAAAATAGCAATAGATAAGAAAGCAAGGGCATGATTTTCTGTTGTTTCTTAACTCAGAAAACTAAAAATAATAAAATAACAATAAAATTAAAAGAAATAAATAATATAAAAATAAAATTAAAGCCTTAACGTTATAAAATAATTGGCATGAAGTCTAGTGTAAAAAAAAACCCAATTTTTTTTTTTAGTTGGGGCTGATATCTAACATGATATGAATGGGGGATAGAACAAGGGCAAAGAAGACCTGAATACCCATCTTCACTTCCGTCTCTAAGTCCTTCCAGGAATACTTGTGTACTAAACTTAGGGCCATTGGTTTCAAATGCCAGACAAAAGATTTGGAACATCATAACTGTAAAGTTCATTAATCGAATGGAATTCCCAGTAACTAGTGAAAATAAGCATAAACTATAATACTAGCCCTCAAATAGAAAAGTTTTAGGATAAGTTTGCATTAAAATCCTCCTTTGAGTTTGCATCTACTGGTCATTCTGGAACTATTGTGTCTGATAACTGTTGCTTTCCAGTTCACTATGGCAAAGACAAATAGATAAATGTACTTGTTACTATGAATGGTAGATGTGAGATGATGTCGTATGAATGGTTGGTGTGAGATATTGTCATATGAATGGTCAGTGTGGGATGATGTCGTTATTTACATGGAATCTAAATTCTTGACAGGCCGAGTGTCATTCTTTTATATCAACACTCTTGAAGAGGAAACAAGAGAACTACTGAACATTCACTGTAGTAGGGCTACTAGAAAGGCCAGCCAGGGCTATACAGCAAGGCCCTGTATCAAAACAACAAAAAGGTTATGACAGCTTACAGTGTATACCCCCTATTTCAAAGTAAAATGTTTTGGAATAAATTCATTTTGCTCAATTGGGAATAACCATCAGGAATTTTTAAGATTAAACACTAAAAATTCTTATGATTAGAATTAAAATTATTAACTGTGCCTTAGGAAGTTACTAGTAGCAGAGACAATGGCATGCTTTAATGGTGTCTGGAAGCCATGAAACTGTATTAACTGGGGCTCTGGGCAAGCCCATCGCATGAACAAACACTTTAGAGTCAATTCTGTCATAAAGTGTTTTCTTTGTAAATTACTAGTTGGGTACAAGCTTGAAATCAATGCCCATGTTGACATAAAGGAATCTTTAGTACACAATTTACCTAGATAGATGTTCATTTCCAGGAATAACAGGGCAGAGAGAAAGTGACTCATCAGTCCCATGCTTCTTCTTGCATCAATTATAGTTAATGAATTTCTTAGAGTATTTTCTGTGCAGGAAATGCCAAGTAGGAAAGTTTTAAGGAATTGATTTTTTCTCTATTCTGTAAAAAAGCTAGTACCACTTGTTAATATTTTATATATTCAAATAATATAATGACATAAATTGTCTTTTAGTTATGCAAGTTGAACCTTAACACTGTTGTTTTGTCAGTTTCCCATTGTGACAGGTTGTCTGAGGTAGACGACTTATAAAGAGGAGTTATGTTGGCTTTCAGTTATAGAGGTTTCAATCCCACTGTCACATTGTCATATTACTTTGAGATTACAGTATCTTAAGACACCATGGCAGGCACTTGGTGGAGGATATGTTAGCCTCATAGTGGTCAGGAAGCAAAAGGAGAGAGAAAAGGGCTGAGATCTCAGTCTTCCAGCCATAGACCTACCTTCATTGGGATCACATCTTCTAACTGGGTTCTACTTCTTAACAATTTCATCATCTCCCATTAGTTTCACTGGCCAGAGACCAGGCTTTAACACCTGAGTCTTTGGGTAAATGGTTCAGAGCCAAACTGGAGCATTCTGTCCTTTTCCCTCAAAGGTCCCTTTCCATCTCACATTGAAATGTGTGTTGTTGAAGCATCTCCCATCGGCCCAAAAGTTTTAACAGTTCCAACATCACTCAAATGTCCAAGTTCAAATTCTCCTCTGACACTCAAAGTGACTCAGCTAGAAGACCCTATAAAAACATCTTACATAATTTCAATAAAAGGTTTCATGGAAAATTTTCTTTCTATTCCAAAAGGGGGAGAGTGAAAATGTAGAAGGAAAGCAGGCCCAAAATTTGTCACAACAAAAGTCTAAACCTTTTAGCTCAGTGTCTACCATCCAGGGCAGATGGCAACATGACCTGAGTACTCTCTGGAACTGGCCCTGCTTAGTACCTGCAGTTTTTCTCAGGTGTTTCATTTGATTGACATTTCTCACTGTGTGAAAGCACCCCTGCAGCATGTCTCAGACTTTGCACATCACTTTGCCCTGGACTGTTTGTAGGAATGCCCACCCTGTCACATACTCTCTAGCCTCCCAAGCCTCCTTTTACAATCTCCATGACCCTTGGACTCTTACATTCTGTGTGCCTGAGAATCACCATGCCAACATCATAGGGAGGAGGTCATGGTCTGCTGCTGCAAGGTCTGTGCTTGCACCACAGCTATGGTGGCCTCTGGGTGCCACTAAAGCTAAAACAAAACTAAACAAAACAAAAATGGAAAAGTAAAGCCCAAGAAAAAACTATTTGATCTATATCAGTAGAAACAAAGCACACAAGGGCTTGATTTTCAAATGAAAGCTTTGGCAGTAAGTTTATACCTTTTAAGTTCTGAGCTTGTGCTGGGTAAAATCCAGCATATTCCTGTGGTATCATCAAGGTATCTCCCAAGCTGTACCAGCAAAATGTGAGACATTTCTTTTTAAGGCCACTAATCATACTCTCCTTAACTGTAATTTTAAATATATTCATATCATTCATTCATTCATTCATTCATATTCATTCATTCATTCATTCATTCATATTCATTCATTCATTCATATTCATTCATTCATTCATTCATTCATTCATTCATTCATTCATTTTTATTTAAAACTGCAAGGTTTTCAAACCTATTGGCTTGCTTTTTCTTACTGGCTTAAAGTAGCCAGAGAAATCCATGCCACCGACAGTATTGTGTTGCCTAGAAATTTTCTCTCCATTGATTGGTCCATCCTTTTTACGCTCAATCTCACACAAACTTTTAAAGCCTGCAAAAAATGTAGACAAGTCTTCTCCGAAGTTAGCATATAGTGATCTATTCCGATCCTTAGCGGTCTTCATTTCCATTTGAAGTCTCATCAACACTACCTTCACTGATCATTGGCCTCACAGTATGCTGAGCTCTTGCCAGAACTGTCATGAAAGCCACTTCTAATACTCCAATCTTTCTCTAGTCTACTTTTCCATAGTTTTCTAACTTCTTGTAAACCAATTCAAACAGCTTCTGAAATTTGCAACTGCAACAGCAATAGTGAGTTGATGTCCTTGTCTGTTTAAATTCAGCCACGGTGACAAAATACATGTAACAAACAACTTGCCAGGAGGAAAGATTTACTTTGCCTCACAATCTGATATTTTTAGTCTGTGGTCACGTGACCCTGGCAACCCCCCTCCTTGGTCATGTGATCCTGGTAGGCACACCCCTGTGGTCACGTGATCCTGGCAACCCCCCTCCTTGGTGATGTGATCCCGGTAGGCACACCCCTGTGGTCACGTGATCTGAGTAGACTTGTAGCAGGAGCTGTGTATTCACTTCACAACGGAAGTGAGCAAATGAAGGTAAGAGTGAGCAGATGAAGTCCCAGTACCCACTCCCAAGACACAATTTCTTTTACATATCTCCCCCAGACTGGCCATTATCCTTTAAAGTTCTGCCACCTCCCAATACCTTGGGTGGGAAATGAAGCCTTTTAGAGTGTGGGCCTTCAGGACACATTCCAGATCCAAACAATCACAGCTACAAAACAATGAAGAGTGTTGTTAAAGCTCTCACGGGTTTTTGCCCCGTGAGTGCTGAAGAGAAGATGTGATGGAGGAAGAATTAGAGACTTTCTAGTGCTTCCTAAAAAGATCCACAGAATGCTTACTAACAGACGAGAAGCCGAATATAACCACAAAGCATCTGTCTGCCTGTGTGACAATTTAAATCTAATGCTGCTCTTTAAGCCACTTGGTAATGTTTATAAGTCTATTAGAACTGTTCTTGGGCACCAATAAATGTCACCAAATTTCAACAGAAATATAGATGATCAAGTGGCATTCATGATGCGAGGCCCACATTTCTATCCAGCACCAACCCTGAGCCCCTCTGTTTCTGTCAGTTCCCCATAACACAAAACACAAATGAGATTTCAACAAGTGGCAGAGACATGTATGTTCTGAAATATGAAGATGACTGTGACGTAGCCTTTGACCTTAGGAAGCCTGCTGTCTAGTTTCAGAAGCAAAGAATAGATGATTATCAGTTTCACTGCACTATGTCCTTGACATGTGTTGGAATCATAGTATATATAAGAAGCCCTGACAGGAAGAGACAGTGAGCTCAGGAGGTGAACAGATGAATGAAGGCCAGCTCTATGGGCAAACACTATGCAGGGCAGCTTCATCCAGGAGGCTACAGTCCTTAGTACTATGACTGAAGAAAAGAGAATGAACCCTTTCTCCTCCTACATCTATTTTCTAGAGTTACCCATTCTGTTACATCCCTGGTTTGCATTCCTTATGATTCCCTGATATTTTAAGCACAATGAAAACCTTCGGTAAAATGATCAGCCATCTAACTCCCTAGAGAATTGGTTGCTGCTTTCCTCTCTGGCCTCAGCTTCCTCTTCTGGCTCACACTTGCTTCCTCACCATACCCCTTTAATTCACTGAACTTTGGTCGGAAACTTTTGAAGTATACCCAGCATGCCTTTCTTGTCTTGGAACTCCCATTACACTGAATTGTTTCCCTGAGTTTTGTCTAACTTGCTTGCTAGTCTTTGGTTTTGATGTTGCTTCTTCAGTAAAGCCTTTACTGACTTCTTTTCCTGTTACATGATTTTATCACTTCATTTTTATTATTCATAGTCTCTGTCAAAACTCTATAGTTATTTTATGGATGCATAGTTTTATGTTTCCCAGATGTGCCTACCTATCAGATGCTGTTGATAACTGATGCCCTGGCAAGGAAAATATATTGAGATGGATAAATGTGAATATTGTGTTTCTTCCTAGAAGTGCTGGAGGTTTTGTCAGCCAAAAGTTGAAATCAGATGCTTCTAGAAGCTTTGAAGAAAGATGCCTGGTGAACAACACTGCACAAATACTCAACACTTACCTATGTGATGGGATGCAAGTGGCTTTGTGACAGGCACTGTCATCTCATCCCTAACTGTCTTGTAATTCTCACTATCCACAGCTCTAATTTTAAAGGTAAAAATGTTGAAATCCAGAAAGGGCAAATGACTCATCCAAGCTCACTGAGCTAGGAAAAGCTAGCAGATTCATACCAGGCACCCGCTTTGCAGAGAAACCTAGCTGATACTTCCTGGGAAATGAGGAGAAGAGAAAGCTGGGTCAGGGATGGTGTGGATGGCAACTGGGATAATAAATGGCATTTGAGAGCAAGAAACAAAGCAGTTGTTTTAAAATGAGAGGGAGGGAAGGAAGGGGGGAAAGGAAGAGTGCCCTTTAGTTTGGGAAGTGTAGGAGGAGCTAAGGTGGGAGGAGTAAGGAGAGGAAGAGAAAAAGGAAGAAGAGGAGCTAGAGAGGGGAAAGATGTAGGAGGATAAAGTGCCACGCAGGTATGGAAAGCAGTCCTGGGTAACAACTTATATTTAGGTTAGCTAATTGGGAAATACCTCTAATTGTATGGGCATATTGTTATTGAGCATTACCAAATATATAAAGCCTTTGATTAATATTTAAGTATTATAGTCTCATTCATTCCAGGCCCTCATGGATGGCGGGATGGTCTGGGCACAGCCCAGGCTTGTAGAGACAATGTGGAAAATTGGCAGAGCCGTCTCCCACACTGGCGTCTTGTGGGTGGCAGGTCCAGTGTCTCTGGATTGTGGCCTAGTCGAGAACATGGTGGCTGATTAAGAAAACCCAGAATGGAAGCCGCTGTTTTAATTATCTCCTTCAACAGAGGAACATTTGAATCGTGTGAACAGCTTCTCTTTCACATAGTCTCATAGAATCATGAATTACATTAAACATTTGGGCTATGTATAGAGCAATACAGATTACAACTATAGTACTGAAGTGGAATAATGACTGCCTCTTCCTTCTCTTACATTAATGAAAATTCACATATACATTTTCCTTTTGAACTGAGACTTTGTTTTAGTATCTAAAGATAATTTTAAGTTATGCAGGAAACATTATTCCACACATATAACATCTCTAGACTTCTTAATATCATCCACAGTGCCATACTGTTCACATGTTAATGAAACATGGATGAAAAGGATAGAAATTGGCCAAAGTTTATTCATATTCAAAGCCACTATTCAATTTCATCAATTATTTTTTCTGGGGCTGTGGAGACAGCTGAGTTGGCAAAGTGCTAGCTGTTTCAGGGCCTCAGTATAAGCTTGAGACCTGTATAAAAAGTTGTGTTTGGTAAATTAGAGATAGAGATAAGCAGATCCCTGGGCATCACTGGCCAGCCAGCCTAGCCTACTTGGCAAGTTCTAGGCCAGTGACAGACTCTGTCTCAAAAACAAAAGCATGGACATCTCCTGAGAAATGATACCCAGGTACTCTGTCACCCACTTGCTTGCACACACACACACACACACACACATACATGTATAAGTTCACACACAAGCATACTCATGCATGCACACACACACACACATACACACGCACACACTCACACATGCACAAGTACCTATTCACATTTAAACCTACACATACACATGCACATCCATATACACATCTCCTCACTCACACATAAATACATAAAATTTATATTCTTAGGTATAAGACTTTAAGGAGAAATTACAACATTCATAATTACTTTAATTATAGAAACTCATAAAGTTTTTGTCTTCCTTTCTCAGAAATAGATACATACACTGTGCATGAGAAAAATGACAAAACTATGAAAACAATCTCCCAAACATCTCACATGAATCAATAGCATAATACTTTCTAGTTTAATATAATTAATTAGACATTAACTCTGACAGTAGTGATTGTCTACTGTAAAGAAGATATCTGACTTGGAGCCATGCATTCTGTCCCAGCCCTGGTAAAAAAATAATTTTTAACTCAAAATGTGTTCTGCCTATAAGATATACAGGTACAAAAACAGACCAGAGATGGAGAGAATGACCAACCAATGACTCGCCCATATTGAGACCTATCCCATGGGCAAGAACCAATCCCTGACACTCTTAATGATTCTCTGTTATGCCTGCAGACAAGAAACTAGCATAACTGTCATCTGAGAGGCTGCACCCAGAAACCAATGGAAAGAGGTGCAGCCAAATATTAGATGGAGCTCAAGGTAGGTAGGGGGGAGGATTGAGGGACTGGAACAACATAGGGACTCCACAGGAAGATCAACAAAGTCAACTAACCTGAACTCTTGGGAGCTCTCAAAGAGCAAGCATGAGGGACTGAATAAATAAGTAAAATGTTTTAAAAAAAGTCTATTTCTATTTTTACTTTTTAAGTTGCAAATAGGACTTTGCTTTAAGAATGGACTTAACATGAGTTTGGCAAGCACCTAATATAGTTGACATGTAGGGAATGAAGCCACCTGGACAGCAGGTATAAGAGGACAAGAGGATCAGCAATGAGAGTATCTCAATTTTATCTGCACACATCCTATAATTCTGTTTACCATCTAGTGGGGAAAGGCTCTGCAACTTAAATACAAAGCTGAAAACCAGAACAACGTGGTCCACAAAATGATCGTAACAGTGATGTTCAAGCTTCAGTTTCTTAAGTAGCATGCATAACTTCTGCCATGGGTGATTCCTTCATCACACAGATGGAGCTAAGGTTCTTTAGCTGTTGACTTGTCTTTTACCTGGTTATTGACACAATAGAACTAAAATTTCATCAGTCTGAGCTTTGGTTTACAGACTTCCGTATGTATATAACTGTCAGCTCTAAGTTAAAAGGTTGTTTTATCTTGAATTTTAAAAGGTTATTTATATCTGGAAGCGTCCTAAGCTTAGAAAAAGAACTTCAAGACAAAATCATCCTTTTGAGTTTAAACAACGTTTATTCAAGCATTCAATTATTCATTCAACTGCCTCAAAAAAATCATTTACTGAGCACTACAGAGAGCCATATACTGAGTAGACACTGAGGGTATACTGTTGGAAAGAAAGGACTTCTTTCCTCAAGGACTATAGAGTCAAGTACAGTTTGAGATGGCAATGAATAACGGACAGAGTTATATAGCAGAGGCTTGTGCAGGATGCTATCATACCACAGCACCCATGAGGATCAGGAATGATTTCACCAAGAATGCTAGACTGCACTGTGCACATGGAGACAAATAGAACTTTATCAGAAGGATGGAGAGAGATGAGTTTACTCATATACAAAACAATCTCTCTCTACTCTCCAGGTACTGGCAAAAGATCAATCGTTCTTAATGAGACATTTTCTCTTTCTAACCTTTGCTTCTATTAATGAAAAGTAATTATTTCTTTTTCATACTGCTGCTGTAATAATATGTGTTCAATACAAGAAAATGTTCAAATGTTGTATGCTTTTCGGAATATGTGAGCAGTGATATTTCTGGAGTTGGCCATAAGCATTTACAGATTCTCTAGTATGAATTCTATTGAATATGAGCCAGTGCTACATACAGAAGAGCTGTGTGAACCTGGGTTCAGAAGACGCAGGCTTGAGATTCCAGTTATGTCACATATTAACCATGAAGCATTCTTTAATTTACTTGGGTCATAAAACAAAACAAAGCAAACAAACAAACAACAACAACAAAACCACTTACTGAGCACTACAGAGAGCCATGTACTGTGTAGACACTGAGGCTTTACTTGGCTCTGTGACACAGTGTCCTTATTCATAAAGATAGAGATGTTAACATCTATCTCACAGGGTTATAAAATGACACGGTGAGTGCTGCCTGCCAAGATTTTGCAAGTAGTGGGTCCTCACTAAGCAGTCAATCTACTTCCCTCCTAAAAACAGCATTAAAATAACATAATGTGATGTGACTTCTTTTGGGGCTATTTATCCCTGAATTTTCTTATTATAAGAGAATGTAACAAATGCTTCACAATACACAAAAGCAGGCTTCAGAGATCTGGACAGGTAGTCAATGTGAATTTGACAAGGTAAACATTATAATTATCTCAAAAGCATAGACCATAAAATGAGTAAATAACATGATGTCTGAAGTGACATTATCTCAAGTCCGTCAGACTACAGCCTATTCATAGATGATTATCAGAATGTTTTTAAAATACAAGATACTATCCAACCATAAAGGTATTGTCAGATGTTCTCCCTCCACAATTAATGAATAAGAAGCAATACCTATTTCTTTCTTTTATTGTAAAGCTGAATAATATTATCTGGGTCAAAATAAGTCTTTGGCTTTCTGCTTTTCAGATTGCTAATAAAAATAGATCATTAGGACCAGGGAGATGGCTTAGTGGGTAAACACACTTACTGCTAAAACTAACAATGTAGATTTGATGCCTTAAATCCACATGATCGAAGAGAACTGACTCCTGTACGTTGTTCCCTGACCCACACATATGCAAATATGGCCCGCACATGAGAACATGCACATACACACATGCATGCACACACATACATATATATACTAAATCATAATTGTAATTTTTAAATATATGAATTAGCTGTAATAGTCAATCCAGAAAAAAATTAGTTTATTCTTGTTCTACTGGCTGTGTTGCAGAAATTATTTTAAAATTAGGAATGCAAAATGCTTTTTAAAAAATATCACAACAGGTGATTGGATATCAGTTACAGAGTGTAAAGGTCAAATATGAATTTCCTGTTTCCTCTTTGGGAACTTTTGTTCTTGGGTTGTATCATATATCTTTTATTTTTTCCTAGATAATAATGACCACCATAACCATTCTTATGTATGCTGAATTTAACAGTATGTTAGGTCCATGGATAAAGAGAAGCTATATTCATGCTCCAGCAGCTGCATTTTTATAGAACTACTTCATGGGCCTCTCATTAAGGCTTCTAATATTTAACTGGAGACTAGACAACATATTCAATCTTAAACCTTATGTGACAGTAATTAACAAAGAACATAAATAGAATGTATTTGTTATTTGACCGACACTGCTAACAGAAGACAATGTACTATGAAAGAGCTAAGACACACTGAAGAGGCAGTAATTAGCACTATGTATTATGAACAACACAAAGCATAGCAGGGACTGACTCAAGAAGATCAAGAAATGTACTAAGGTGGTGTTTCTCAACCTTCATCATGCTGTGATCCTTGAATACAGTTCCTTATGTTGTTTCCAAACACAAAATTATTTTTGTTGCTACTTTAAAACACATAATTTTACTACTGTTATGATAAATACATGATATGCAGAATATCTGATATGCAACACCTGTGAAAGGGTCATTCAACTCCCAAAGGTGTTGTGACCCACAGGATGAGAACACTGTTCTAAGGGATAAATGGATACCATTAGAAGGAAAGAGTTAGAAGAATAATTCAGTCAGAAGAAATACCACAGAAACATTCAACAGTATGATTTGTGACTAGGCGAGTGAAATGTAGCTTGTATATGTCTGAAGAGAAGGATCTATAGGATAAGGAGCAAGGGAAGACACATTTACCAAGATATATAAGAAACACAACACACTGGTATCTTAAACATAGTACTAAACCATGAAAATATAGGTGTACCAATAAGGGAAGTGGGAGATGCTTTTGAATAACTGTGTGCAAAGAATTAAAATGTCTGACTCCATACAGTTTTTTTCTGCTTCTTTAGTTTTTTGAGGCAAGATCTCATTATGTAGGAGGCTGACTACAAACTAATGATTCCTCTGTCCCCCAGCATAATGGGGACACTTGAATGACACACAGTGAGTGGACTAAAAGGATCATCAAAAAGGTGGGAAGGGAATAATAAGAAGGATAATAGTGGCAGGCAAAAGGTAGAAGAAATTTGAGGGACCCCAAATCTTGTAACATGAAAAAGTCAAAGACCTCAGAAGACAGCAGTACACAGAGGAAGTAGGTCATCACTGCCTTTGAAAAGCTGACAGAAAATAATAGAAGTAGATGCTGGATTTGAGAAGACCACAGGATGAAATCAACATCTTTCTCATCTTTCTAGGTGACACCCTGAAAGCCTAGAGTGGCCCAAATTTACGTGGGTTTCAAAGTAAACAACCCTGCAGAACCAATTTAGATTAGCTGAGAAGAAATACATACTGAAATAAGAGGCTCAAATGCTCAGCCCCTTAATAAACATCGTTCTTTTTTTTTTCTAGGACAAGTCTTGGCCCCACTGCCATACAAACCACCAACAAATACCAGCTTTCAAAAACTCACTTTAATCAATGAGCAATACTCAAAACAGAAAAGACACAATACCTATACAAAAAAAACAAAGAGAGAAAAGTAAGAAAACCCAGGAGCAAACGCATGGAAGACAAAGAACGCTCTAAGGAAAACACTGCCATGAGAAAAAAAAATGTATAACAGGTTTAACAGGTTACCATTAAAGTAAGTGTGTGTGTGTGTGTGTGTGTGTGTGTGTATGTATGTATGTATGTATGTAAAAGACAGAGACACAGAGAGACACATAGACATAGACACACTGAAAGATACAAGAGAGAGATGGATAAGACACAAAAAATAAGACACAGAGACAGAGAAAGTTAAAGAGACAGAGTGTGAAAAGACTGCAAGAGAGTCATACACAGAGAGAGAGAGAGAGAGAGAGAGAGAGAGAGAGAGAGAGAGAGAGAGAGCCTCCTTGAATAAGATCACAAAGAAGAGAAGCAAGATTGACAAAAACAGCATTTGTTACCCAAGATTTACTACAACTAGAGTGGGGCAGTATTAGGAGGAAGGGCTTTAGGAAGTGACTAGGCACCAAGGATGGGTTTATTGCTCTTCACAAAATGAGGACCACTCTTTCCCCTGCCCAGGGCCTGCATGTCCTGATGAACATAGTCCTGTGCCCCCTACCATTATCCCCACCAGAAGAAATCACATAGTCACTGTTAGTATAAGTCTGAACTCAGTGATGTCACATTCAGGCGCCAGGTGACTGCTACATCGTTGCCGAGGCAACCAAGATAAAACTCCCACAATTTACCTGGCTACTTCACCTGTACCTGGGAAAAAGATCCACATCATCATCTGTACAAATAGTCGGGATTTCCCTGACCTTGCTCTCTTCTCTTCTTCCCTCTTCCATTTTTCCCGTTTCTCTCCCCACCCATCACCCTAAATAAACTCTCTCCTGTGGAACTGGTCAATCTCGTGCTGTCTGTCCAAGCTGTGCACCGTAATCTTACATTGGTGCATTGGGACTGGGTCTTAATTCCTCCGGCACCACCGTGGCTTCTGCCGGTCACTGAGGTGGTTCCACGTGGTCCACCACTCCCACCACCTCCGCAGCCTACACCTCTGCTGTCGCCATTTCCACCACTACTGAACACCAAGGCCCAAAAACTTCCACAAAACTTCCACCACATGAGATGTGCTGCTGCAGCCCCTACGCAGTGCTTGCTGTGTGGGCTAGATAGCCAGACAGGCACGCAGATCCCCCGGTTACACCTTCCAGATACCAGACTGTACAAGCTCTCATGTACAAACCGGCATTTTAATCGGTAAGGAGTTTCCGGTTTGCAGGAGGGACCCTGAACGGCCGGTTAGCGCCTGGGCAGTGCTTCCTGGACTAAGGGATTGGCTTTACATTGCCCCAGTCCATATGACTGACCTCTAGCTGAACTATGACCTAGGACATTGTCCCACTGAGTGATTTTTCCCTCTCAGAAATAGCCCTCACACTCCCCAAGCTCTCGCAGTTGCTGGAAACCCTAGTACTAGGTGGCTATTTTCTGGCTGACTAACTTCTGGTGGGTTAGCTTGGCCAAGGCCCTTATATGATCTTGTGATAACCTGATTATATAAGCTGTGCCTGATTTCTGTTACCAGCTTTTCTTTTGGGACACCAACTGATAGCTCAGAAACAGCTACAATCACCCAATGGGTGCATTGTCTTTGTCTGTACCTGCAGACACCCCATTGGGTTGTCTACTGAAAAACCTCAAATCTTTAAGATTAATGCCTGAGTTGAGGCCTTCCAAATTAATGCACCTTTGCAATAAGGTCTGGATTCAGTATCCTTTAGGCAATGGGTTAACGTGGCCATTTAGTGACACTTACATACTGCCAGCAGTCTGGTAACTGGAAAGAAGTCCCTTATGTCCGAGCATTCATCTACCTCCGTTATACCCCCTCCATGTGCTCTACCTGCTACCCACCCAAGGTTCTCATAGCCATGACCCTGCCCAACCCCCAGATGACCACACACCTCTGGACCCAGCTGATGAACCTCCTCCCCTCCACAGGCCTGTTTCCATGCCGCTGAGACCCCAAACTGTTGCCTCGGTTTGTTCTTCTCACCAGGGTGCCTCTGAGTCCACTGGCTCGACCTCCCCAGACCCTTCCCCTCCTCCTGCACCAGCTGAAGGCTACTCTAATCACCCTGCATTAGCACCTACCTTCACCCCTCCTAACACGCGTTCCAAGGCCAAGGGTCCAATTCCTTCTCCAGGGACACCAAAACCAGCATCTGTTCTTCCTCTAAGGGAAGTGGTTGGCGTTGATGGCCTGGTCAGGGTACATGTCCCTTTCTCACTGAGTTAACTCTCTCAAATAGAGAGCAGACTGGGGTCCTACACCTCTAACTTATCTGCCTTCATCAAAGAATTCCAATACACCGCTCAGTCTTACAGCCTAATTTACCATGATGTACATATGATTCTCACTAATAACTTACTTCCTGATGAATGCAGGCAAGTTTGGGACGAGGCAACAATGCATGCAGATCAGATTCATCAAACAGATGGGACATATCCAATTAGATCGGAAGCTGTTCCTGACCAGGATCCTCGATGGTATTATAATTCCACAGGTGGTATTTTAGCCAGAGATAGATTTATAACATATCTTTTGGCAGGCCTGAGATAGGCGACATTAAAGCCAGTTAACTTTGAGAAACTACAAGAGGTTGTCCAAGATAAACAGGAAAACCCATCTCAGTTCCTAGATCGCCTTACAAAGGCCTTACTGCAGTACATTAATCTGGACCCTGAAAACCCAGAAGGTAAGCAACTTCTTATGACCTACCTTTTTTCCCAGAGCTACCCTGACATAAAAGCTAAACTTAGGTGATTGGAGAGAGGGCCCCTAACTCCACAAGCAGAAGTCTTGGTGCTGGCCTTCAAAGTGTACCATGAGAGAGATGAGAAAGCCCCAAAACAGAAATATCATATGCTGGCAAAGGCTGTCCAACTAGCCTCAGTCACTACCCCAGACTCCTGGTCTTCAAAGGTTCAGAGACCACCTGGCTCCTGGTATAAATGTGGTCAAGAGGGTCACTGGGTGAAGGCCTGCCCTAACCCCAGCAAGCCAAGGGGATCATGTCCCAGATGCCATCAGAGGGGGCACTGGGGTACCAACTGCCCTTATGTCACTTAGAACAGAGGGACATCACTCCCAGAAAACCCCTCAGCTGACCTTTTAGGCTTGGCCATGGAGGACTGACTGGGCCCAAGCTCTCTCAACCCAACCACACCTATCACGAGCAGGGAGCCACGGGTAGATATTATGGTGTGCAGAAGAACCATCTTCTTCCTTTTGGACACTGCGGCCACTTACTTGGTCCTGACAGAGTTTTGGGGACCCACCTCACCTTCGTGTCCTCCTATTGTCGGGGTAGGAGGACAACCTTACCTTCCTCACCAGACCCCCCCCCCACTTAGTTGCATTTTTAGGGGTATGCCTCTCACCCATTCCTTTTTGGTAGTGCCTACATGTCCTGTCCCCTTATTGGGAAGAGATATTTTAGCTAAGTTGAGAGCTTCTATTTCCTTTGCTCCACCAATTCGCTTAAGCCCAAGCTTGCCATCAGTTCCTCTGCTCCTCCTTTTAGCCAATCACCCTACTAACACTAACATGTCATTTCCCTTACCAGCTTCTCAGGTGGATCCCCGATTTTGAGACGTCCAGAACCCCTCTGTTGCTAAACATCATTCTCCCATTGTCATCCAGTTACTGGACTCTACCAGGTACATCTGCCAAGCCCAATACCCTCTTTCTCTCCAGAGCCTCAGCAGACTAAAGCCTATCATTTCTGATCTCTTAAGGAAAAAACTCCTTCGACCTACCTCTTCCCCCTTTAACACCCCTATACTGGCAGTTAAGAAACCTAATGGTACCTATCAACTGGTTCAAGATCTCAGGTGCATTAACTCTGCTATAGTTTCCCTCCATCTTGTTGTAGCTAACCCTTACATGCTTCTCTCTACTATCCCCTCAGGGACGACTCATTTTTCAGTCCTAGATCTCAAGGATGCATTTTTCTCTATCCCTCTAGACACCCAGTCACAGGACATATTTGCCTTTACCTGGACAGATCCTGACACCCACTTTTCTACCCAACTTACCTGTACTGTTCTACCTCAGGGATTCCTGGACAGCCCACACCTATTCAAGCAAGCCCTGGCTTCTGACTTAATCCCTTTATCTCTCCCTCGATCTAAGACTGTACTTTAAATAGATGATGTCCTTCTCTGTAGCCCCTCCCTAGAAATTAGCCAAGCAGACACAGCTGCTCTTCTAAATTTCCTTTCCAGTCGGGGCTATAGGGTCTCACCGTCTAAAGTCCAACTGTTCATTCCTCAAGTCACGTATTTGGGACTAACAATTACCCCAACCACAAGGCTATTACCTTAGATAGAAAGAACCTGATTCAGTCTCTAACTGTTCCTTCTACAAAGGAAGAAATTTTTATCATTCCTAGGAATGGCTAGCTTTTTGCATTCCTAGGTTCCTTCCTTTTCCCTACTTTCTCGTCCCTTATATGAAGCAGCATTAGGCCCCACCCACGAACCTTTTCTCAAACCCATTACTAAGCCCTTTCAAAGGCTCTCCTTAAGGCCCCAGCCTTATATCTCCCGGACCTCCTTCTTCCCTCTATGTAACTGAAAAGGAGGGATTTGCCCTTGGAGTCTTAGGTCACCAACTGAAACCATCTTTTGCACCTATAGCATACTTGTCAAAAAGACTAGATCTAACCATCCAAGGATAGGCATCTTGTATTTGTACCTTAGCAGCTGCTGAACTCCTTATTCGAGAATCAAAGAAACTAACCCTGGGATCGCCTATAACTGTCCTCTCTTCTCACAACCTGTCACAGCTCCTAACTTATAAAGGCTTACAGACTCTACCTCCCTCCAGGGTTCTTTCTCTTCAGGTAGCTCTAATAGAAGACTCCACCCTCACCTTTCAATCATACCCACCTCTTAGTATTTTAATCTCCTTCCTCGACCTAACACTGACTACTCCCTATCTCACTCCCGCACTGAAACTTTAGAAGAACTATTATCTCATCCTTCACACATACAGGAGGGCACATTGCCTCAAGCCACCTTTACCTGGTATACAGATGGAAGCTCCTTTCTACATGAAGGGGTCAGGAAAGCTGGCTATGCCATAGTGTCAGACACCAAGGTAGTTGAGGCACAGGCCCTTCCTGCTCATACCACCAATCAACAGGCTGAATTAATAGCCCTTGCCCGTGCCTTCCAGCTGGCACAGGGACAATACCTCAACATCTACAAAGATTCCAAATATGCTTTCCATATCCTCCTGTCCCATGCTGCTATCTGCAAGGAGCTTGGGTTACTTACCACAAAAGAAGGATCAGTAACTAATGCAAACCAGATTATGGCCATGCTAAAGGCCTCCCATCTCCCCACAGCTATTGGGATTATCCACTGCAGATCCCACCGGACAGATGACTCTATTGTCTCCAAGGGAAAAAAACGAGCTGATGAGGCAGCTAGAGCTGCGCCCCTTAGGGGCCTAGACTCATCTCACCCTCCCCAGGAGATTCTTACACTACAACTCACATTCCTACCTACACCCCCTGACACTTGTCAAACTCTGTCCTATCTTCACCAACTCTTTCATCCTAACAGCCAAGCGTTGTCTTATTTTGTTAAGACCCACCTACAGCCTACTTCTGAGGACTTAAGTTTCCTAAAATCTATCACTGCTTCTTGCAAAATCTGTCAGATATCAGATCCCAACTCAAGGTAATATAGCACCCCCTTTCCTACCCATCAGGCTAGAGGTTCTCTTCCTGGAACTGACTGGCAACTTGACTTTACCCATATGCCTGCTGTAAAACATGTCAAGTATCTCCTGGTCTTGGTGGACACCTTCTCAGGCTGGGTAGAGGCTTTTCCCACAACTAACAAAAGGGCTCAGACAGTCTCTGATCTTCTCAGAGAGATCATCCCACGATTTGGTGTTCCCACCTCCCTCCAGTCAGACAAATGGGCCTGAATTTACTTCTCAAGTTTCTCAAACTCTATCTAAGGCCGTAGACATCCCCTGACATTTTCATATTCCCTACTACCCTCATTCTTCAGGTAAGGTAGAGAGAACTAACCGCTCTTTAAAAATTACTCTTGTCAAGCTGTCACAGAAACTTCACCTTGACTGGGTAAAACTCCTACCTCTGGCTCTTTTCAGGCTACAAGCCCTTCCCAAGCAGCCTCTCCTCATCTCATCCTTTGAACTCATGTATGGACGTCCAGGATCTTTCACTTAAATGTTCCCCCCCCCCTCAGACCATCTGCTCACCCCATTACTTTGCCATCTCTGTTCTCTCTTGTGGAACTTTGCTGACTGCCATCTACCTCGACCACACACTGTCTCCTGTCCACTGCCTGTCAACATTGGAGACCAAGTGCTTCTCTCCCCTCCAGATCACCAGCCCTCACCCCTCTCTCCCAAATGGCAGAATCCTTTTAAGGTAATCCTCGTGACCCCTACAGCTGCTAAACTTGAAGGACTCCCTCATTGGGTCCACTTATCTCACCTTAAGCCTTTCATTTCTCCATCTAAAATTTCTCCCCTTCATACACGTCGACCCTAACAGGACTGTGCTCTATTAAGCTTCAGAGAACATCGAGATCACCCACCTTGTCCTCAATCCCAGAAAATGAGACTCAACTCTGGCAGCCGAGCTTGACCTCACTCGAGTAGACATGTTTCTCGTCCTCCCCATGCTGTTCGTTTCTATCCAGGTCAGCCCTCACATCTGGATGTACAAGGTTCAAGAGACACCCACAGATAACAAACAGTCTTTCCAAACAGGGTCAGGAAACTGTTCCATAGCCGTATACCAAGGACCAATCCAAATTACCACCATCCCTATATCTGTTATCCCATCTAAATATTATGTTCTCTATACTTGCTTTCTTTTTGCCCAGATAGAAGAGTACTAGTCTTTTCAGATACATATGCTAGGTTCACGGACCAACCACTTCTACCAACACTGCAAGACACTCGTTCTACATACAAGACCTGCGAGATTCCAGCTGTTGTGCTTCAGAACTGATGGGTGCCAGGTGTCCTGACAGCTAAAGAAGATGGTCTTCGGCAGTTCTCCCAAGAAGAATGCCATTTTTGGGGAATGTGAGACCTCCAGTTCTAAGTTTTTTTTTTTTAAATAAAAAAGCCCATATAAAAACAGATACTCTCCTGTAACACCCTTTTTAGCCATCCTCCTGGTATTATTTCTAACCAATTTATTAAACAGTTCCTGTTACAGGATTACCAGTTGCTGTCCACAGAAGAGCCTGATATACACATCTACAGAGTGGGCCCCGATGGTGAAAAAGCCAGCTCCCCCCTCCAACAGACTACGCCCCTTCACAGCAGGAAGTAGTTTAAGAGACAGGGCACCCCAACTTCTCTTTCATTCAGGCATCAGGTGACTTCTACAGTGTTGCTGAGGCAACCAAGATAACACTCCCACAATTCACCTGGCTACTTCACCTGTACCTGGGAAAAAGAGCTATCTCATCATCTGTACAAATAGTCGGAGCTTCCCCAACCTCGCTCTCTTCTCTCTTCTCTTCTTCCCTCTGCCATTCTTCCTATTTCTCTCCCCTGTCCATGGCCCTAAATAAACTCCCTCCTGTGAAACTGGTCAATCTTGTGCTGTCTGTCTCACAGTCACATACCTGGAATTCCTCTTCAGGCAAATAAGGCATTTCCAGCACCTTAGCCCCAGCCAAGGATGTACACCCACACTGTAAGCCTCTATCCACTCCCTAAAGGGTTAAATAGCCTTTGATTCCACCAATTAAACAAGCTGCACAATAAAGTCTGCCTCCTAGGAAGTCTGTTTCTCACCATGCTTCCCTTTGCCTGAGATCTCCCTCACCCCCAGCCCTTCCTGCCTCCCTCTTCCTCCCATCAGGATCTCTGCTACAGAATGGCTGACTTCCCCAAGAAGGGAAGAGGTGGGGGTGAGGAGTCTGAATGGCAGAGGGGAGCTGTCCCACACTCAGCACTGTGCTTTTTATCTGCAATATATGGCTTCTAAGGTGAGCAGTATCCCCTGTGTAGGAAAATTCCAATTAAATTGTTTTGTGTGAACATGTACTTAGGGAACATAAAATTCAAAGCTTCCATATGGTTTTTCCAACATTGTTAGTTATCTTATCCTTCCCCAATCCCATCCTTCTCCCCGCTAGCATTTCTTTCCCTTTCCTGTCTCACCTGTCATATCATTTATGTTCTACTATGCCCTCTCCCTTAAGATCTTCCTTTTCCTTCCCCACCAATGATCCCTTTCTAGTTCCTACACTTGGCTTTTAGTAACCATGGATCTCCATTTTGTCATTATCATTTTTATTTTCCTATAGTTTATTACTAGTTAAATAGTATAACATGTAGACTTTATATAATATATGGCCTTTTAAATTTAGCACCTTGCCAAGTGTATTCCCAGTCATTTTGTTCCTTAATACTGATAATGACACCTGCAATACAGATATATACACAGCAGTAATACATAACTTCACCATTATACAGACATTCTGTTAGTTTTATTAATTTTGGCTCTTGGGAACAAGGCTTCAATTAACATTTAACTACAATAAAGTATTTATAAAGACATAGGTTCTCATATCTCAGAGGGAAATACCCAGGGCTGGATTCTGTATCATGTAGTGAATATATATTTGTGTTTAAAGAACCTGCTAAGTTGTTTTCTGACTGACTGAAGTGTTATAACACCACCACCAGCAAATAAGACTATTAGGTGCTCTGAGCATTTGTCCAAACTTAATATTCCTGGGGGTGTATTTCTATTTTAACCATTTTAATGGTAGTGCCTCAGCACCTGATTACCTTGATTTGCATTTCATTAATAATTAACAATGCTGGATATATATTCATGTTGATTTTCCATTCATGTTCCTTTTAATGTGCTCTACATGTTCAAATTTTTGCCCATAATACTATATTGGTATTTTTCTCCTTACTGTTTTGTAGCAATTATTTATGATATCTGAAAACAAACTTTTACAAAAATGTATGTTTTAGAAATATTTCCTCCAACACTGAGGCATGTCTTTTGATGATATTAATAGGGAGTTTGGAGTGGAAGCATTTTTAAATTAAAAGAGTTCTATTTGGTTTATGTTGAAAGCTTTCTCTGAATTCCAAGAAAAAAATGACAGCAGTATAGATTATGTTCTTATATTTTTCTTCTATGAACATATATATTTAAGCTAATATATGTGTCACCTATGTTTATTGTGTGTTTATTTTTGGACATGGAATAAGTTATTATCAAAGTTAAATTTCTTCCCATCTGTGTGTCAGGCAACTCACATTGGTTGGGAAAATGCTCTCAAGCATCACTGAGTTACTTAGGCAGTGTCTGTAGAGAAGCAATTGCGCATACATGCATGGCAGTGTTCTGAGATGTTTCCATTGTCCCATCAATTTTCAATGACTACCTCTTTGGAAATACAACACTGAATTGGAATCATTTAGTAGAAATACTCAAATTCTATTTTTTTAATGAATTTTTAACTTTTCAAAGAGCTTTTTATTTTAATATGTTTAGAAAATAAGAATTATTGCTAAAACTGAGCCTACCTTATCTTTATTTGTAAGTGCAATTTAAGTGGGAGATAGCTATGAGTCATTAATATGCTCATGGAAAAAAATATACACATGGAAAGAATATTTCCTTCAAAGAGTGCCTCCTACATACTTCCCTTCCAAAACCACCACCAGAAAGTCACCTCTCCTTACATTGGTAAAGTAAAACAAACCTTTATATACACTCCATTCTATGTACAAACTATATTCACATACTCCTGTGTTATGTTACTGTTTGTGCACTTGTTGGCAATGAGCATTTTATTTATGAAAAATGGTGAAAGAACTGACTGAGGACTGAATTTGAATAATAAATAGGGTAAATGGAGGTAATTTACTCATGAAACCTAGCTGTATAGAAACAGAGGAAAGGGGACAACCCTTAGAGAGGACCAGCAGAAGAAGGGAACTGTGAGATTCCTGGCATTGCTTTTGCCTGAGACTTGCTGAAGACTTTGTAAAGAAGAAAACACTGGTGTGCAGGGAGCTGTGGGAAATGAAAGGATAACAGATGGAGCTGAAGTATGAAAACTCAAGGAAAAATTCCGTGTAGGAAGGAAGTAGGAAATGGAATGAGGTGGGATGCGATATGTGGGCAAGGAGGTTCAGTGAACAGATTTTATTCCTCACACAAGCTATTGTCTTTTCAAAAATACTGTCAAGTATTAGGGAGACCAAGACATGGCAACCTCAGGATCCAAAAGCTGAGCAAAGGCAATGAAGAGGCTTTATGGTGTGTTTTCTTTGTTGATTCCTTTTAATAGTCTGTTCTATTTAAACAGTGACTCATGGTAGCTCCTGTCAAATATTCATGTCATAAGCAATTGAATTACATAATATCATGAAAATCTCTGGTTCAAAGACTCTTGGGAACATATAACATAAGTTCCATCTTAGTTGTCTTAGTTAGGGTTCTACTGCTGTAAAGAGACATCATGACCAAAGCAACTCTTATAAGGCCAATATTTAATTGAATCTGGCTTACAGGTTCAGAGTTTTAGTTCATTTTTATCAAGGCAGGAGTATGGCAGTGTCCAAGCAGGCATGGTGATGGAGGAGCTGAGAGTTCTACATCTTCACCCAAAGGCCAGTAGGAAACAAGTGACTCTTTCACACTGGGCAGGGCTTCAGAGCACACCCCCACCAATGGCATACTTCCTCCAACAAGGCCACACCTCCTAACAGTACCAAGCCCTATGAGCCAAGCATATACAAACCACCACACTAGTCATGGGAACTCCTGTCAAATGTTAATGTCAAATTGCATAGTATTGAGACTCTTTGGTTCAAAGACTCTTGGGAACAGACAGCATGAGTTCCACACTGATTTGGTCATTAGCATTATTAAAAAGTATAAGAACTCTGAAGGCCTCAGTTTATTCACCAGTAAAACAGCTGTGGCAGACACTTTTATCTATTTCTTCCAGTTCTACCATATTTCGGTGTAACCTTAAAGGTAAAGGAACAACTGAAAGATTAATTTTCATACGAGTGTCTCTTATGTTCAGGAACAAATAGATAAGCTGAAATTCACAACAGGATTCATACTAATTAGGACAACAAAGCAGCAGTATTTAAACTGGAGATAATCAATTTCCAGGACCCAGACCTCACAGGTCACGTGAGACAGGTTCAGTCCTACTAATGAATCCTACAATGGCCTGACCCTAAAAGATGCAGATATAATTTTCTACAGTGAGAAGTAAAAATAATGTTCTTTTTAATATTATTTATCTCTTTCATCACAATTTATATGGGTGCCAACTATCTTTATGCAAGTACCTTGAAACTGAGATATAGGATTGAGTAAATAAAAAGGCATGTAAATCTTACATCCATAAAAACACTGAGATAACTATGGTTATATTTGATGAACCCAGTTGGTATTTCTTATATAACTCAGACTCTGACTGAAATCATAATAGCATGATTGTAATACCAAACATGACCATTTTTATAGGCTAGTGCCTTTTCTGGAATAGACACACAGAAAATGATTCATGAACAGATCAGCAAAAGCATGCTGTAACTTGATAGCCATCATATTAAGTATTAGTGAAACTACCAGAAAAGACAAATGGCTAGGAAGATGATACCAGCTTCTACCAAATTGACATTTACTTTCATTCAATAATTGAAGCTATGTAAAGTGCATGACGACATGTGTTCCTTGCTAGATAATTTTTCGTCTGGAGTACTTTATTTAAATGGATGCTCAAAACCTTCATGTCAAATGATTTGATTAAAAATAAAAGGTACATATTCCAGGCTCCATGAAACATCGATAGTAAGTGAATGGTAACAAGCAAAATGTATATGTATATATATATATGTCAACACTTCACATTATCCATCCCCTCCCCCACTGCTCTTCATGTTTCCTCTACTCACATCTGGCTAATCTCTATCCTCCTTCAAGTAGTTCTTTCTATATCATTCATCTCACATGTATTCCATTACCATTTTTTTGGTCCTCTCTACTGCATTAGTGATTTCTTTCTCTCCATAGTTTCATTTCTTTCCCTCCAATAGTCCTCTTCCTACTTTCATTTTGGGGGCATTTAAGTCTTAATCCTAAATGTAAAACAAACTGTGATGGTTTTCTTTCTGAGTCTGTCTTATTTTGCTTAACATGGTCTTCAGTTCCATCCAATCTCTTGGAAATATTGTGTTTTCATTCTTCTTTATAACAGAAGAAAATTGCATTGTGAACATGGACCACATATTCTTTATCCATTTATTTGCTGGTAGACATCTAGTATGTCCTTATTTCATAGCTATTGTAGAGAAGTCAATATGCACATGTAAATATGTCTGTTATGTTATTGGCTTGGAGCCCTTTGGTTGTATACTTGGGAGTGGTATAGTTGGGCCATATGTTAGTACTATTTTGAGTTTCATGAAAAACCTCCATACTGATTTCCATGGTAGTTGTACAAGTTTGCATTGTTACTAGCAGTGAATAATGGTTCCTCTTTCTTCATATCCTCATCAGCATTTGCTATCATTTCTTTTCTTGATGATAGACATAGTAATGGGAATGCAATGTAATTTCGATGCAGTTTCTGTTTTTTGTCTTCATGGTGGTTAATCTTGGTATAGTCAGTTTCACTGGATCAGGGATCATCTAAGAGGTGGAAGGCTCTCAACACACTTGTGAGAAGTTTTGTTGATTAGGTTAATTAATGTAGGAAGACACACCCTGAGTGCCAGTGGTGCATTCTGATATAAGGGGGTACATTCTTATAGAACATGTAATGCAGTCCCAGGAAAAAGCTTTTGCTTTCTTCCTGCTTACACTCTTTTCTCTCTAGTGAGCTCGCCTATCCTCTTCAGCAGGAAATTTGTCCTATTGCTGCCATAGTGGCCACTATTTCTTTCACTGATGTTAGAGCTCAGCTTCTTTGGCCTTCCAACATGGACTGGTGGCTCTCCAGGAATGTTCCAGGCCATCATTGTCTGACAGGGACTACTGAGGTACCCAGTCTGATGGTCTGAACAGCTATTGGGTCTTTAGCCTCTCCAGTATGAGACAATCATTGTTAGATTACACACACTGTATTGTGGAAATAAATCTAATAAATCTCCTTTGAATGTGTATTCATTCTCTTTGCTCTGTTTCTCTAGATAGCTTTGACTAATACAGTTTTTGTGTTTTTTAATACTCTGTGTATATGTGTGTGTCTGATATAAAACACAAAGGGAATGTTTGCTGTATATATAGCGATCTACTTTCAGAGTACCAGCACCACACGATCAGATTCACACTCACATATTAAAGACTTTCATCTATTCATGAAGATTCTGCTCTTATGACCAAATCCTCCCAACTTCACAATTAAATATCAACACAAGTCTCAGAAGAGACAAGCCATATTCAACCCATAGCATAGCACCTATTACACATCAAATGATCCTTTTCTCTTTTAAAATCCTTACTCCAAAGCATTATATAAATGTGGATATTTGTGCACCTAAACATAAGGATAAAACAAAATATTGAAAACGCCCTTTATTCACTTTCTAATAGCTGCTTCTCTTAAATGTAAACACTATTTTTCAAACAGTTGCCATCAGCCAGAAAATTTAATTAAAAAACCACTCTAGCCTTCTTTTGATTATAAACCTTTTACTCTTCAGCTCTTTAATATTAATAATGGTTATTAATTATACAGCATGCCATTATGTCTTTGTCATAATTTTACTAATAGCTTGCATGTTAATGAACTATGCTATTAGGGAACATATTGCCAAGAGTAACACATTCCTAAACTTCCAGGAAAAGGCTGACTATTTGCCCCATAGTGTTAAGTACCTATCCATTTGGATTATAAACTTACATAATAGGTCAATGAAAACACACTTCGACAGTCTTGCTCTTGCTTCCAGAAGTTATCCAGTCGATAACAGCAGATCAAGATTCACCCTGTGCTCATACTTTAAAACTAATCCGAGCAGCAGATGGGCACCAGTGGCCATTCTTTTGCAATATATATCAACCCATCACTGAACCGCAGAAGGGCTACAAATTCCAGACACTACATGCCCTAAAACTCTACAAAAATCAGTCTCATACTTTGCTCACAGATGCTGTTTCTCACAGTCACAGGTCTCCTCTCCTTAAAAGGGTAATGACATTGTCAGATTTTTCAATACTAAGTGGGTTTCTCCCTCAATGGATTATCACCAGTGATATTCCACGCATATAGACCTTCTTTTCCTTTAGATTGCTTAAAAATAAATTATCATAAAAGTGTTCATTAGTTCAAGTGGCACAAGGATAGAGAATATTCTGACATTTTTCTCAAGAGTTGTTTTAGTTCATGATGCCATCCATACTACATAAATATACACATGTCAAACATCTTAAAAATATCATATTTTAAAATGTTTGCTGACTTAGTTGGTATAAATTTGTTTAAATCACTTTGATTGGTATTTGTAGGGCATTTCAAGGGCATAGATTAGCATAGGAGTATAAACTCATAAAGGAAATCAGGAAAACAAACTGAGAAGGCACAAAACCCAAGCTATTCCTACCATGGAGCCAGTTGCTAATTGCAAGTAATATAGGACAATTGATGTTTATTATAATCAGCTCATAGACTTTTAAGAAATGGTGTTTTAAGTTGCCCTCTCCATTAAACAAACTCTGAAATAAAGATCAGCATACCATAGAAGGAATAAAGAGCATTCTCAGGATCCACATCTGTATATGTTAAGGCAAGGGAGCAAGTCTGGTGGGGGAAATGATACAATCCACACAACAGTCTCAACCAATGCTTGCTCAAGTTGGAACTCAGAGACTATGCTTTCTGCACCTTCACATTACTTTTTCCTTTTATACAATCTGGCCAAGGCAGAGGAAAGGACCTGGATGAAAGCAAATGACTGAGGCAATTCCTGAGAGCCAAGCCTTTCATCCGTTACAAGGATAGGATGTGTGATAGAGTACAGCATCCAAGGCAAATACAAACATGAAGAGGTTTAATTTGTAAGCATTGGAAGGAGGATGTTTTACAGAGATATCCACAGAGTTTAGGAAGCTGACTAAGGATACTGAAGAACCCAAAGACAAAGACCCAAAGCAGCAATGCCAAGCTGTTATCACTCCTAGGCTTAAGTGGCTAAGGGACAAACAGAGCTAATGAAACCTGCAAAGAAACAGAGTTGGAAATCATGGCAACTGCCTCATTCTTCATGGAAGAATACAGAGTCTGCAGAAACCAAGGTCTGGGAACAAAGAAAATAGGTAATAAATATCCACACCACTCCCTTCTACCTTTTTTTTTCCTCTTGTACTAGCTCTCATGGGCCAAAACCAACAGAAATTCAAAGGGCAGGGAGTACCTTGTCAAGTCTGAGCTTGTTACAGCAAAGCACTGCAGAATAAGAGCTGATAAACAACAGAAAATATTTTTTTGTCATTGATCTGAAGGCTAGAAAGTCCAAGGTCAAGACACGGGCACACTTAGTAAGGCCTGATTTTCTAGTTTATCAACTTGCATTTTCTCATGGTAGATATAAGGAGAACTGCTGGGTCTCTAAACATTCATGAGACCTCAAGACCTAACAGATTGAGCAAAAACTCACACAGAATACTATCATCTTAGGGGTTAAGAATTTAACACATGGTAAGAGGAAGTTGTTTCAGACAATAACTAAACTTCCTAGATGGCATCTCAGCACAGAGAACAAGAATAGATTAGAGGAATCAAACAGAATAACTGGTGTCACACTGCATTGGTAGCCACCTGCTCAAACTTGGAATCAGTTGCCTTTGTCCAGTCTGCATGAATGTAGTCAAGGTGTCCTGGGTGTTCAAAGTCACCATTACCAGAGTCTGTTGGTCAGTCATTAAAAGAAGCTGAATAATTGCTGTATTGCTTTTTCCCTGGCCTGATTCAAACATAACCAACAAAGGAATAAGGAAGAATAAGAAACAAGGGTATCAACTTCACAAGTCTTGTAGTAACCATGCTATATATAAACATTTGGGGAGTAGAAAATACTGATGTTTCTGGGAGAGCAAGTCAAATGTAATTACATTTTATGAACATTGTATAATGAAAGAAAAGATACAAATAAGAAAAACAGCATTGATCCTGTGATGGTCAGGAATAATGAGAACAGAAAAAAGATGGATACAACTCTTTGGAAATCTACCCAGTAAATGGCCCTTGAATTTGGTTAATAATTGATATTCTTCACTTGTGTAAGTGGCCTGGAACTGAAGTGCAACAGACAAATATCCTTCCACTTTTTTCTATAGCTGGCTACAACCCCTTGGTATAAGTAGTCATTGAACTTAATGCAAAACTTCCTTCTTTAATGCTTTGGAATAGGCATGGTAGCTCACACATGCAACCATAGCACTTGTAAGGCTAAGGCAGAGGATTACCATGAATTTAAGGTAATCTTGGGTACATAATGAGTTCTAGATGATTATGAGATAAGAGTGAAGTGTTGCCTCATAAAGAACAACAGTGTTAGTCACTGTTCTATTGCTATGAAGATACATTATGACCAAGAAAGCTCGCATAAAAGAAAGCACTTAAACAAACAATAGGGTTCCAAAGGTGAGACCATGATGTTGATCATCATGGCAGGGAACATGGCAGCAGGCAGGGAGGCATGGTACTGAAGAAGTAGCTGAGAGCTACAGCTTTATTATACAGGCAACAGGCAGAGATACACTATGCCTGGCATGAGCTTTTGAAACCTCAAACCTACACCCAATGACTCTCTTCCTCCAGCAAGGTCACACCTACTACAGCAACACCATACTTCCTAACCCTTTTAATCCCTGGTGACTACATACACAAACATATAAGCCTACAGAGACCCTTTGTATTCAAACCAGCACATTTAACTCATTCGCCCCCATAGGTTTCTGGTTATATCATAAAGCAAAATGCTTTTAGTCCAACTTCGAAAGTCTTCATAGTCTTTCTGTCTTAAGATTGTTTGAAAGTCCAAAGTCTCTTGCTGGCAGTGGATTACATGCCTTTAATCCCAGCACTTGGGAGGCAGAAACAGGTGGATTTCTGAGTTCGAGGCCAGCCTGGCCTAGAGAGTGAGTTCTAGGACAGCTAGAACTACACAGAGAAAATCTGGATCAAAAAACCAAAAAAAAAAAAAAAATCTCTTTTGAGAATCAAGGCATTCTCTTATCTGTAACTCCATGTAAAAGCAAAAGCAAAGAGCCGATCATATACTTTCAACATACAATGGACCAAAACAAGACCCAAACCCAGCAGGGCAAACTCTGAATTCTGCATCTCCATGTCTGATGTCAGTCCTTCAGCTTTGTTGACTGCAATACACTTCTTTCTCTTGAGCCAGTTCCTCTGGCAGGCATCCCAAAACCTGACATCTTCAACATCATGGGGTCTCCAACACTATCCAGGCTTCAACTTCACAGCTTTAGACCATAGCCTCTCTGGGCCTCCATGCTGGGATTCCTCCTGCATATGGCTGGCCTTAGTGACTATGGTTAACTGGGGAAAAAGATTTCATAATCACTTTTCTGTATCCTCCATGACTCTGAAGTAGCCAAAAGTGCCAACTTCTGTTTGCTGGATCTGGTGTCTTGACCCCCTCTTTGACTTGCATTTGCATAAACTTTTCTTTGTTGAAGGTTTTCTTTGAGCTTAAAATTCTCCCTTAATTCCTTTTCACAGATTGGAAGTTTACCTGGGTTTAGGTCATGCCCCAGGGGCACCATTTTCTTTATTCTATTTAGCATCCGGCTTTTCTTTAAGCTTTTTGTCTCCTTGGGCATTGGACTTGGCTCCAGGATTAGATTTTCAGGTATTCTTTTTCTCCTCAAACTGTACATTTTGTATTTCTTTTTCCCTAGCTTCTCTTTTTCACTTTTTTTTTTATTGGATGTTTTATTTGCATTTCCTATGTTGTCCCCTTACCCCATCCCCCACCCACCCAGGAACCCCCAACCCCCTCACCCCTCCTCCTTCTTCTCTGTGGATGTAACCTCTATCTACCGCCCCCACTCCCACCTCCCCACCCTCAAAATTCCCACCCCCTGGGGCATCCAGCCTTCATGCGGTCAAGGTTCTCTTCTTCCACCTATGCCCAGCAGGGCCCTCCACTCTTACATATTCAACTGAAGCGCTGGATCCCTCCCTAAGTGCTCCCAGGCTGGTGGTTTAGACCCTGGGAGCTGTGGTTGGTTGGTATTGTTGCTCTCCTCATGGTGCCCCAAATCCTTTCAGCTCTCCTTCAGTCTTCACTCTAACTCCTCTATTAAGAACCCCATGATCAGTTCAATGGCTAGTTGTGAGCATCTGCCTCTGAGTATGTCAGACTCTTGAAGACCTCTGAGGAGATATCCATATCAGGCTCTTATCAGCATGCACTTCCTGACTTCCACATCAGCCTCTACCTTTGGTGATTGCACATGGGATAGATACTCAGGTGGAGTGGTCTTGAAACTGCCCCTCCTTCAGTTTCTGTCCCTCACTTTGTCTCCATATTTGCTCCCTTGAGTAATTTGTTGCTCCTTCTAAGAAGGACCGAATCACCCCCACTTGGTCTTCCTTCTTTATGGGCTTCATGTGGCCTGTGAGTTGCATTTTGGGCATTTCAAGGTTCTGGGCTAACATCCAATAATCAGTGAGTGAATACCATGTGTGTTCTTTTGTGATTGGCTTACCTCACTCAGGATGATAATTTCTAGTTCCATCCATTTACCTAGGAACCTCTCGAATTCATTGTTTTTAATAGCTGAGTAATACTCCATTGTGTAAATATACCACATTTTTTGAATCCATTCCTCAGTTGAAGGACATCTGGGTTGAAATGAACCCACACTCCTATGGTCACTTGATCTTTGACAAAGGAGCTAAAACTGTCCAGTGGAAAAAGGACAGCATTTTCAACAAATGGTGCTGGTTCAACTGGAGGACAACATGTAGAAGAATGAAAATTGATCCATCCTTATTCCCTTGTACAAATCTCAAGTCTAAGTGGATAAAGGACCTCCACATAAAACCAGATACACTGAAACTAATAGAAGAGAAGGTGGGGAAGAGCCTCGAATACTTGGGAACAGGGGAAAGTTCCTGAACAGAACTCCAATGGCATATGCTCTAAGATCAAGAATTGACAAATGGGACTTCATAAAATTGCAAAGTTTCTGTAAGGCAAAGGACACTGTCAATAGGACAAAACGACAACCAACAAATTGGGAAAAGATCTTTACCAATCCTTCATCTGATAGAGGGCTAATATCCAATATATACAAAGAACTCAAGAAATTAGACTCCAGACAACCAAATTACCCTATTAAAAAATGGGGTATAGAGCTTAACAAAGAATTTTCAACGGAAGAAACTCGAATGGCCGAGAAGCACCTAAAGAAATGTTCAGCATCCTTAGTCGTCAGGGAAATGCAAATCAAAACAACCCTGAGATTCCATCTCACACCAGTCAGAATGGCTAAGATTAAAAACTTAGGTGATAGTAGATGCTGGCGAGGGTGTGGAGAAAGAGGAACACTCCTCCATTGTTGGTGGGACTGCAAGATGGTGCAACCACTTTGGAAGTCAGTCTGGCGGTTCCTCAGAAAATTGGACATAGCATTACCTGAGGATCCAGCTATACCACTCCTAGGCATATACCCAGAAGATGCTCGAACATATAACAAGGACATATGCTCAACTATGTTCATAGCAGCCTTGTTTATAATAGTCTTTTTCACTTCTTAAGAGTGGTTACCAACAATCAGGTGACGGAGTCAATACTAGGCTGTCTCCTTCCCAGTTCAATTAATCCAAAACTCTTCCCTTTATTCTCAGGCAGATTTTAGGGCAAGGGCAAAAGCAACCACATGCTTTGCCAAAATGTCACAAGAATAGTCTCTATACCAGCTGCTAATATTCTTTCCTTCTGATACCTCTTGATCTTCTACAGTTCACATCTCCCTCAGCACCAATGCCTTCCATGGTCCCATTAATATGAACCATTTAAACCCCACTTAAAGCATTCAACTGCTTTTCTACTAATGCCTCAAAGTGTTCCGTATTCCTCAACAAACATGGTCAGGCCTACCACAACAATATACTAGTCCCTGGCACCAACTCTGTCTTTGTCACTATTCTATAGCTATGAAGAGACAATCATGACCAATGTAACTCTTATAAAAAATATTTAAATGGAGTCCATTATCATTATGGTAGGGAGCTACGGCAGGAACTCAAACTAGAGAGGACCTGGAGTCAGGAGCTGATACAATGGTCATGGGTTGGGGTGGGGTAGGGTAGGGCTGTTTAGTAGCTTGCTCCCCTTGGCTTGCTCAGCCTGCTTTCTTATAGAACCCAGGAATGGCACCAACCACAATGGGCTGGGCCTTCGCTAATCAATCACTAATTAGTAAAATCCCCCACAGCTTGCATACAGCTTGATTTTAAGGAGGTTACCTCCTCTTAGATTGCTGTAGCTTGTGTCAAGTTGACATAAAACTATCCAGCATATCATGTTAGACAGAAAGATTTGAATATGTAAAATACTTCACCTATATCATTCTTTGAATCATGTAATACTCATGTCATCTCCAAATTTTATAGTAATATTCGACAATAAATAAAGCAATGAAGTAAAGAGGAAAGAGTAGCATATAGGAAAAATATCAGTTTATAGGGACGGTCACTGAACAAAATACAGAGAGCAAAAGTTACTATTTCTTCATTTCTTACTCTATATAATGTTTAGGAAAGTCTAACACAATGCCTGTGACATATTATGTAGGATTTAATAGTTTCAGAAAATAATCTGGTGAAAGAGTATCTTGGTCACCAAAGAGAAATGCTCATTCCAAACACACAAATCAAAAGATTTCTATTTAATTCTTAATTACCTTAAATTTGCAATTACCTCCAGTATTTTATATATTTTTCACACTTCAAAAGAATAATTAAGGAAAGTCTGTGGCTATTGCCAAAATAATTACATTGTACAATATAGTTGATTTTAGAAAATGAAGGCTTTAAATTGGTTACTTAAGAGTTGATATCATGCCCCAAACTTCACATATTATAATGTAAACACAACTGACTGCAATCATAAAAAGTCGACGTTTTTAAGATTCTTCAGTGATGCTCGATTCCTGAAATCCCAGCTCTGTGCCTGGCACCATGGGACATGGTCATGTTCACCCACCCCTGCATTGTTGGAGAATGTAGAGGTTCTTGTCAGACTTGCAAGGAAGGGAAGGGAGCATCAGTATCCAGAGGAACCCAGGAACAGCAAGAAGTAGAAGGCAGCAGTGAGAGACTGGAACATCCTGACAGGAACCTTTGTGTTCTCCAACAGTGAAAGGGTGGAAATGACTTCCCTTCTTAGGTGCCCACACACTTTGCATATCTGCAATCCAGAGCCCAGTGTTTCCTTTTTGGGATCTCATTTCCATGTTCCTCCTGGGAGAAGAACCCTAGAGAAGCAAGGGCTCTTGTTTCCTTTGCCTGCATGCTCTGTACACAGCAGTTGTCTCACTAAGTATCTTTGCATATGTATGAAGAGGTGGGCCCAATGGTAGTTCCCTGGGTCTTGTTCAAAGCATTCAAACTCAAAAGCATTGCCTTACTTGTAAAGTGGAAACAATGATAACATCTATACTTCTTAATCACAAGGGTATAGTACAAATTACATGAGGTGATTGATACCCCTGAAAGAATCCTCTTTTCCCCAAACATGCACAAAAACACCTTCCTTAAACCTTCATATATACCTCAGCTGTATTAAATGCACAATGTTCAATGCAGTTATGTTCAATGCACAGTAAGGAGCCAACCAAGCACAGTAGCTGATTAAAAATGAAGGAAAGTCCATATTAATCAACATTGTCATTCAGTCCTCTTTAAAGTATGGTGGCTCTTCATAGTCACTCTTCTTCACTAGCCCTTAAACCAACACATCCATCTGGGATGTTCAATGGTTGAGAGCTGAGGATTAAGGCACTACCAACAACTGACTGTTAATAGAGCTTTGATCTAACTGCTAAGTATGCTAAATGCCTGGAGCATTAAAGCTTCTCCTTCCTGTTTCCTTCCCATTTTCCAGTGCCTGGAGCCAGGGGCATGCTGACCTTACTGAGCATCACTGCTCTTCATGTTAAGCGTTGTACATTATTTGGAGCCAGAATCTGTCTCCTGACTGGAGCTCATTAGTTGTCATTAATAATTCACAGTTATCCCACAAGTAATTTCATTACTTAGAAATGGGGCCATTTTCTTTTCTGAGAATGATGTCAAAATCCTCAATAATTTGGTAAATAGTCATGCATGAAAGGATTTTTTAATCACATATTTTGAAATATAGCTAAATCTGATAGGTATAAAACTGGAGGAAAAACTGAATTTAACAAGCATAAAGAAAGACATTTGATAGCAGCCTGTATACACATGATTTTCTTTTAAAAACCACAAAATTGTACATGAATCCAAAACAGTAGTCATTAGGGGAATCATTTTTCACTTTAACGACTCTTCTATTTAAAAAACTTGTTCTCATCTTGCTTTTAGTACAATGCTCACATTTTTCTCAAAAGACTTATAGACTTCACAAAAGACTGCATAAGAAAAAAAAAGCCTATTGTGTTCAGGAGTGAAAAGCCACATTCAAATCTTAAGCAAATTGATTAGTATATTAAACAGACATCTTGAGGAAGGACTTTAGATGTTGCATTTCATGGCAAGCATTATGACAAGGTTTCTACTGGTATGCATCATAAGATTGTCACCAGTTCAGCCAGGCTGACACACACAATGGAAGAAGCAGAAAGCACAGGAGGGGAAGCTATCTACCACCTAGGCTCAGACAGTCACGCAAATTTAAAGTCTTCCTTTCCTACCTCGTAAGTACTCAGAAATAAAAATAAAATAGACATTCTAACGAACTTGGTACCAGGAATTGTGCCAAGCATTATGTATCTATCCTAACAATAACTTTGTGGAATGATTTTCTTTTCTTTCTTTTTTGTTCAGTTTTGTGTTTTTTGATATAGGGGCTCATGTAGTCCCAGCTGGCTTGGAAATTCACTATATAGGTGTTTTTTTTTTTTTTTTTTCGAGACAGGGTTTCTCTGTATAGCCCTGGGTGTCCTGGAACTCACTCTGTAGACCAGGCTGGCCTCGAACTCAGAAATCTGCCTGCCTCTGTCTCCCAAGTGTTGGGATTAAAGGCGTGCACCAGCACCCATCATCGCTCGGCAATACTAGGATTTTGAGCTACTTTTTTTTTTCATTTTATAAGAGAGGAAATAGAAGCTTTGAAATTAAAGAACCTCACACAGATCTCAAGCAAAGCCAGCAAGACTTGTGTCAAATGCTAACTAGAACTTCTATCCCTGTCTACCATGCTGCAGACTGACAGTTAAATGAACAAGCCATTTAGTATGAGTACAAGATGGGCCATGTCTCACCAGATCATAAATAGAAAGTCTGTGTTTTAATTCCTACAAGTTATGACACAGAACTTCAGGTCCAGGACCAATCTTAAGCACAGTAGCTAAAACATTTAAGGTTCTGGCTTAAGAAGCACCCTAATACCCAAGTTTCCATCTTGTTGAAAGCAAATCTCCACCTTGAACCTCAGTTCTTCTGCATAGACTCCTATCACCATTCCCTATTCTTGGGTTGAGATAGTCTCCCCAAGATTTCAGTGTCTGTCGAACCTGGGGCTCCTTGCTGCTCTTGAGCGTCAGTCTTACAGGGTGTTCCCTCCTCTAATGGCAACATCTCTCATTTAATGCCCCACTGCTTTCTTCCTCTTGTCTCTACTTACATATCCCGCTTCTAGACCATTACAATTACTAATAGCTAGTGATGTGTTTATAAAAAGATAAAGAGATATAGAATATGTTCTATGGATGTGTGGTGAGGTATGGGGGGGCAGCCCCTTTTATAGTTTGTTTTTTGTTTCACTTTTAAGAAGTAAGCCTTAAATATAATCTCTAGATAATTCTAATACATAAATTATTTTTAGCTATTTCTAATGCTTAGATTGGAATGTTTTGTTTTGTTGTTTTGTTTTTTTGTGAACATACTAATAAGGAAGTAGAGAGTATCAATAGACTTCATGTGCAACCTACTGTGTGCTCACTAAACAATATAGTGTTACTTGGATTCTTCCAGACATTATTTGAAGATAAAACAGCATTTAAGATGATGAATATATTAGATACAGAGAAATGCCATGGAGATGCAAATGTCTTATACATCTCTTTGGCCTTACTCTGCAGTTTATTCAGCTTCTAGAAGAACATACGTGCTTATTGAGTCCTGTCTTAGGAAATGATCTCTCTCCTTCTCATAGAAAATTCCTTGGTTACTTTAAACTTAGCAATACACTGTAAAACCTGGGGAATTCACATTGAGTGTGAAAATATCTAGTCTAAAATCAGCTTGAGACATATGCAATCTGTCTAATTATTTCTCAAACCCTTCCTTCCCACGACCATGCTCTTGTTTCTACCACCTGTGATGAAAGCAGGTGAACTTATGCTGGAAACCACTAATGGCTGTGGCTGCATTTGGGAGAGCCTTTCATGAGTTTATAGGGGGCAAGGCGGGGAGGGAATCACTAGCTGCAGATGAACATACCAAGCATGTAATATAAAACTCACATTTTTAAATGTCTGACAAAGGCAGGCAATAGGTACATCTACTCCAGTAGTTTGGTGACTATCATTTAAAATAAACTCCATATTAATAAATCATAAATACTATCTCTGAAACTTTAAAAATGGGATTTTTTTTAGTTACCTATTTATAAACATGCAAAAATCATGTGCAACCTCTCAGAAAAGAGACACTGAAATACTCAAGGACAGGTGACCATTAGTAGCTCACAAATTAATTGTTTGCTGTATTCTCTTGTATGTCTAGACTTTTAAAATTTACACAGCACACACATGTACATGAACATACCTGCTTCTCATTCTTAGAAAATTCTGCAAGAAATATTAGTTTGAAATCTCTGAATTTTAAATGTGTTTATTGAGCAACATGTAATAAACCTCTAAATTAAGAGTTGTCTCCCTTTTTATAAATATAAAATCATGGATACAATATATAACTTCATCCAAGACCACCCATTTGAGGTATAAACTTTCCTCACAGATTTTCCTCAGTTAGAAAGTGGCTTTGGCACTCTATTTTCTATGCCTCCAAACTGTGTAGCCACACCTGCCATCCATGATTCTAAATTTCTGAGCACACAGCCCCTGCTAAGAACCAAGTGAGCTTTTGTATCTGGACCTGAGCTGCAAATGTCTGGCCATCCTACTTCTCACCCAGGGCCAGATGGTTGAGTCTCCTCACACTGTGTCCTTGCTGGCTTGATGCCTGATGACTCATTACCTTTAGAGTCTCTGCCACATAGTAGGAATTTAATAAGTCTTCATTCAATGAGAAAAAAACTGAATACTCTACTTTAGAGGAGAGACAGGAGAATTAAAACTAAATGCTAACCTATCTCTGTTTGCCATGCTCTGAAACTCAAACTAATGCTCACAGTAACTGAGAAGCACTAACTTGAAGAACTCATGGTTTCTTGTGTAATTTTGTCTTTCCATACTTTTTTACAGCCTCAGTCTTACAGGAGCACAGTAGGATTTTCAGGCAATGATTATGAATGAGAGTTGGGGATGTCTGTATTTAATAGAAGGCAACACAAGACTTTTTCGAAAGAAGGAATGAGCTTGAGGCAAGGAAAGTCCAAGAAATCATCTGGAAATATAAGAATAACAAAGCTCTACCAGGCACAGTTATTAAAGGCAAATTGGCAATGAGAAAAAACAAGAACTTAAAAAAAAACCCAAAAGATATTAATTTCCTTAATAAATTCTTACTTTTGTTGTTGTTGTTGTAAAAATAGGAATAAGAACCATGTCTTACATATTTGCCTTCTTAGCCCTAAGACCTAACTTGATTCTGACATTTGGTATCTATTCTTTAAGTATTCATTAAGTGACTATCAAGCAACTAATATAAGACACAGTGGAGTTTTCAATATCAAAATCAGTGAAGCAGCAGAAGGATTTTTACAGAAAACAGATAACAAGACAAAGAAAGAAAACGCACATATACATACTATGTCTAGGAAACTAATAGGTGCATGTTGCTTGACAGAGAGGCATTTGTCTTTCTCTAATACAACTCTGGTTAAGCAAACAAAGTGACCATTCATAAACAGTTAAAGCAGGTAAAGGCACTTGTCACCAAATATTAATATTAATTGTTCTTTAACATAAGTAAATCACAGGTGAAAGTTATCATATAGTCTACTACATCCAAAGCATTTTACGATGTGAGACAGAGAAAAGCTAGCAATGTAGATATGCTACTGGTCTTAGGAAAAAAATTAAAGCTGAAAGTGACTGAAGTTCATGTATCTTCACCTAGAAGTTTGGATGCTCCAGCTGTGCCAAGGGCAAAAGTCAGTCATTCTCAAAAGAGGTTAGGATGCTCTGGTTTATAATTAGCTAGGGTCTTGTGGGGGAGCTCCTAACTATTAGACAGACCTTTATAACCACAAAAGTCAAGACGTATTCCAAGGTAGAAAAGAAATGACTTTGCACTTGCCTGCTGTTATTGATTGGCAAAGATCCTAAATACTTGCACAGAGCTGGGGTGACTTTTACTAGATGCCTAGGGTTTCATAATCTGATCTGGCAATTTATTTTGCTTCATACTGTGAAAACACTTTCTTTTATAATCAATAACCCACATTGTGGTCCTTTTAGTCTTATTTAAACATCCTTCTGTGTTCTTAGTATGTTTAAAAATTTTATTATGAAACTTTAAACATATTAGGCACTAGAAAGATAAATTGCAGGTATTTCTATTCACTTAGCTTCAAAAGATCATTAAAACTTGGACTACAGTGATGGATTAGTAGGTAATAAGCAAACTCGAAGATTGGAGTTCATATTCCTGGAACCCAGTTAACTGCTAATTGGGTGAGATGGCCCATCAGTAATTTCAGCACTCAAAAGGCAGAGATGGTGGTGCCAAGGACAATGTGGATATCTAGACTAGCTGAGTAGATCAAGCTCTGGGTTCATCTGTAAGTCTGCCTCGATGTAGAAGATATGAAATAACTGAAGGAGACTATCAACATATCAACATCAACCTAGAGCTTCCATCCCCATCAAACACACACACACACACACACACACACACACACACACAGAGAGAGAGAGAGAGAGAGAGAGAGAGAGACAGACACAGACACAGACACAGACACAGACACAGACACAGACACAGACACAGACACAGACACACAGAGAATAAAATTAAATATGCTCTTTTAAACTCTCCACAGCTCCATGCAGAATTAAGAGATAACATTTGCCAAAGGTAAGCATCCTTATATGAAAGAAAAGGCATCTTCTTCCCAAATTTCATGGAGAAATGGATATTGTTACAGAAGAAGGAGTATTGAATAACAGAAGAGAAGCCATGTTATACAAAGTTAAAGACATGCACAAAATCCTTTGTGGATTACTGAGTAAGGTTAAGAGCATCATAGAGTGTAATGTCAGTCTTGGAGGATGTTGCTCTCCTCTTCTTGAACAGGTAACTGCATTTCTGAGAGATCACAGTTACAACCCTATGATGGCAGCAGCATAGGCTATCTACACGAGTCTCCCACACAGACCAGGGCACTCAGAGATGAGCTGTATGACCAGTTCCCATCTACTATCTTAATGTCCCCAGGCAAACAAAACAAGGGCCACACAGAATTGGCTCCTGACCATACTGTGGTAAACTCTCTTTTACACTGCTATCTCAGCTGGCTTAGCACTCAAAAACATAGTGACCTTGTTAACAGAAAGACATTCAGTTTGTCACAGTATGGCCAGGAACCAATCCTGTGTGGTCTTGTATATGAGTTAATAATACAGGGTAGAATGTGTGATAAAATGAAAGATTAAAAAAAAATCCATAAATGTATAAAATTAAATCTGTATACTGTTTTCTAAAGTTCTAATTCCTGGCCACAACATTCCTTAAGGTTGCTTATCACATATTATCTAAGATAATGAATTGTTTTCAGCTAAATGTGAGCTTAACTTGCCACATGCTATATTTCAAAACTGTCTGTAGGTACTGCCGAGATGGCTCAGTGGGAAAAGGCATTAAGTGCCAAGCCCGATGGCCTGAGTTTAATCTTCAGAAGCTGTGTGGTGGAAGTACAGATTTGACTCTTGCAAATATATGTTCACTTAATTGAAACTTGCAGCTGAATAGCCTTCACTGTGGGTTCTCATAAGTGACATAATACAGTGTTATAAGAGCCGCAGTATAGCCTTGTGTGGACAAAATGAGCTTCTGTGGGTTGACCTGTGTACATAACCAGCATCTATAAGGAGGTGCCAAGGAATGGACATTGATTATCTGAACTAAAATGTTTGCAGCTGGAGTGAACTCATTTTTAACACTTTCAGAATGCTCCCTGACGAACACAATGAGTTACCTTGGGGCTTAAATTAATGTTACCATCTAAGAATGAAACCTTTTGAAAGCAACCACAGATGACAAAATTAGTCCTCAATTCAAGTAACCCACCACAAAAAGTAGCAGCCTGTATCTGTTGGGAGATGCCCAACTCCAAGCCAGTTAATTAGTTTTCAAGGCCAGGAAAATATGTCAGAACACAAAAGAAAGCTCTATGTAAGCTATGTGTATTATGTAACCTTCCTGTAAGACTGAGGTAGTAACTAACATAGAAGCATGTAAGATGTCTAGAGAAAGGGGCACTATAAATCAAGAACCTGGTGGTTTTTACACATCATTATCAGGGAAAAGAAATACTGGGTCTAGATGGCAGATCTATCTGGTCACTAAGATAGTTGACTCCAGATATTCTCTTCAGAATGCTTACTATATATGCTTAATGGTCAGCTAGACTGTGGGCCTGTTCCAGCAATTCCCCATTCTTGGTAGGATAAAGGTAAAATAACAGAATAATAGTGGTATCAAATGACGATTAACACTACTGAATAAAATTGAGAAAAGATAATAAGCCAGGAAAAGAAAGGTACTTTAAGCATACTGTTTAGAAAAGATGTGACAAAGAAGACTGGATGCAAACTTGCTGATGAGGCAATAGGCACATAGGCAATGCAGCTTCCACTGGGAGAACAGAAGAGGAGAGAGAAAGGTAGGAGAGAAGAGGAGAGGGAAGGGCAGAGAATAGAACAAGAAAGGGAAGATGAGGGAATGGGAGAGCAGAGGGAAGGGAAGGGAAGGGG